>NC_056744.1:637868861-638186821 GCF_019279795.1 Protopterus annectens | reverse complement strand
GAAATGCAGGATTTATTGTATGCAGCAGAACAAGTTGGAAAACTTGCTTTGCAATGTGGTTTTGATTCTTTGGAGGCCTCCTGCCGGTCTGCAGTTACGGGTCCTGTAATTAGGAGGCATGCTTGGTTAAAGGAACAAAATCTGCTTGATCATGTTAAAGTAAAATTACTAGATGCACCTTTACAGCATGATACTTTGTTTGGTGTTAAGGCAGAAGAGGTGTTAAAGAAAATGGAGGACAAAGCTAAATCTATGCAAACTGTCAAATATGTTTTACAAGTACAGCCACCTAGGTTTAGTAGACACTGGCCTACAAAGAATTGGTCCTTTCCTGTGTCAAACAGACCTCAAAGGGGCAGATCCCAGGCGCAAGGTTCTTATAGGCCCAAACAATGGGGGGCTTCTACCTCCAAAGCTGGAGAAGATAGATCACAAACATACAGAAAACAGTCCCAATGACTTCCCCCTGCTTGCACCAAGCACTTACCTTCTGGCAGCACCCTTAGGGGGATAATTAGCACTTTTTGCTCAAAATTGGCACATCATAACCCAGGACAAGTGGGTGCTAAATATAGTGTCACAAGGCTACAAGTTCCATTTCCATACTCTGCCAAAGGCAAACGGCTGGCCGGATCTGCCAAAATATCATTGAGCAGAGGCACAAAAACAAGTCTCATCCCTCATGGACATGGGGGGGCCATTCAACAAGTACCAGAGCAAGAGCAGGGACAAGGATTTTACTCGACTGTTCTTGGTACCCAGAAAGGCCAAGGCCTGGAGGCCGATACTGGACCTATCTATTCTGAACACTTTCCTGGATATTCCGAAATTCAGAATGTTGACTTTGCAGCAACTTCTGCCCATGCTGGGCAAGAATGCTTGGCTTGTGACTTTAGACCTAAAAGAGGCATACCTGCATGCTCCAGTCAGACAATCATGCAGAAGATACCTAAGATTCAAGGCTGGTTCAATGCATTACCAATTCTGTGCACTGCCCTTTGGCTTATCTACTGCGCCCAGAGTCTTTACAAAGTGCCTGGCACCAGTAATTGCATTCTGCAGACAAAGAGGAATACAGATATATCCTTACTTGGCCAACTGTCTCATTCAAGCAGATAACAAGGACATTCTTCTTCAACATCTGGCATTTGTGAAAAGACTTCTAACATGCCTAGGGTACACAGTCAACAAAAAGAAATCAAAACTAGTACCCTCACAAGAGATAATATTCCTGGGTGCAAGCTTGAATACAACTGCCCAGATTTCTTATCTCACGCCAGACAGACAAAGGCAACTGACTACCTATTTCAAAATGTCAACAAAGGCCCAGTTATCTGCAAGAAAAATTCTGCAGGCTTTGGGCTTCATGGCCTCCTGCATCCTACTAATTCCATATGCAAGACTGCATATGAGGAAACTTTAATGGTACCTAAAAAGTGTTTGGACTCAGTATTGCCACCGCCTGGAAACAGTCATTACTCTCATTCCCTGCCTGCAACAGGAGTTTCGATGGTGGGCAAAGGCTTGTGACCAGTGCAAGGGACAGCCATTCACATTAACTCCAGCCAGGCAGACACTAACAACGGATGCATCTGACTATGCCTGGGGAGCCCACATGGCAGGAAGATGCATTCAGGGCACATGGTCCTCAAACCAAATGTATCTACATATCAATCAAAAAGAGATGTTTGCTGTTCAAAGTGCACTGGCAGCCTTCAAGGACCTACTTCAACTGGAATAACTGATAAAGACAGACAACACCACGGTCATGTGGTATATAAACAAGCAGGGGGGCACACATTCTTACCCCCTTTGCAGACTAGCCATGACCTTGTGGGACACAGCCTTGACTTACAAGTACATCTGCAGGCACAATTCCTGCCAGGAAAGGAAAATTCTCTGGCAGACAAACTAAGCAGACACCTCATGGCTCCCCACGAGTGGAAGCTGTATCCACAAGCCTTCAGCATAATAACAAGGAAATGGGGACGCCCGGACATAGATCTATTTGCCTCCCCTCTCAATTAACAACTAAAAAGATTCTGCACAAGGACTTATCACAGACAAGCATGGAAAGTGGACGCCCTATCTTTCAGCTGGAAAAACCTATCCGTGTATGCCTTTCCTCCACTGCCTCACCTCCCCAAGGTGCTCCTAAAGGTCAGACAGGAGAAGCCAAAGATGATGCTGACCACTTGCCACGCCAGTGCTGGTATCCATTACTAAGGAACTTATCTCTATACCCAGCTTGGAACTTACCTCAAATACCTCGATTACTGTCCCAGCAAAACAATCAGATCATGCACAGCCAACTCAGGACATTAAACTTGACAGCATGGCGGATAATGTAGTCATACAAAAAACACCACTCAGTAAAGCTGTGATGGATGTCATTCTGGAAGCCAGAAGGCCTAGTACTAGAAAGTCTTATGCTGGAAAATGGAAGAAATTCTGTGCCTGGAGCCAGGCATAAGGAAATGATACAGCGGTACCAAATATTCCTCAGATTTTGCAATACTTAACTGAGATGCTGGAGAAAGGCCTATCTTTTTAATCAATTAAAATTCATGCCTCTGCCATTTCGGCTCATTACAATACAGAGCCACCACTTTTTTCTCACCCTTTATTAAGGCAGTACTTCAGAGGAGCCAAAAATTTAAGGCCCCAAGGAGACCACCAATACCTGCATGGGACCTCAACTATGTCTTGGAAAAGCTCACACTGACTCCTTTCGAGCCAGCTGCTACTGCTGATATGAAGTTTTTATCTTAGAAAACAGCTCTCCTCCTAGCAATTACTTATGCAAGACGAGTTTCAGAGCTACAGGCGCTCATGGCTGTGGAACCTTTCATCATTTTTCATCCAGACAGGGTCTCCCTGAGGACAAACCCAACATTTATGCCTAAAGTAGTGTCCAGTGTGGCTCTTAACCAAGCCATCCATCTGCCAACCTTTTACGCAAATCCACAGAATAAGGGGGAGAGAATTCTGCATTCTTTGGACGTACACAGACAGCTTAGATTCTACTTGGACAGAACCAAAGCTTTCAGGAAGGCAGAGCAATTACTAGTGGCATATGCTGCAGGATCACAAGGAAAGCCTATCTCAAAGCAGACTTTTTCTAAGTGGTTAGGCCACTGCATTCGTTTCTGCTACTTAAACCATAGCAAGCGAGTGCCTAAGGGCACTAGGTCTCATTCCACCAGAGCTGCAGCCACCTCAGCAGCCTTTCTCAGGGGAGTACCAACCAGAGACATTTTAGAGGCGGCTACTTGGAGTTCAGTGCACACCTTCACAAAGTAGTATCATCTGCCACTCTACTCTAAATCCAGAGCAGGCTTTGCCACTGCAGTCCTGCAGGGCCTCATAGCCCCTCCTACTGCTGTCTAGTTCCAGCCTCCCAACCATAGCTTTGGGACTCTACCCAAATGTAATGACTGCATCCGTGAAACACGAAGAACATGTCACAGTTGTGTACACTTACCATAAATGTAGATGTTCGAGTGAATTCACTGTTGCAGTCTAGGTTACCCACCCGCCTTCCCCCTTTTTTCTTTTGGATCTTAGCTTTCCTTCTCTGGTTTATATTACCTATGTGGTGTATTTGCTTATAGATGAAGGTAAAATTTATATTGTTGTATTAATTTCTGAATATATATATAAAGTTTGGCTACCCTTTTTGTGGGCACCTGACATCTGGGCCAAGAAAAACTGAAGAAAATGGCGTCGGCTGCTGCTTTTATACCCCTGACGACCTGACGTCAGGGAAGAGGTGACAGCAGCTGACGCAGGACCCAAGACTTTGGAATTCAGGCTGGCTGAGGGCAACATGTCAGCAGGATTACCCAAATGTAATGACTGCAACAGTGAATACACTCTAACATCTACATTTATAGTAAGTGTACACAGCTGTAATTTATTTGTTATAGATAGTGCCCGGATTGGGCTTAGTTGTTTTGTGGGTCTTTACAAGTTTAGTAAGGATTTTACTGTTTTACTTTGTGCAGTATACTGGTTTGTTTTACTGAATTATGTCGGATGACAAGGAAAATCCCATCCTAAGTCGGGATTCAAAAAATGCCCAGATTGTGGGCAGAAAATGTCCGTCACTGACGGGCACATTCAATGCGTCTACTGTGTGGGGGCTAAACACCTCCAAGACACTTGCAGCATTTGCCATTCCTTTTCTTCAAGAGTCCTCTTGGAGATTAGGAGGAAGCTTATGGACAGGGGATTACTACAGCTTTTCTTTTCTGAGGTGTTGAGTAGCCATGAGGGTACTAGCACGTCCTCCAAATCCTCAAAATCTACAGAACCTAAAGTGGCAAAAAAGGCGAAAACTTCAGAGGGAGGGTCATCGGTTCCACAGATCTCTAAACAGAGTGTACCTTTGATTCAGAGCTAGCTCTCAGTATTGGAGCCGGTCTCTGAAGTTCCTTCTTCTCCTCTGATCCAGTCAGCACCTTCGGTGCATTCATCTAAGTCGTCAGTCAGCCTTACAGATTTGGACATGGATCGGCTAGTGCAGAAGCTTTTACAGGCACCAGGACTTGCCAAATTGTCGGCCCCGACCAGCTCGTCGGTGCCAAAGACCATGGAACCGGATTAGTCTACTCCTCCTCTGAGCCGTGCTGGACTCTCGGAGCCGAACTAAACTGAACCGATGATTATTGAACCCTTGGAGCCGATACCCACACCGGTGTTATCGGCTTCATCTACTCGGATGTCCTCGGCAACGACGGAGGATTCTAGGAGCTGACGCTCTCCCATCGGGTCCAGGGAGGATAGTCGAACCGATTTGTCGGTGCCGACTCTTCCTCTCGGGGATTCGGCTCGGATGAGCTCGGCTCCTACCTTGGGCTCGGAGCCCAGGGTTTCGGTGCGGGAGGATCGGACGGTACTCTCGGGTCCGTGCACTCCTCCTCTTCGGAGCCATGGTGCCTTTGATGCTATGAGGAGAGTTTTGTCTCCAAAGACAACGTCAGCATCGGTTCAGCCTTCCCTCTCCCTTCAAGCTCCTGTGTCTGCTTCTTCGTCTACCGGTTCCCCTAAGCGTAGAGACCCCGAGCCTGAAGTACCACCACAGGGCGTCCCCTGCTCTCTGAGACCTCCCCAGATTCCCCCACTGAGGAAGTGCCCAAGAAGTAACTGTGCAAGAGGAGGCACTTTGACTCCCCACAGGAGTCTTTGACATCTGACACGGACTTGGATGAGTCAGAAGGGTCCCCTCAATCCCCCTCTGAGGATATGTCCTTTGCAGAGATACTAGAGATCCTTAGTCAGAGGGGCGATTGGCAGTCCAAGACCCCCTACTGAGGACGAGTCCGTGCTCTTGAAGGCTTTTGGGTCTCAACCTTCCACTTCTTGGGTGTCTCCGCCTACGACGAGCTCATGGAACTGATCTCTCGTAAGGCGTGGGAGTCTCCGGAGGCCATGGAACCTGTTCCTCGTAAGCCCAATAAATTCATGTCTGCCCCAGTGGACAAGCCATTTTTGACAAAGGGCGTGCCTGTTGATGCCATGGTGGTAGCTGCAGCCACCAAAAACGAAGTGTCTGAGACATCCACATCTATCCATCCTCCTAACAGAGATTCAAGGGTCATGGATAGATATGGGAAATGCATGTTTAGTTCAGCGACTTTTTCTCTGCGATCACTGAACTACTTAACCCACTTTATGAGACTACAAAGAGATCTCCACAAACAGCTAGGAGATGATCTCCAGGGTACAGTAGCTGCAGGGGTGGCCGACAAAGTCAACGCCCAGCTCGCTACCATAAACTCAGTGGTAAACTCGTCCATGCGTCTCGTATCCTATGCAGCTGATGGATCGAGTAGAGCCGCTAGTTCTGGCATTGCTCTTCAAAGACGAGCCTGGATGCGTCTCTGTTCCTTTGCGGAACCCTTTAAGTCTTCCTTTATCAACACCCCATTCGATGGCTCATCATTTTTTGGGCCTAAAGTAAAGGAAACTTTAACCAGGTGTGAGCAGGAAGGCAAGACCTTATCTGCCGTTGGAGTCTGTTTTTCTGCCCCTACTCGGCCCTACCCCAAGGGCCCTAGGGGAGAGAAAATGTGGTTCCGAAAAGCACAGGGAGCCTTTCAGGACACACATGGAGAAAATCCCCTCTAGAGACAGAGGAGGAGGTTATAATGGAAAACGCCTCCCCCGCGGCAGAGGGGGTCCGCAGCAACAGGGTGACAGGGGTCAGTTTTCCGGTCAACCCTACCAGCACACCTGAAAGGGGGCCCAACTGTTTGGCTCTGGAGGCAGTCGGGGGTCGCTTGTCTTTGTACCCAGAAGCCTGGCTAAACATAACATCAGATACATGGGTACAAAGCATCATTTCCAGAGGATATTTCATACCGTTCTCTTCCCCTCCCATTCCTGTAAGCAGAATCCCAGATGTTCCACCCAATCTCAGGGAACAAGCAATCGTAGAGGTCCACAAATTGCTAGAAAAAAGAGTCATCCAACCAGTCCCAGCAGACCAAGTTGGATTTGGAACTTACTCAAGATTCTTTTTGGTACCAAAAAAAACAGGGGACTGGAGACCTATCTTGGACCTCAGCAGACTCGGCCAGTTCGTAAAGAAAGAGAAGTTCCGAATGGTCACACTTCAGTCCATTCTTTCCTTCCTAGGGAAAGGCGATTGGATGTGCTCCATAGATCTCAAGAACGCGTACTATCACATAAAAATGAACAGACACTCCAGAGATCATCTGCATTTTTGGCTGGGAGCCAATCATTACCAGTTTTGAGCCCTGCCTTTTGGTCTCACTACAGCCCCCAGATTGTTCACCAAATGCATGGCAGTGGTCACAGCTAACCTGAGATGTCTAGAATTCCTGGTGTTTCCATACCTAGACGATTGGCTCCTCACCGCTACCACCAGGCATCAATTGACTCAGGCAACACAATGCACTCTGACACTCATGCCATCAATTAGGCATTACAGTCAACTTCGAAAAGTCTGCCTTATCGCCATCGCAACATACTGTTTTTATAGGAGCAGAGTTAGATACCTCAACTACCACTCTACGTCTTCCTATCAAAAGAGTCTCACTTCTCCGCCAACACGTCAGCTCACTGGTGTCAAAGAACAAAGCTACAGCAGCAGAGGTATTGAAGGTGCTAGGTTTGATGGCGGCAGCAATCCTGGCTATACCACTCGCAAGGATGCATATGCAAATTTTTCAATGGCTCCTCTTTGCTCAGTGGTCGTACCAGAAACTATCGATGCACCACATGATTCTCATCACGGATTCTTGCAAGAGAGACCTTCGATGGTGGTTGATGTCTCTTCATGTCACAGTCGGAAGACCCTTTGATGTTCTTCGGGTTTCACTGTTGCAGTCATTACATTTGGATAATCCTGCTGGCAGGTTGCCCTCAGTCGGCCTAAATTCCAAAGTCTTGGGTCCTGCGTCTGTTGCTGTCGCCCCTTCCCTGACGTCAGGTTGTCAGGGGTATAAAAAGATGCAGCCAACGCCATTTTCTTCAGTCTTTCTTGCCGCGCAGTGCCCGAAGCAGAAGCAGTTCGCAAGTGCCGGTCGGCCGACTCCTGAGATTTTCGTGCTAGAGTTTCGGATCCGGAGTCTTCAATAAAGCTAAGTACCCCGTTGGGGAAACTTTTTTCTTGCTCCAGACCGATGTCAGAAAAGGTTAATAATTGTATTTCTTGTGGAAAGCAAATACCTCATAAGGACTTTCATTCTTACTGTATTCCTTGCCTAGGCCCTGATCATAACGTTTCAGGTTGTCGGTTTTGTGCTAGATTTACCCAACGCACTGTTAAGCGTCTGTATGATTTTGCATTCAACTTTTTTGGACGCAGGTTTAATTATCCAGAAATGTCATCGGATGGCCATCCGACTACCAGAGTTCACAAAAACGCAAAGAAAAGGAGAGAGATCAGCAACCGAGGCCCAAAACCGATGAAGCTTCTCCTAAGCCAGTCGCCGGTTCTCAGTGAGTTGCTTTCACAGCCCCTGACGCCCGCTACTTTAGAGTCGCAGGTCGCTACCGACAACCCACATGGAGTCTGCTATGCCGCTGGAAACTCAAGGTATTGGAGCCTCAGACACAATTCCCTCAATTGGGTCCGGAGGCGCTGAGCAGACACCGGCTTCTGAGGGTGTATTCAGACCAAAACATCTTTACATTAAACCGACTTCAGCTTCAAAGGCAAAGATTAAAGCACCTTCTAAAGCAAAGAAACAAAGTCAAGAGCCACGTGGACAGGCCTCTATGCCCAAAAAACAGATGCTCAAAATGGCCAAAGACTTGATTACCTTGATCAGGGGTTCCCATCCCCCTCCTAAGAGGCCTAGGCAAGAGACGGACTATGAATCTTCGGATCAGGTTTCTATTTCTTCTGATTCCTCTTCTGATCAGGAATATTCTCTTCCCCCCTATGAGGATTCTGATGCTGAAGAATCTATTCCTTCAGCTTCTCCTCCTGAGGACTATTCTTTTGGAGAAACCTTGCATACCATGAGGGAGCATTTCCACTGGGAGAGCCAAGATTTTTCAGAATCTAAAAAGACGCTCAGGGACTTCCTTTTACTACCTCAACACAGACCTCTAGCCATTCCACCTGTGTTAGACATTGTAGATGTGTTTTCAGAGTCTAGTCTGACCCCTGACTCCTTACCTCCAGCTCCTGTTAAGCCTGACCGATATTACAGGGTTCCTGACTCTCATACATTCCTTTTCAAAATCCCTGCTGCAAACCCAGAAACTATTTCACAGGGTCCCAAAGGAGTTAAGGCTTCCGCAGCAAAAAACACTACCCCCTCTGACAGAGATTCTAGGGCACTAGATAGATGGTGAAAAAAGGTCTACACATCTGCTACCTTGGCTACAAGGGCCTTAAACTGTCAGTTTCATATGCTCAAATATCAGCAACATGTCATGACATTGCTTAAACAGAAAATGTTGTTAAACTCTGAATGTGCAGAAAACAAGGAAATGCAGGAATTATTGCATGCAGCTGAACAAGTTCGAAAGCATACTTTGCAATGTGGTTTTGATTCTTTGGAGGCCTCCTGCAGGGCCGCAGTTACGGGATCTGTAATTAGGAGGCATGTTTGGTTAAAGGAAGAAAATCTGCCTGATCATGTCAAAGTTAAATTATTAGATGCACCTTTACAGCATGATACTTTGTTTGGTGTTAAGGCAGAAGAGGTGTTAAAGAAAATGGAGGACAAAGCTAAATCTGTGCAAACTGTCAAAGATTTTTTACAAGTACAACCACCTAGATTTAGTAGACAATGGCCTACAAAGAATTGGTCCTTTCCTGTGTCAGACAGACCTCAATGGGGCAGATCCAGATGCCCTAGAGGTAGATCCCAGGTGCAAGGTTCATACAGGTCAAAGCAATGGGGCGCTTCTACCTCCAAAGTTGGAGAAGACAAATCACAACCATACAGGAAACAGTCCCAATGATTTTCCCCTGCCTGCACCAAGCACTTATCTCCTGGCAGCACCCTTAGGGGGAAAAATAGCTCTTTTCTCAAAATTGGCACATTATAACCCAGGACAAGTGGGTTCTAAACATAGTGTTGCAAGACCATACAGGAAACAGTCCCAATGATTTTCCCCTGCCTGCACCAAGCACTTATCTCCTGGCAGCACCCTTAGGGGGAAAAATAGCTCTTTTCTCAAAATTGGCACATTATAACCCTGGACAAGTGGGTTCTAAACATAGTGTTGCAAGGCCCTATCTTTCAGCTGAAAAAAACTATCAGTATATGTCTTTCCTTCACTGCCTCTCCTCCCCAAAATACTCCTAAAGGTCAGACAGGAGAAGCCAAAGATGATACTGATTGCCCCAGACTGGCCACGCCAGTACTGGTATCCTATCCTAAGGAACCTGTCTCAATGCCCAGCTTGGACCTTACCTCAAATACCTCATCTACTGTCCCAACAAAACAATCAGATCCTGCACAGGCAACTCAAGACTTTAAACCTGGCAGCATGGCGGATAATGTAGTCATACAAAATGCACCTCTCAGTAAAGCTGTGATGGATGTCATTTTGGAAGCCGGAAGGCCTAGTACTAGAAAATCTTATGCTGGAAAATGGAAGAGATTATGTGCTTGGAACCATGCACAAGGAACTGATACAGCTGTACCAAATATTCCTCAGATTTTGCAATACTTACTGAGATGCTGGATAAAGGCCTATCTTTTTCATCAATTAAAATTCATGCCTCTGCCATTTCAGCTCATTACAATACAGAACCACCAATCTTTTCTCATCCTTTATTAAGGCAGTACCTCAGAGGAGCCAAAAATTTAAGGCCTCCAAGGAGATCACCAATACCTGCATGGGACCTCAACTATGTCTTGGAAAAACTCACCCTGCCTCCTTTTGAGCCCACTGCTACTGCTGATATAAAGTTTTTATCTTGGAAAACAGCTCTGCTCCTAGCAATAACTTCTGCAAGACTAGTTTCAGAGCTACAGGCACTCATGGCTTTGGAACCTTTTATCAGTTTTTATCCAGACAGGGTCTCTCTGAGGACAAACCCAACATTTATGCCTAAGGTGGTTTCCAGTGTGGCTCTTAACCAAACCATTCATTTGCCAACTTTTTATCCAAATCCACAGAACAAGGGGGAGAGAATTCTGCATTCTTTGGACGTACGCAGACAGCTTAGATTCTATTTGGACAGAACCAAAGTTTTCAGGAAGACAGAGCAATTACTAGTGGCACATGCTGCAGGATCACAAGGAAAGGCTATCTCAAAGCAGACTATTTCAAAGTGGAGAGGCCACTGCATTCGTTTCTGCTATTTACAGCATGGCAAGCCAGTGTGAAAGGGCATTAGGCCACATTCAACCAGAGTTGCAGCCACTTCAGCAGCCTTCCTCAGGGGAATACCAACCAAAGATATTTTAGAGGCTGCTACTTGGAGTTCAGTGCACACCTTTACAAAGCATTATCATCTGCCACTCTACTCAAAATCCAGGGCAGGCTTTGCCACTGCAGTTTTGCAGGGCCTCATAGCCGCTCCTAATGCTGTTTAGCTCCAGCCTCCCAACCATTGCTTTTGGACTCTACCCAAATGTAATGACTGCAACAGTGAAACACAAAGAACATAGTACAGTTGTGTACACTTATCATAAGTGTAGATGTTCGAGTGTATTCACTGTTACAGTCCAGGTTACCGACCCACCATCCCCCTTCTTTATGCTGGAATTTATCTTTCCTTCTCTGATTTATACAACCTTTGTGGTGTATTTGCTTGTAGATGAAGGTAAAATTTATATTGGTGCATGTGTGTATATATATATATATATATGTAAATTTTGGTTACCCTTTAGGGGGCACCTGACATCTGGGGCAAGAAAAACTGAAGAAAATGGAGTCTGCTGCATCGTTTATACCCCTGACGACCTGATGTCAGGGAAGGGGCGACAGCAACCGACACAGGACCCAAGACTTTAGAATTCAGGCCGACTGAGGGCAACCCGCCAGAAGGATTACTCAAATGTAATGACTGCAACAATGAATACACTCAAACATCTACATTTATGGTAAGTGTACACAACTGTAGTTTCTCCCTCCCCCCCAGTAGCCACTGTGACCACGGACGCTTCCCTAATAGGGTGGGGTGGGGGCATTTTCAGGGAAAGACTGCCCAAGGCACATGGACAGATCAAGAATCACATCTGCACATCAATGTTCTAGAGTTGAGATCGGTACTTCTGGCGTTGCAGTACTTTCAGGACTCTCTCCCCTCTAGGAACTATTGCAGTTGAGACGGACAACATGTCAGTAGTCTGGTACTTGAACACGCAGGGCGGAAGCAAGTCTTACCCCCTTTGTCGAGAAGCCCTCAGGGTCTGGCATTGGGCTGTGTCGTCCCAGCGTTTTCTGTTAGCAACGCACATCCCAGTGAAATCCAACGTGATAGCGGACAAGCTAAGCAGGGCAATATTGCTCCCTCATGAATGGTCTCTCAAACAACAGGTTGCGGGGTTGATTTTCTGCAAATGATGCCAGCCTTGCTGCGACCTCTTTGCCAGCCACAACAATTCAAAATGCAGAAGCTACTTTGCCCTAATACAACCTCCCGGTCACCCCCCCCGATAGATGCACTTTTACACGATTGGCCCCCAGGTCTCCTTTATGCATTTCCACCCTTCCCATTGATACCCAGATTATTACAGAAAGCAAAATCACTGGGAAGGACTGTTATTCTCAAAGCCCCCTACTGGCCTCAACAGATTTGGTTCCCATTTCTCTACCATTATCTGTTGAAAGATCCATGGATCCTGGACCCAGTTCCGGACCTTCTGATGCACCCGTCAGGGGACCTCCATCCTTCACTGCAGTCCCTGAAAATGACTGCTTGGCTAATCCACTTCCCCTAATTGCCAGGCTGCATTCATTTTCAGAGGATACAAGACAAATTCTCTTGTCTTCTCACAAGCCATCTACCGGGAAATGATATGGCAGTAAATGGAAAAGGTTCTCAATTTGGGCTAACACGCAAAAAATTGACCCTTTCCAAGCTCCGCTATCATCTATTTTAGAATTCTTGACAAAGATTTTTAAGGAAGGGGCAGCAGCTGCTACAGTTAGAGTCCAGTTAGCAGCCATCTCAAATTTTCACCTTGGGTTTGGTGGCTCAAATGTTATGGGCCATAAATTATCTTAAGACTTTTCTGAAAGGCGTTCTTCGCATGAGACCTCCTATCAAAATTCCCTATTCTCCCTGGAATTTAAACTTTATGCTGTCTCAAATTATTCTTCCCCCTTTTGAACCAGCATCTTTTTGTGATCTCAAATATTTATCCTGGAAAACTATTTTTCTTGTGGCCATTACTTCTGCCCGCAGAGTGTCAGAACTTCAAGCTTTATCTATCAGACCACCTTACATGATTTTCCATGCTGATAGAGTATCTCTCAGAACAAGCCCCTCATTTTTACCTAAAGTCTTTTCTGAATCAAATATTAATTAGGTCATTGAGCTGCCAGTCTTTTTTCCCAATCACTCTAGCAAATTGGAATACATGCTGCACAAACTTGATGTGCACAGACAGCTCAGATTTTATCTTGACAGAACTAAGGATATTAGAAAATCAGATCAACTTTTTGTATCCTTCTCAGAAGCCAGAAAAGGCAATCCAGTGGCTAAAACAACCTTATCTAAATGGTTATCTAATTGTATATCCTTTGTTTATGAGAATGCGAGCATGTCATTAACGCACAAACCTAAGGCTCATTCTACTAGAGCAGTCTATACGTCTTCTGCTTTTCAAGCTAAATTGCCCCTTGACAATATTTGCACTGCGGCCACTTGGTCTAAGCCTCATACCTTTATCATGCATTACAAAGTAAATAAGGCTTCAAGGGACAGGTCTTCCTTTGGTTCTACGGTACTGAAGAACATACTTCCATGAGTCACCCAAGATTGAGGGTGCTAGGGACGCTACCCATCAGTGAGAATAAACGGCGAGATTTAACTTCACATAAAGAAGTTATGTACTTACCATAATGTTCCATGTGAGTTGTTTATCTCGCCTTTATTCTCACGTCCCTCCCTCCTTCCCCCTCCTGGCTGACTGTTGACTTGGAGGCTAGTACCAGCCTGGTTATTCAATATTTCTTCTTCCCCTTGTATATATATATATATATATATATATATATATATATATATATATATATATATATATATATATATATACTGTTACTCGCAGCAAACAAGATCTGAGGTAATTCCAGCAGTGCATTGTGGGATAAGGGGCTTGGTCTCGAGCTACTGGCAAACCTTGAGCTTTGCTATCGGCCGTGTCGGAGCCGAGGATCGGCTCTGAACCCATCAGTGAGAATAAAGGCGAGATAAGCAACTCACATGGAACATTATGGTAAGTACATAACTTCTTTTTATGTGGTATGCAAGCAAGCGGAGGGGGCCCACTCTTACCCCCTTTGTCACCTAGCCATGGATTTTTGGGAAACCGCAAACTCCCCAGTGCTGCAACTCATGGCACAGTACCTACCAAGAGAAATCAGTGAACTAGTACATCACATCAGCAGGAGCGGCAACTGCATCAGGAAGTATTTCTTAGCATAGCTAAAAAAAATGGAGAGTGCCCAGACCTTTTTGGCACCAAAGAAAATGCCCATTTGAGAAGGTTTGCTCCAGGAACAAAATGAAGTCAGCCTGGAAGACATATGCCTTCTCCTTTCCATGAACAGGCCTATTCTTTTATGCCTCCCCCCATACCATTGCTGCCTATGGTATTGCTGAAAATAAGAAAAGAAGGGGCCAAGGGTTCTAATAGCCTCAGACTGGCCAAGACGGCACTGGTACCCTCTATTACTCAGTCTAACCAACAGGGAGCCATGGCAGCTGTTAGAGAGTGTAGCTGCTAACGCACAACAAGAGCACAGTAATGCACCTCAACCTGCACACACTCAAATTGACAGCTTGGATGATACCCTGATCCCATGGAAGGGGTCTATCCTCAACAAGCAGGTCCTGGACATTCTAAAAGAGACCAGGAGACCTAGCACTGGGAAGTCTTACTCCACCAAACTGAAAATTCTTTGGTGCAGACAGAAGGGGCAAAACTCCCATCAAGTTCAGATCCCTGTTATCCTGCCATACTTATCCAGCCTTTTTTGAAACAAGTCTTTCCTACTCCTCTGTAAAAATCCATGCTTCAGCTATTTCTGCCTTCATAGTCTCTTCTCTCTCCACATTTTCTCAAGAAACAGTTTCTGAGAAGGGTTGCCTACATTAGGCCTCCAAGAAAACCTATATCTATCTCCCTGTGACCTCAAGTTTCATTCTGGAGAAGCTCACCCATTCCACCCTTTCAACCAATAGCTAGCCTGGAAGACAGCCTTCCTTCTAGTCATTACCTCAGCCAGAAGGGCGTCGGAGCTTCAGTCCCTTATATGTATGGAACCTTTCATTATTTTTCAACCAGACATTGTTTCTCAGGACCAATCCTTCCTTTATGCCCAAGTTAGTGACAGAGGGCTTCTTTAAACCAGACCATACACTTACCTACATTCTTTACTAAACATTCAGAACAAGGGAGAAGGGATCCTCCATTCTTTGGATGTGCATAAGCAACTGAGTTACTGCTTAGACAAAACAAAGAATGTCATGAAATTAGACTATATTACTAGATAGTCACATTTCCAGACCATGTTCCAGATACACGGCAACTTGAACATGAATGATGTTAATTTCTTAGTGTCTGTATAATTGTATACCTATTCAAATGTCGTTATTGTAGACAATTCACTAAAAAGGGAGGATGTAGATCAGAGTGTATGCATACCTTTAAGAAGCTTTCCATGAGCTTGCACATGTGTATAAATACTAAGCACGTTCGAGTCGGACTGCATTTTGTTGAGAGCTGTTGAGATGTAAGCATGCATGTATGTAATGGTCTGTCAATCAGTTTTATATTTTATGTTGCTGCTATCCATCCTGATGTGTTTCTGTGTAATAAAGCATATAAATAAACTACCCCACCTGTTAGTCTTGTATCATAACAAAGGACGAGCGACAACACTTATTCTGGAATGCAGGGTCCCAGACACTAGGCATCAAGGACACACTAGGAGGCCCCAACTTGTTGGCAAGAAAGTAGCGGGGTCATGGCGCCGGCCGACTCCCTTTATACCCAACAGTAGTGATGTTGGATAGGGCATCCGCTGGCTTCAGGAAGAGGGGAGAATAGTCTCTAGTAGTCAGGCCAGCCAGGAAATCCCACAAGTAAGGACTGCAGCAGGGAATACACTCGAACATATACATTTATGGTAAGTGTGCACAGCTGTACTTTTTTTCCATCTGCCTCAACCTGTGACTTCCAGTGTTAGACATGTTTCAGAGAAGCTCAGCTTCAGATGAGTGTATTAAAGATGATAATTGATCTTTTTGAAATTTTCTTCTTTCCCATTTGATCTTCAGATCTTCGACAGCAACATTAGTCAGTTACATCCTTTGGGTTCTACAGTGGATGCTCTCTGTTTAGTGCTCCATTATCTCCCATGCAATAAACTTTCCAGTTCACCTTACCAGTCTGTGTTGCTATCACATCCAGTGTTGGATAATCTCCACTCATGTTTCTTCATGTTGTTTTTGTTCTCCTACCCAAAGTTATGGTAACCATGGATGCTTTCCTTTTGGAGCATGGGCAGGGGCACTACGAAGGAAAAATAGTTCAAGGTACCTGGTCCCAGTTGGAAGCCCACTTGCTCTTCATTGTTTTGGAGATGACAGCAGTCCTTGCACTGCAGTCCTTCCAAAACTGCCTCACCAAAGGTGTGATGATGATTCAGTCTGAATACTGCTGTGGTGTTGGTACCTGAACATATTGGGGGGGATCCCAGTGGTTGTGGCTGGGGCAGTGCCTTCTCAGTGCTTCCTGATAGAAATGCATATCCCTGGGAAGTCCAAATATTCTAGCAGACAATCTAAACTGATACATACTGGTGCCTCACAAGTGATCCCCCAATCCAACAGTAGTGGCACACATTTTCCATTGCTGGGGCTGGCCTAGCTGCAGCCTGTTTATGGCTCCTTTCAACACCAAATTTAGCACCTTCTTTGCCCTGAGAAAGGTAAATGATGCACAGTCTTCATATATCAGTTATTTTCAGTCTTATAACAAGGCACCAGCTGTGTTGTATTACAAAAGGTAAATTCCTGAGCTGTAAATAAGCTTTTTACACCCTACAGATGACTGCATGGTCCCCAGAACCTAGTTAGGTAAACTCATCCCACGGAGCAAGTCAGTCAGCCTCCTTTTGCTTCCATCACAGATGGGGAGAAAATGTTGGTCTCATTGTTTGTTTCTATGTTAGTTGTATAACTGAAGCTGCACCATGCTAATATCATTCTGTGCCTGAGTTTTGAAAATAGTGCATTAATTAGTGAGGCCTTTTGTTGGATGGCAAGGAATTTGGCGATAATGTAGTGTACTGGCTCACCAGATGCGCAGTAGCAAGCACCACCCAAAACCCTCCCCCGTTGTATGTCAGTTGGAAGTATTCAATATTCATCTGGTGTGAATGAATATTTATTGTTTCCGAATTGTACGATGCCACAATTTTTTAGTAATTCATTAAATGCTAATTATCAGAGTAAGAAGTCAGAAAACTAGTAAGCTACACAATAAAGCAAAACACACTTAACAGCTACATTTACAAAGGTGCCAGTCATAAACGTGAATCACAAATATAACTACCTGCCTGTTTTCCTTTGTGTGATCATTTGGCATAAGGTAATTAAAGAAGTTTACCCTTGGAATGTGAATCATGGCTGAAGAAACTCCAAGAGGGGTCCTGGTGAATAGATAAGTAAATTGCATAATGAGCCCATCATGGTAGATGCTATAAATTTGCTCCCAGATTACACAAATCGTAGGGAAGTCACCTCAAAACATCCATGGTAGGCTTGACAAGAATATTTGGGGAAAATGGTTGTTTGTGTAGTTATATGTAACTAATGTTAACTCCTGAAGTCTGTGACATCCTAACAGTTGACACAGAACACTGGGACAGCAATGCCGTATCACATCACATCAGATCAAAAACCATTTACTGTATGGTCACTGAAACATGTAGTACTACATGAATTTTTAACTTGTTCTCTTGAATATTCTTCTTTACTGTCTTCTGTTTACCAGACTACCATTTTTTCTTTTGAATAATAAAATTAACAGTTCACCTGGTGTACTCTAATTTATTTTCATTTATATTTTGATTACTTCAACTGGAAACTAGCTAATTTTCAGAGAGGACTGAGTGAAGCAGCCCTAAAAGAAGAGTTACAGTTTGCTTTTTTGTGTACATAACCATGTCTATATAGTGTTGAAACTTGCATATTTTGTATGTGTTTCGGCCACATTAATTGTATGCATGATGTCACTGCCTAAGATGAATGACATGTCAATCATGCCTCATTTCATATGCAACTTTTCACGCCAGCCACGCCCAGTCCTGCGCAGAACTGAAGGTGAACCAGTACACTACACTATTGCCAGGAATTGTGCTTACCTCACTTCCACATACTAATGTATATATGTTTAAATGTGAATATATTTAATTACGATCTTTAAGTTGTATCTCAAGGTTGTACCGTACTTGCTGTGTTGGGCGAGTAATTACTTTTTTTAAGTTAAGTAATTAATTTAATGTTATGATGCTTGTTAGGTATGTCTGTACTTGTCAGTATGAGCAGTTTAAGAGGAGGAGTAAGTCTTTGTCAGTCTGTGCTACTGCACATGTAATGTGTCATGACTGAACACATTGTAATCCATAAAGAGAATAGTCACAATAACTAAAATGTTAAGTCAGCAGCACCAGGCAGCATGTCCAACAAGGGCATATAAAAACTGAGGGTTAAACAGCCAAAGGGAGTATACCAAAATATGTATGATAACTTTCCTGAAATCGAAAGTGATTTGAAGCATTATATGTTATGTTGTCCTATCTCGCCGTAATTCTTGCTGGTTGGGTTCGGAGCAGTTCTCGGCTCAGACTCTGCCGAATACTAAAGCTTGAGAGCTTCCACTAGCTCGAGGCTAACCTCTATCCCATGATGCTCTGGGCCAAATCCCCAGATCTCGTTTGCCGCTCAAGCAGCGAGGTTGCTGTCTGGCTGGCTTGTTGGCCAAGTAGACTAATTTTACACTTTTCAGTGTTGTTTCCTTGATTTTTTGTTTCTAAATTCTTCTACTTTCAACAGTTATTGTGAGTCTGCATTAGGTCTTGTCTCTCTCCTTTTCTAGTTTAGACAGCGCCATTTAAGTTGGAGGGTTTTCACGGCCCGTTTGAGTTAGAGGGCCGCTCTCCCATTCCCTTTTCTTCAGTGTGTTGTGTTCTTTCTTGAGAATCGTTTTAATTTAGAAGATTCTCTTTCCCTATCTAAATCGTAGAGAGTACTGTTTAAGTTAGAGGGTTCTCACGGCCCTTTTGACTTAGAGGGCTGATCCCTACCCTCCTTTCTTCTGTCTTAAAAAAAAAAAAAAAAAAAAAAAGCTTAAGATATCTTTCTGTTTGTAGTTGTTTTTGCTTCCCTTGTCTGTAGTTTATCACTTGGATAATGTCTTTGGAAAAAGAAAGAGCATTGTCAATCTAGGTTTAAAAAATGTGACAGATGCACCCAGAAAATGTCTATCACCAGCGGTCATACTAGCTGCATCTACTGCCTCTTTGAGGTACATTTACAGGACCGCTACACTGTCTGTCATGCTTTCAGTAGCAGGGTGCTCCATGAAAGGAAGAGAAAAATAATTGATAGGGGTTTAATGAAAGGGGCCTTTCAGGAGTCTTAAGACAAAGGACAGAGCTCCAAATCCTCCTCCCTTTCTTCCTCCAAGACGCAGTCTATCAAAAGACCGGCTTCTTCAGCTACGTTGACTGAGCCACCCAAAAGATTGCGACATCGGAACAGAGTGCTCTCTGTTCCAACACAACCATTACTTCTGCGACTCCAGCAGTATCCTCGGAGTGGGCAAAAGTGTAGAGTAGAAGACACTCCCCAGAACTGGAGCCTGTCTCGCCTATCTTGAGATTGCCCATTTTTGACCGGGTCAGATCTCTTTCCTTATCCACCCGTTCCTCTAAGAGTTTATCTGATGAGGACGTGCAGCTGGTGGTGAAGTGATTACTGAAAACACCAGCCCTGGCAAAACTTTTGTCTCTGGACCCGAAAGGCTCGGAGCCGTCCATGCCTACATGCCCCGTTGTGATTCCTCCTCCGACCACCTCAATGTTTTCGGAGCCTGAGAGCTCGGATTCCATAGTAGTGGAACCGTCGGCATCGAGAGCCACGCTGGAATCTTTGGTGCCGACTGCTCTAATTTTCTCGGCTCCATCGGAAGTTGAGGGGTCTAGGAGCCGACGCTCACCAGTCGGGTCCGGGGGGGAGGGGTCGGCGCGGACTGTCCGACCCGACTCTTCCTCTCAGTGCCTTGGCTAGGTTGAGTTCTACTCCCATGTCACCTTCGGAGTTGTCTGCCTTGTCTCGGAGTCGACCCTCTGTTGCTTCAGAGCAGAGGGCCACTTCGGAGCGGGGTGGGAAGGCTTTCGAGCTGATGGAGAAGGCACTGTCACCCCTGACAGCCCTGCTGTCGGATCCAGTCTCTCATTTCTCCCAGGTGCCAGTGATACTCTCTTCACCTCCGCCTCCCCCTAGGTGTAGAGACCTGGAGCCTCAGGGAGCCCCTGTTGGCGGCATCTCTCCTGAAACCTCCCAGGAGTACCCCTCCAATGAGATCCCTTGGAAGAGACTGTGCAGGAGGAAGCACATAGACTCCCCAGAGTCTGTCACCTCCGATACCCACTTGGTGGAAATCAGGGGGGTGACTGGCAGCACATCAACTCTTTGGAGGACGAATCTGTATACCTGGAGGCTTTTAGATCTCGCCCTTCCACCTCCTGGGTGACTCCTCCTTATGACAAACTGCTAGGGTCATATCCCGTAAGGCCTGGACATCGCCTGATACAGTGGAGCCTGTTCCGAGGAGGCCCAACAAGTTCATTACCGCCCCCTCCTATAAGGATTTTTTGGCAAAAGGTGTCCCTGTAGATGCCATGGTGGTGGCGGCGGCAGCCATCAAGAAGGAACACTCTGAGACTTCTTCCCCCACTCAGAGACTTCTTCATCTGTTCATCCTCCTAACAGAGAGTCTAGGATTATGGACAGATATGGAAAGCGTACCTTCTCTTCAGTGGCTTGTACCCTATGGTTGCTGAACTACCTTACAAAGTTTACGAGACTTCAAAGGGATCTCCTTCAAGAGCTAGGAGATTCCCTTCAGGGTACAGTAGCTTTGGGGTCCACAGATAGTGTCTTTGCAGCTCTCCACCCCCACTTCCATTGCGAACTCCTCCATGAGACTAATTTCTTACACAGTGGATGGAGTAAGTAGGGCAGCAGCAACAGGAATTTCCCTCAGGAGACATGCCTGGATGTGCCTTTGCAATTTTTATGAACCCTTTGGGTCTTCCTTCACCAACGCCCCCTTTGATGGGTCATCCCTTTTTGGACCAAAGGTGAAAGATACTTTAACCAGGTGAGAGCAGGAGGGGAAAACCTCATCTCCCATCGAAGTCCGTTTTTCTGCCCTGTCTAGACCTTATCCCAAAGGTCAAAAGGGGTGGAAAAATGTGGTTCCGCAAGTCCCAAAAAGGTTTCACTGACGCACATGGTGACTCTTCCCCCAGGGGCAGAGGGAGAAGCTGTAATAAAAGACGTCAACCTCGCGGCAGAGGGGTTCGCAAAATCAGGGCAACAGAGATGCGTTCTCTGACAGGCCCTTCCAGCGCTCCTGAAAGGAGGTCCATCTGCTATTCTCTGGAGGCAGTCGAGGGTCGATTGTCACTGTACCCAAATGCCTGGCAAGAAATCTCCTGAGACAAATGGGTACAAACTATCCAGAGGTTATTACATACCCTTTTCTACCTCCCCACCAAAAAATCGATCCTTACCGGATGTCCCACCTGGCCAAAAGGACCATACAACACGAGGTAATCACATTGCTAGAGAAGAGTCATCCAAGAGGTCCCCGCAGACCAAATAGGAAGCGGGACTTACTCAAGATTCTTTTTAGTTCCAAAAAAGACAGGGGACTGGAGATCCATTCTAAAGCTCAACAAACTAAACAAATCAGTGAATAAGTCAAAGTTCCGGATGGTAACTCTGCAGTCAATTTTTCCGTACATCAGGAAAGACAATTGGATGTGCTCCGTAGATCTCCAGGATGCGTACTACTATATAAAGATGGACAGGTGATCCAGGAGACACTTATGCTTTCGGCTGGGAGCCAGTCATTACCAATTTCGAGCCCTGCCCTTTGGTCTCACTACAGCCCCCAGAGTGTTCATCAAATGCACGGCAGTGGCCATGGCTCACTTGAGACGTCAGGGATTCCAGGTGTTTCCATATCTAAACAGGCTTCTCACCGCCACCACCAGGCATCTTCTACTACAAATGAGGGACAAAACAATGTCACTTTGCACCAGACAAGGCATCACAGTAAACTTAAAAAAATCTGCCTTGTCGCCGTCTCAACATATTACCTTCTTAGGCACAGATTTGGATTCAATAAAGCATGTCAGCAAAACTTACCCCAGACATAATTCAGTCCCCTTCACAGGCAAATCAGGATTTTGATGTCAAAGAAAAAAGTTCAAGCCAGATTTGTGCTGCAAGTTCTGGTTACCATGGCAGCAGCTGTCCTCCTAGTCCCACTAGCACGTCTACATATGAGAGTTGTACAATGGTTGCTCTTTGCTTAGTGGTCAATGCAACATCTTCCTCTGTCACACCAGTTTATCATCACGGAGTCATGCAAAAAAAGATATTCTTTAGTGGATGCAGTTGTATCAGGGCTGCCCTTTTGTTTTTCCTCAACCAAACACAGTACTGACCACGGACACTTCCCAGATCGGGTGGGGGGCATTATCTGGGAATGACAGTCCAAGGCTTATGGCAAGATCACGAAAGCCACATGCACATAAACGTTCTGGAAATCAAAGCAGTGCTTGATGCTTTGCAGGCATTTCAGGACTCCCTTCCCATGGGTATGGTTGCAATTCAGACAGACATTTTAGTAGTGTGGTATATAAACAAGCAGGGAGTAACCAAATCATACCCACTATGTCGGGAGGCACAACGAGTTTGGCAATGGGCAATCGCTTCTCAACGTTTTCTGATAGCAACACACATTCTGGGAAAATACAACATGATAGCGGACAAGCTCAGCAGAGCAATTCTAATGCCTCATGAGTGGTCCCTGAAACCAGAGATTGCAGAAGTGATCTTCCAGAAATGAGGCCAGCCTCGCTGCGACCTATTTGCCACGTCCATGAATACCAAATGCAGCAACTACTTTGCCCTCATTCTCCCTCCGGGGAAGTCATCAAGGGATGCACTGGTTCACGATTGGCCCCCCCCAGATTACTCTATGCCTTGTTGAAAAGCACTGTGGTCCTCATTGCTCCTTACTGGCTTCCGCCAAGTTTGGTTCCCCTTTCTCTTGACCCATCTGCTGGAGGAACCTTGGATTCTGGATCCATTTACAGACCTCATGACCCATTCTTTGGGGGAGTTCCGTCCATCTGTCCAAACCCTCAAGTTGACAGTATGGCTGCTCCAATTCCACGCATAGCCAGGTGTTACCCCTTTTCCACTGCAGTGAGTCATATTCTCATTTCTTCCCATAAACCATCCACGAGGAAATTATACTCCAGTAAGTGGAAAAGCTTTTCATGTTGGGCTGCAAAACAGAACATTGAGCCTTTTACAGCTTCCATATCTGCAATTTTAGACTTTCTTACTGAACTTTTTGAAGAAGGAGCTGCTTGCAGCTGTCATTAGGGTTCAACTGGCAGCCATTTCTAACTTCCATACTGGAAAAATGGGAGTACCGATCATGTCTCATAGGTTATGTAAGGCTTTCCTCAAAGGTACCTTCTTACTCAGACCCCCAATCAGAGAACCCCCAGTCCCTTGGGATCTAAATCTTGTGCTAACTTCGCTAATTTTACCACCCTTTGAGCCCGCATCATCTTGTGATTTTAAATTTTTGTCATGGAAAACTTTCTTTTTAGTAGCCATAACCTCTGCCAGAAGGGTATCGGAGTTACAAGCTCTCTGTACTCATCCTCCTTGTATCATTTTTCACAAGGATAGGATCTCTTTGAAAACTAATCTCCCCTTCCTTCATAAAGTCTGTTCAGAGAATAATCTGAACCTTTCCATTGAATTGCCAGTTTTTTTTCCAAACTATAACAATAAGGCAGAATATAAATTGCACCAGCTGGATGTTCATAGACAATTACGCTTTTACTTGCACAGAACAAAAGATTTCAGGAAGTCCAACCAGCTTTTTGTGTCCTTTTCGGACAAAAAGAAAGGATTGCCAGTTTTCAAGTTAACCTTATCTAAGTGGCTTACTAATTGCATTTCTTTCTCCTACAGTAAGAATGGTAAGCAACTACCAGGAAAGATAAGAGGGCATTCTACTAGGGTACTCTCAACATCCTCTGCTTTTCAAGCTAGACTTCATATTGATTCTATTTGTGTAGCTGCAACATGGTTGAGACCTCATACCTTTATTACTCATTACAAAGTAGATGTGGCCTCCCGGAACAGGTCCTCCTTTGGATCCACTATATTGAAGAGTCTCTTTTCCTGAGCCACCCTAGGGTAAAGGTGCTAGGGACGCTGCCCCAACCAGCAAGAATGACGGCGAGATGGGACAACATAACATTAAGAAGTTATGTACTCACCATAACGTTCCATGTTTGTTGTCCATCTCGCCTATATTCTTGCACCCCACCTTCCTTCCCCGATCCTGTATTCGTGGAGGAACTGGATAACTATATACTATGCACATAATTTTTGATGGTTTGGAGCCTCTGTTCCTGCCCTTATAAGATATATATATATATATATATATATATATATATATATATATATATATATATACATACATACATACATACATACACACACCACGTACCTGTGTATATACATATATATATATATATATATATATATATATATATATATATATACACATATGTGTGTGTGTATATATATATACAATTCTTCTGTAATTGTCTTTCGCTTGCAAACAAGATCTGGGGATTTGGCACAGAGCATCACGGGATAGGGGTTAGCCTCAAGCTGGTGGAAGCTCTCAAGCTTTAGTATTCGGCCAAGTCGGAGCCAAGAACGGCTCCAAACCCAACCAGCAAGAATATAGGTGAGATGGACAACAAACATGGAACGTTATGGTGAGTACTTAACTTCTGATACCCTTAATCCATATTCTTACATAGCTCAGTCATAAAAATACTTAATAACTGAACAGAGAGCAAGGCACACCAACAAACAACTCAAAAAAGTCCAAGAATAGTGCAAGTAGAGCAAAAACATACACAACAAAAATGGAAGCAAGGGATCCTCAGACTGACAGATCCATCCACTTCTAAGCTGTATACATCTAAGTGGCATATACAATGTCTACATATGAGATTCCCAGCTCTTCACTCAAATACTGTTGTAAAGTACTACACTGATGAACACAACTACTTAATTGAAAAATAGCCACAGTTTGCAGCTGATGCTGAGTGGGTCATGACTGTAGTATTTTTTTTAAGACTACAACTCTCAAGCTGGCAAAGAAAAGTTCCGAGTATAAAAGATTGAATTTTTAGTTAGCATGGCTTGTATTTCAGTAAACAGAATTGTTTTATAATTATTAAAATAGGGATGAAATACACATGTTTAATATTAATGAAAATATTTACATAGTGCTAAATATGCATGAGGCTAAAATCCCATTGAAACAAGTAAAATAGATACCATTAAATATAAAAGCAAAGTATTAAACTAAAAATTGATTTTGCATAATTCTGCCCATTTCACAACAACATTTAGGACAGCTTGGCTTGTGAAAATGTGAAAAGTTTCCTAAGCTCAAACTTTTCCCCCAACTCCCATATGCTGTACTCCACCCATCTACTGCAGATCTTTATTGACGCTTAACATTGGAGAAAGCTTCAAACTATTTTGGTGGTTTACTAGTAATCATGCTAAATGATGTTCTTTGTGTTTTTATTTATTTATTTATTTATTTATGTAACATTTGTTGACCGGGAAAGTCCGACTAGGTTCCACAGATCCTGTTTTCAGCGGAGGCCCGGGGAGAAATGCTCCAGAAGCATGTCTTTAGAATGTGGGAGGAAACCGGAGTACCCAGAGGAAACCCACGCGAACGCAGGGAGAACATGCAAACTCCACACAGAAGGCACTCCAGCCAAGAATCGAACCAGAGAACCTCTTGCTGTGAGGCGACAGCATTAACTGCTGCACCACTGCGCCGCCCATATTTCACGTGTTTCACTGTTGCAGTCATTACATTTGGGTAATTTGCTGGCAGGTTGCCCTCAGTCTGCCTGAATTCGAAAGTCTTGGGTCCTGCATTGGTTGCTGTCTCCTCTTCCATGACGTCAGGTCGTCAGGGGTATAAAACATGCAGCCAACGCCGTTTTCTTTAGTCTTTCTTGCTGCGCGGTGCCAGAAGCAGAAGCATTTCGCAAGTGCCGGTCACCCGACTCCTGAAATATTCGAGTTTGAGTTTCAGAACTGAAGTTTTCACTAAAGCTAAGTACCCCGTTGGGGAAACTTTTTTCTTGCTCCATACCGATGTCAGAAAAAGTTAATAATTGTATTACTTGTGGGAAGCAAATACCTCATAAGGATTTCCATTTATACTGTATTCCTTTCCTAGGCCCTGATCACAACGTGCCTGGCTGTCGGTTTTGTGCTAGATTTAACCAACTCACTATTAAGCATCGGTATATTTTTGCCTCAAAGTATTTTGGAAACAGATTTAACTACCCAGAAATGTCGGATAGCAATCCGACTACCGGAGTATATAAAAAACGCAAGGAAAAGGACAGAGAGAGACCGTCTAAGTCCAAAACCCACAAAGCTTCTCCTAAGCCAGTCGCCGGTTCGCCGGTACTCAGTGAGGTGCTTTCGCAGCCCCTGATACCCGCTACTTTAGAGTCGCAGGCCTCTACCGACACCCATGTGGAGTCCGGCATGCCGTGAGATACTCAAAAGTATTGGACCCACGGATGCATCTCCCTCGGATGGGTCCAGAGCCGCTGAGCAGGCACCGGCTTCTGAGGGGGTTTTCAGGCCTCAACATTTGTATATCAAACCGACGACAACTGCAAAACCAAGGACAAAAGCAACTTCTAAGACTAAAAAACCAACGCATGAGCCACGTGCACAGGCCTCTATGCCTAAAAAACAAATTATCAAAATGGCTGAAGACCTTATTACCTTGATCCAGGGGTTCCCATCCCCCTCCATATAAGAGGCCTAGGCAAGACACTGATTATGAATCTTTAGATCAGGTTTGTATTTCTTCTGATTCCTCTTCTGATCAGGAATTATGTATACCTCCCTATGAGGATTGTGATGCAGAGGAGTCTATACCATCTGCATCACCTCCTGAGGATTATTCATTTGGAGAAACCTTGCATACTTTGAGGGAGCATGATTTCTCAGAATCAAAAAAAGAGGCTCAGGGATTTCCTTCTCCCTCAACACAGGACTTTAGCCATTCCCCCTGTTTTACACATTGTGGATGATGTGTTTTCGGAGTCAAGCTTGACCCCTGACTCCTTACCTCCGGTTCCCAGTAAGCCTGACAGATATTACAGGGTCCCTGACTCACATACATTTTTATTTAGAAACCCTGCTGCTGATCCTGAAACTATTTCACAGGGTCCAAAGGGAGTTAAGGCCTCAACAGCAAAAAATCCTACCCCCTCTGACAGAGATTCAAGGGCAGTGGACAGATGGGGAAAAAAGGTTTATACATCTGCAACCTTGGCAATCAGGGCCTTAAAATGTCAATTCATATGCTTAAGTATCAACAACATGTTATGGGATTGCTGAAACAGAAAATAATGTTGATTTCTGAATTTGCAGAAAATAAAGAATTGCAGGAATTATTGCATGCAGCTGAACAGGTTGAAAAGCATACTTTGCAATGTGGTTTTGACTCCTTAGAGGCCTCCTGCAGGGCCGCAGTTACTGGATCTGTGCTTAGGAGGCATGCCTGGCTAAAAGAACAAAATTTGCCCGATCATGTTAAAGCTAAATTGCTAGATGCACCTTTGCAGCATGATACTGTGTTTGGGATTAAGGCAGAAAAGGTTTTAAAGAAAATGGAAGACAAAGCTAAGTCTATGGAAACTGTAAAAGACTTCTTACAAGTGCAACCACCAAGATTCAGTAGACACTGGCCTACAAAAAATTGGTCTTTTCCTGTGTCAGACAGAGCTCAAAGGGGCAAATCCAAATGCCCTAAGGGTTCCAGATACCAGGCGCAAGATTTTTACAGGTCAAAGCAATGGGGCACTTCAACCTCCAAATCTGGAGGAGATAAAGCGCAAACCTACAGAAAACAGTCCCAATGATTTCCCTCTGCCAACACCAAGCACTTATCTTTTGGCAGCACCCTTAGGGGGAAAATTAGCACTTTTTGCTCAAAATTGGCAGTTAATAACCCTGGACAAGTGGGTACTAAACATAGTATCATAGGGATACAGATTCCATTTCCACACTCTGCCAATGGCAAACGGTTGGCCAGATCTGCCAAAAAATCAATGGGCAGAGGCACAGAAACAGTTTACGGCCCTCATGGATATGGAGGGCCATTCAGCCAGTACCAGAACAGGAAAAAGGACAAGATTTTTACTTAAGACTATTGTTGGTACCCTGAAAGGACAAGGCCTGGCGGCCAATACTGGATTTATCGATTTTGAACACATACCTGAACATTCCAAAATTCAAAATGCTGACTTTGCAGCAGCTTCTGCCCATGCTAGGCAAGAATGCTTGGCTGGTGACATTAGACCTAAAAGAGGCATACCTGCATGTCCCAATAAGACAATCGTGCAGAAGATACCTCCGATTCAAGGCTGGCTTAATGCATTACCAATTCTCTGCACTGCTGTTTGGCTTATCTACTGCGCCCAGGGTCTTTAAAAAGTGCCTGGCACCAGTAATTGCATTTTGCAGACAAAGAAGTATACAAAATAATCCTTACTTGGACGACTGTCTCATTCAAGCAGAGAACAAGGACATTCTTCTTCAACACCTGGCGTTTGTGAAAAGGCTTCTAACATGCCTAGGGTACACAATAAACGAAAATAAATCACAACTGGTACCCTCTCAAAAGATAACATTCCTGGGTGCAAGCTTGAATACAACTGCCCAGATGGCTTACCTCACGAAAGACTAGCAAAGGCGACTGACTACTTACTTCAAACTGATGGCAACAAAAACCCAGTTATCTGCAAGACAAACTCTGCAGGCTTTGGGCTTCATGTCATCCTGCATCCTACTGATTCCATATGCAAGACTGCATATGAGGAAACTTCAATGGTACCTAAAAAGTTTATGGAGTCAGCATTCTCACAGTCTGGGAACTATGATGTTATGTAGTCCTATCTCGCCTACACTGTGGGTTCGGAGCCGAATATCGGCTCCGTCTCTGCCTATTTACTAGCTCGAAAGTCTTTGATTGGCTGGGCTAAGATGGTATCCCACAATACACTGCTCCACATCCCCATATCTCATTTACCGCTTGTAGAGCTCTCACGTGGTCTTGACTTGGCTGTGGCTAAGTATTGCTAAAACCTTTTTCCTGTGAAAAATTTTGCTGATTGTTGTTATCCAAATAGAGCTTTTTCATAGCTATTGTTGCTGCGTTAGTGTTTTGTTTGTGTGTTGTGGTATCCCTAACTTCCCTCGGGCTTGGCCCGTTTCAGTTAGAGGACCTAGTCCTCCATTGTGGTGTTTGTCTGGCTGTCGTTTTGGTGCACTGTCGTTTTGGTGCGTTGTAGTTTGTGGAGAACCGTTTTAGTTAGAGGTTCTCCCCTGTGCCTTGGTTGTTTGTTGTACTTGTGTTGACTCTCTGTCTCTGTGTTAGCGGTTTCCCGCCTTTTGTCAGTAGCAGCTGCTACGGTTGTTGGCCTTAGAATGTCTAAGGAGCAGAAAGAGCATAAGCCCTCGGGCTTTAAAAAGTGTACGAAGTGTGCTTATAAGATGTCCATCACAGATGGACACTCGGTCTGTGTTTACTGTCTTGGAGCCATCCACCTACAGGAGTCGTGGAGTTTCTGCCACGCCTTTAGCCCTTGGGTGCTCCAAGAGAGGAAAAACAAATTAATCCAAAAGGGACTGCTAAAACTGTCCTTTGAGGAGGATTTAGGTTCGGCTCCCATTCGAAGTCTAAATCCTCAAAATCCAGGAAAAGGTCTCCGGCTCCATCTATTGCTTCGGAGCCACCTTCTAAAATCACTATTGTTGAGTCGGCTTCCTCGGCTTCATTGTCATCGGGGCCGCAGGAGGTAGCTGTGTCTAGTGAGTCTGCGTCCGCTCCGATCGTACTGGAATCAGTTCGGAGCCGGTCGTCAAGTTTGAGGCAGTGACCTCCAGATAGGTCTAGGTCTCCATCCATCTCCTCCAGTTCCTCCAGGATTTCCGATTTGGATGTAGATAGGGTGGTGCAGAGGCTCCTACAGTCACCGGTGTTTGCCAAACTTTTCTCGGCTCCTACCCAGTCGGCTCCGGAGCCGGCTCCTAAGGTTGTTTCTGCTATTCCTCCTCCGAGCGCATATTTGTCGGAGCCGGTAAGCTCCACTCTGAGGGACGTTCCTGCGCTGGCTCCGATCCCCCAGCGGGGTTTATCGGTGCCCTCATCGGCACTGACCTTGTCGGTTCTGTCCACAGGGTTCGAGACTCGGGTCTTCTCGGTCGGCCCGAGGGGGATGCCTCGGAACACCCTTCGGTTCTGAGCCTCCCTCTCGGTGCATCGGCTGTGGGGACACCGGTCCCGGTCATAGACTTGGAGGGCTGTCGGTCCTCCGATTCGGGAGGTCCCGCCTTCGAGGCTATGCGGAGCGCTCTGGCTAGGTCAGCTACTTCTCTTGGATCGGTTCTACCTTCCCCCGCAACACCGGCGAGAGCTTCTGATGCCCACCTATCCTTGGACAGCAGAGCGCCAGGGCCTAAGGATACCCCCAAGAGCGGTCCTCTTCTTTCTGAGGGGCCCTCAGAGCCTGTGCCTGAGGAACCCCCCAGAAAGAAATTGTGCAAGAGGAAGCACATAGACTCCCAGGACGAGTCCCTCACTTCCGATACTGACCTCAAGGAATCGGAGGGGTCCCCCAAGTCTTCCTCTGAGGACGTTTCGTTCTCCGATATCCTGGAGATCCTGAAACAAAGAGGAGACTGGCCCTCCAAACCCCCCTCCAAGGAGGAGTCAGTATTCCTTAAGGCTTTTGGCGCTCAGCCCTCCGCCTCCTGGGTGTCTCCATCTTTTTACGTGCTCCTTGACCTTATTTGTCGAAGGGTGTGGGAGAGTCCTGACTCTGTGGAGGCTGTTCCTCGACGCCCAAACAAATTTTTGTCCGCTCCCCAAGGAAAATAATTTTTAACTAAGGGAGTCCCGGTAGATGCTATGGTGGTGGCGGCAGCCACCCAGAAGGAAGTTGCTGAGTCTTCCTCTTCGGTCCATCCTCCTAACAGGGAGTCTAGGACTATGGACCAGTACGGGAAGCATACCCTGTCTTCAGCTACCTTTACCTTGCGGGCGCTGAATTATTTGTCTCATTTCACGCGGCTCCAGAAAGATCTCCTTAAGGAGTTAGGAGATACTCTAGCAGGTAACGTACCTGAGGCAGTGGCCCAGACTGTCAACGCTCAGCTCTCTACCCTCAACTCCATCGCTAACTCGTCCATGCGACTTATTTTGTACGAGGCCGAGGGAGCGAGTAGGGTGGCTAGCTCAGGGGTGGCCCTCAGGAGGCAAGCCTGGCTATGCCTGTGTCACTTTGCGGAGGCCTTTAAGTCTTCCTTCACTGATGCCCCCTTTGATGGATCCTCCTTGTTCGGGACCAAAGTGAAAGACACCCTCACCAGGTGCGAGCAAGAGGGGAAGACCTTGTCTGCCATAGAGTCCGTTTTTGCCTCCCGTCAAGACCTTACCCAAGGCTCAGCAAGGGGGAAAGATGTGATTCAAGAAATCACAAAGGCCTTTTCCTGCTGCACAAGGTGAGACCCCCTCCCGAGGCAGGGGAGGGGGTCATATTCAGGGAGACGTCACCCCAGAGGCAGAGGGGGCCCCCTGCAGTTCTGGGGACCGCGATTCCTTTCGTGGTTCCCCATACTCTCATTCCTGTGGGTGTGCCCGACTGTGCTTCTCCGGAACCAGTCTGGGGTAGAATTTCCCTGTATCCGGAAGCCTGGGTCAACATCACCCAGGACCGATGGGTATTAGGGATAATCGTCGGAGGTTACACCACCCCATTCTGTCAAATGAATCCTAGACATTCCACCCAGTCAAAGAGATCAAGCAGCATCAGAGGTTTCTCAGCTGCTAGAAAAAGGAGTCATCCAACCAGTCCCCCCAGACAAGATCAGATTAGGGACTTACTCAAGATTCTTTTCGGTGCTGAAAAGAACGGGGGACCTGAGACCCATTTTGGATCTCAGTCAACTCAATCATTATGTACGCAAGTCCAAATTCCGGATGGTCACGCTACAATCGATTCTCCCATTGTTGGGAAAAGAAGTATGGATGTGCTCCATCGACCTGAAGGATGCTTACTACCACATCAAAATGGACAGAGCATCCAGATGTCATCTACGCTTCCGGCTGGGAGCCAGGCATTTCCAGTTTCGAGCCCTGCCCTTTGGTCTCACCACAGCCCCCAGGGTGTTCACCAAGTGCATGGCAGTGGTGACAGCTCACTTGAGACGTCAAGGATTGCAGGTGTTTCTGTACCTGGATGACTGGCTCCTCTCCGCCCCCACCAAGCATCTACTTCTTCAAAACAGAGATACTACCATCAATCTATGTCACCAGTTAGGCATTACAATAAACTGGAAAAAATCTGCCTTCCTACCCTCACAACGTGTCTCATTTATAGGAGCAGAGTTGGACACTATTCGATTGAGGGCATTCCTACCACTGGAGAGGATCACGGGGTTGCAACAACAGGTTCGTACGATGATGCCTTTGAGACGTGTGAAGGCAAGGCTAATTCTTCAATTACTGGGGAGAATGGCATCTACTATCATGATGGTCCAGTTAGCGAGGTTACATATGAGAATCCTGCAATGGCTCCTATTCTCCCAATGGTCCTTTCAAAGACTACCACTGTCCCATCCAATCTTAATCACAGGCAAATGCAAGCAGGACCTCAGTTGGTGGGTATGCACCAACAACTTAAATGTAGGAAAACCGTTTGTACCTCCCAACCCGGTAGCCACAGTGACCACGGACGCCTCCCAGATAGGTGGGGGGGGCATTATCTCGGCAGGATGGTCCAAGGCACGTGGCAGGAGCACGAGATAGACTTGCGCATAAATGTCCTGGAGATGAGGGCAGTGCTTTTTGCATTGCAGGCACTTCAGGATGTCCTCCCTCTAGGGACTATTGCAATACACTCAGACAACATGTCAGTAGTGTGGTATCTCAACAAGCAAGGAGGAACCCGATCTTACCCTCTGTGCAGGGAGGCCATGAGAGTGCGGAATTGGGCAATAGCTTCCCAACGGTCCTTTGTGGCAACGCACATCCCGGGGAAAACCAATGTGATTGCAGACAGGCTAAGCAGAGCAATCCTCATGCCCTACGAGTGGTCCCTGAACCGCCGGGTGGCGGAAAGCATATTCAGCAGATGGGGTCAGCCTTGCTGCGATCTGTTTGCCAGTCCCCTCAATGCGAAATGCAGCAGCTACTTCTCACTGATCCCCCCACCGGGGGAATCTCCAAGGGATGCTCTTGCGCACAATTGGCCCTCGGGTCTACTTTATGCTATCCGTCCGTTTCCCCTTATCTCAAGGGTGATTCAGAAAGCGCTATCCTTGGGAAGCAGGTTGATTCTGATCGCGCCACACTGGCCTCGTCAAGTATAGTTCCCCTTCCTTCAGCCTTACATTGTGGATACTCCTTGGATTCTGGACCCTCGTCCGGACTTGCTGACACATATGTCGGGACAGTTCCACCCCTCCCTGGGGACCCTCCTGCTGACTGCCTGGCTACTCCACTTCCATCCGTAGTCAGATGTCATGATTTTTCTCCAGACGTGGTCCATATTCTTTCTTCCTCTCATAAACCGTCCACTAGGAAGATCTACTCTAGTAAGTGGAAAAGGTTCTCGATATGGGCCCAGTCCAAAGGTATTGACCTCTACACATCCCCCATCGATTCTGTTTTGGAATTTCTGTCTGCTTTGTTCTACCAAGGGTCTGCCTCAGCCACCATCCAAGTTCAGCTGGCGGCTATTTCAAATTTTCATGTAGCTTATGAACCTAGCTTAATGGCACACAGACTGTGTAAAGCATTCCTGAAAGGCTCTCTTCTGCTTCGTCCCCCTGTATCTCAACCTGTTATGCCCTGGGACCTCAATTTCGTTCTGCAGGCTCTCACTCTCCCACCCTTCAAACCTGCGGCCTCCTGCGACTTAAAATTTCTTACATGGAAATCTGCCTTTTTGATAGCTATCACTTCAGCTAGACGAGTCTCAGAAATCCAGGCCCTATCAGTCAAGCCCCCATATTTGATAATCCATAAAGATAGAGTCTCTCCGAGACCAAATCCCTCCTTTTTTCCCAAGGTGGCTTCCTTATCTAATATTAACCAGTCCATTGAACTGCCGGTCTTCCCCAATTTTTCCAACAAGGCAGAGTACCAGTTTCATCTGTTGGATGTTCATAGACAACTGCGCTTTTATCTACATAGGACAAAAGATTGACAGAAGTCAGATCAGCTCTTCCTTTCGTTTTCAGAGAATCGCTTGGGGTTTGCGGTTTCCAAGGTCACCATCTCTAGGTGGATAGCTGGTTGCGTCTCCTTTATTTATCAGGCAGGGGGAAAGAGTCTGCCCTTTCCAGTCAGAGCACATTCTACAAGAGCTGTTTCCACTTCCACAGCCTTTCAGGCTAGGTTATCGATGGATGATATATGTGCAGCTGCAACGTGGGCTTCTCCTCACACGTTTGTCTCCCATTACAAATTGGGTGTGGTGTCCAGGGGCAGATCATCTTTTGGCTCCACAGTGCTCAGGAGTATTTTCCATTGAGCCACCCAGGATGTAGGTGCTAGGGACGCTGTCCCACAGGTGAAGAATGTAGGCGAGATAGGACTACATAACATCAGTAAGTTATATACTCACCATAATGTTAGATGTATGTAGTCCATCTCACCTCGCATTCTTCATTACCCTCCCACCGTCCTCCAGGCCTGGAGGAACACCATGTCCTTCTCGTATTGCAGAGTCCCTTTGGATAATTTGTTGGACCTCGTTGATAAGGGTGTGTGTGTGTTTGTGTGATGGATACTATACTTCTGTTGGCAGCAAACTAGATCTGGGGATGTGGAGCAGTGTATTGTGGGATACCATCTTAGCCCAGCCAATCAAAGACTTTTGAGCTAGTAAATAGGCCGAGTCGGAGCCGATATTCGGCTCCGAACCCACAAGTGAAGAATGTGAGGTGAGATGGACTACATACATCTAACGTTATGGTGAGTACATAACTTACTGATTCCTCTCATTCCCTGCCTACAACAGGAGTTTCTATGGTGGGCAATGGCATGTCACCAAAACATGAGACGGGCCTTCACTCTACCCCCTGCCAGCCAAACTTTAACAGACATCAGATTATGCCTCTGGGGCCCACATGGCAGGAAGATGCATTCAGGGCATATGGACCCCAAAGCAAATGCATCTACACATCAACCAGAAAGAGATGATAGCTGTTCAAAATGCCCTAACAGCCTTCAAGGACTTACTTCATCCAGGACAACTACTGATAAAGACGGACAACACCACAGGCATGTGGTATATAAACAAGCAAGGGGGCACACACTCATACCCCTTTGCAGACTAGCCATGGCACTGTGGGACACAGCTTTGACTTGCCAAATACATCTTCAAGCTCAATTCCTGCCAGGAGAGCAAAATACTCTGGCAGACAATCTAAGCAGAAACCTTATGGATCCTCACGAGTGGAAACTAAATCCACAAGTCTTCAGCTTGATAACAAAGAAATGGGGGAGCCTATACATAGATCTATTTGCCTCTCCTCAGAATTATCAATTGAAAAGATTCTGCACAAGGACTTATCACAGACAAGCATGGAAAGTGGATGCCCTATCCTTCAGTTGGAAAAACTTATCAGTTTTTGCCTTTCCTCCTCTGCCTCTTCTTCCCAAGGCCCTCCTAAAAGTCAGACAAGAGAAACCAAAGATGATACTAATTGCCCTACTGGTACCCAATCCTAAGGAACTTGTCTCAATACCCAGCTTGGACCTTACCTCAAAGACCTCAACTACTGTCCCAGCAAAACCATCAGATCTTGCACAATCAACTGTAGACACTGAACCTGGCAACATGGCTGATCATGTAGTTATACAAACAGCACCTCTCAGTAAAGCTGTGATGGATGTCATTTTGGAAGCCAGAAGGCCTAGTACTAGAAAATCTTATGCTGATAAATGGAAGAGATTCTGTGCTTGGAATTAAGCACAAGGAACTGATACATCAGAACCAAATATTCCTCAGATATTACAATACTTGACTGAGATGCTTGGCAAAGGCCTATCTTTCTTGTCAATTAAAATCCATGCGTCTGCCATCTCAGCTCATTACAATACAGAACCACCAATCTTTTCTCATCCTTTACTAAAGCAGTATCTTAGAGGAGCCAAAAATGTAAGGCCTCCTAGAAGATCACCATTACCTGCATGGGACCTCAGTTATGTGTTGGAAAAGTTCACCCTGCCTCCATTTGAACCAGCTCTCCATTTGAACCAGCTGCTACCGCTGATATAAAGTTCTTACTTTACTAGACTGGCAGACTAATCCTGTCATATTTTTCCAGAATTTTTACTTCAACAAAAATGCTCATGAAACACAAAACTAATGTTTTTCAAAACGTCCCCATCCTCATAACTCATGGTAAACATACAATAGTGTATTACAGTTTCAAAAAAAGGAAGTGTTACCCCCTCCAAACATGAGTAATTGCCGCAGTTAACCATCAGTGTCAGCACAAATATTACCTATTCTAAAATTATGGTTAACCATGTTAATGTGCATGTTAGAGCCTGTGCTGTCACTTGCACAGAGTGCTGTTTTTGCCTTCTGTCTGTTCCCATCCCGGATATGAAAAACAACTTGCATGCTTTCAGTAAATGTTTAATTTTTAGCCTTAAGAAAAAGTACATTGACTAACCTTAAATTATGTACTGTTGTGTTCAGTACATTAAAGTACTAAGGCTACTGGAGATGAATCTGCAAGTATAGCCCTTCACTTCCCACAGTTTAAAGATTAATTTCTTAATGTACTTTTTTATTTTCATTAAACGTCTTGCCAATATTCATTTAAAGGTTAATTTCATTGTACCTGTTAGATTTCCCTAAGAACTCACTTTAGACCTCTCACATTTGGTTGCTTGCAGCTGCAAGCTGCTTGTCTTCAGTCAAGTGCAGGTGGCAAAGGAGCCCCTCTTCTTTTTAGTTTAGAAGTTTTTCTAGTTACTTTAGAAATACAAGCAAGAACTACAATTTTTCATGTTTTTTGTTTTCTCTTTTAGGTTGTTTTGCTTAAAAAAAAAGCCCAAGCTAAGATCATTAATCCAGACTCTGTCTTTATAAAAACTGAGGAAGTTTATTATGATTTAATTCTTTGTATGACATGGGCAAAATACATTTACATTTCCTTTGAAGATCACATTATATTAACTTTAATTTGTTTATTTCCAGTCTTTCTTGTTTTTTACAACGAAAAGCATGTGTACATTACCACTGTTAACATGTACTTTCTCACTTCACTTGCATATAAAACAGTCACTGATAAAACTCCCCCACTTCACATTTAAAATACCTCAGACTGCATACTGTTTAGCGCTGGTTTGCAAACTATATAAAGAAACTTTATAGAGCAAAAACTGTTTTAGTTGCGGTCACTTCAGTCCATTCAGTGTGCTTCTAAACATTAATTATATAATGTTGGGTTTATGCTTTATAGTCCAACATTTCAACATGGTGAACAAACCTCCAGTATTTTTCATTAATTTTTTCTTGCAGAGCAATGGTTCACTTGTGTATCTTAACATCTATGGAGAGTGATGCTTTACAGTTTTCCAAGGTATTTACTAAATTTGCTTTGTTGCTATTCTTCCTAATTCTCATTCTTGCAACACCAAGCTCCATTTCAAGTCCATGGTACTCTTGGTTCTTCTCAAAACCTGAGCTTTGTTTCATTCAAGCATTTTCCTTTGTAACAAAGGAAAAGATTTCACTGACAGTCTCACTCTGGGCTTTCTTATTGGCAGAAGACTGAGAAGCAAAGCCTCCTTCGTCTTCCTTGCTCACTCTTTTGTTAGCTAAATTTTATTTCCTCTGTAGCCTTTTCTGCTACCATCTTCAATCCTCCTTAAGAAAAATGTTCTAAATACAGCTGGATGTAGCAGCTTGAGTCTTGCTCGTGCCTCAACATACACTGATAGATGGAATAAACTTCTAATGTTATGCTGTCCTATCTCGCCATAATTCTTGCTGGTTGGGTTCGGAACCAAGCATCGGTTCTGACTCGGCCTAATACAAAAGCTCGAGAGCTTCCACTGGCTCGAGGCTAACCCCCATCCCATAATGCACCAGGTAAGATACCCAGATCTACTTTGCTGCTCAAGCGATCGAGAAGTGTTCCTGCTGGCTCATTGGCTAAGTATTGATTTTAGTTGAATTTCAAGTCCCTTAGTTCTCACTGTCCATGTGTGATAGACCCCTATCTACTTTGTTGTCATAGTGTATTTCTTGTCCCTATTTCTAGAGAGATCCATTTAAAAGTTTGTGTTCCTATAGAGTAGTGATAGTTTGGCTTACTGTCTTTTGGCTTCCGGTGTGTTTCTCCTAGTAGTAGGCTCTGTAGTTAGAGTTAGAGCTGTGTTGTTGATTTTTTTGCATTTTGATATTAGAGATTTGTTAGCTTATCAGCAAAGTGTTTTCTGCCATTCTTTGCCTTTCCTTTTGCTGTTCAAGATGTCTAAAGATAAAGGAAAATAACATAAGCAGTTGGGTTTAAAAAAATGTGACCAATGTACCCAAAATAATGTCTCTTACAGACAGTCACACTAGCTGTGTGTATTGTCTCGGCGTCATCCACTTGCAGGATCCTTGCACCATCTGTCATGGGTTTAGTAGAGTGCTTCAGGAGTGCTGAAACAAATTGATAAGAGGCTTACTGAAAGGTCCTTTCCAGGAATCATTAGAGAGCTCCAAGTTTACTTCTCCATCTTCTTCACATTCAAAAGCCTCCAGGAGACCTGCCGTTGTGACTCCAGCTTCGGAGCCGCAAAAAAACTTGTTGCATCGGAACAGAGGGCTCTTGGTTCTGATAGACCAGAATCTTCCTCTTTGGCTCCATTATTGTCTACGGAGCCGATAGAAGTACTGAGCAGGAGCCGGTCTCCTATATTGGAGCTGGTCACACCTCTTTTGAGATCTCCCATTTTGGAGAGGGCTAGATCTTCCTCATTATTCTCCTGTTCTTCCAGGAGTTTATCTGATGATGGTGTAGAGCGGGTGATGAAGAGATTACTGAAGACACCGACACTGGCAAAAATGTTATCGTCTCCGACCCCAAAGGATTCTGGACTGTCAAAGGCACCATCTCAAATTCCTCCGACGATCGTGGTGGTTTCGGAGCCAGAGAGGATGGATCTGATAGTAGTGGAACTGTCTGTAGCAGGACCTCCCTTAGGTTCATCGGTTCTGGCATATGCTCTGACTTCCTCGGGTCCTTTGGATCTCGAGGAGTCTGGGAGCCGATGCTTACCCTTCGGGTCCAGGGAGTAATGTTGGTGCAAACAGTTGTCCATGCTGACTATGCACCTCGGTGAGGTTGAGCTCAGCTTCTACATCGGCTTTGGAACCACCCACCCCCCACCCCAGAGTTGATCCTCGGCATCTTTGTAGCAGAGGATCACTTTGGTGCGGAGTGAGGGGGCTTTTGAGCTGATGGAGACAGTGCTGTTATCGCAGACAGCTCCATTCTCTGAGCCATGTTCTCTTCCCTCACAGGTACCAGCATCAATCTTTTCTTCGCCCACCCCTTCCCAGCGTAGAGACCCAGAGTCTCAGGAATGCTCTTCGGGCGGCATAGTCTCCTCCGAAGCTTCACCAGAGTACCCCTCTGAGGAAGTCACTCAGAAGAGACTATGCAAGCGGAAGCACATAGACTCCCTTGAGTCTGTCACTTCAGATACTGATTTGTGTGAGTCTGAAGGGTCCCCATGGTCCCCCTCTGAGAATGTCTCTTTCTCTGACATCCTTGAGATCCTCAAACAGAGGGGTGGCTGGAAGCCCATCAACCTTTCAGAGGATGAATCGGTATACCTGGAGCCTTTTGGGTCTCGCCCTTCCACCTCCTGGGTGACTTACCCGTATGACCAGCTTTTAAATGTCATATCCCGCAAGGCCTGGACATCACCTGATACATTGGAGCCTGTTCTGCAGAGGCCAAATACATTTATTACTGCCCCTACAGCGAAGGAGTTCCTGACAAAAGGTTTCCCTGTAGATGCAATGGTGGTGGTGGCAGCGGCGGCCACCAAGAAGGAGCTATCTGACACCTCCTCATCTGTTCATCCTCCTAACAAAGAGTCAAGGACTAGGGACAGATATGGAACGTGTGCCTTTTCTTCAGTGGGCTTTACCCTGCGATCGCTAAACTCTCTCCCATTTTACGAGGCGTCAAAGGGATCTCCTAAAGGAGCTAGGAGATGCCCTTCAGGGTTCTGTTGCTTCGGAGACCACAGAAAGTTTCCTCACAGTTATCCACCCTCGACTACATTGTAAACTCCTCCATGAGACTGATTTCTTACACAGCTGATGGAACGAGTAGAGCAGCAGCTGCAGGAATTTTCCTTAGGAGACATTTCTGGATGCGTCTTTGCAACTTTGCTGAACCCTTTGTCTTTCTTCACCGATGCCCCCTTCGATGGTTCAGCTCTTTTTGGACCAAAGGTGAAAAATACCTTGACCAGGTGCGAGCAGGAAGGTAAAACTTTGTCTGCCATTGGAGTCTGTTTTTCTACCCCATCTAGACCCTATCCTAAGGGTCAGAGAGGTGGGAAGATGTGGTTGCACAAGTCCCAAAAAGGTTTCTCTGACTCACATAATGACACTTCCCCCAGGGGCAGAGGGAGAAATGCTAATGGAACACGCCGACCTTGTGGCAGAGGGGGACCGCAGAATCAGGGAGACAGAGATACATTCTCTGGGAGGCCCTTCCAGTACTCCTGAAAGGAGGCCCTCTGCTCTTCTCTGGAGGCAGTCAGGAGACTATTGTCACTGTACCCAAATGCCTGGCAAGGGATCACCCAAGACAAATGGGTACAGACAGTCATATGTAACCAGTCACAAGTGGTGTCCCCCAAGGCTCGGTCTTGGGACCCCTACAGTTCAGCATATACTTCTCAGAAGTACAGGCAAACACAGGAGGACTATGGCTAACCAAGTTTGCCAATGACTGCAAACTGAGAGCCATAATTGACTCTCCGGCTGACACGGACATCCTCCAAAAGGGCCTTACTGAGACAGACACCTGGTGTCGAAGTCATGGCCTCAAGCTAAATGCGAAAAAGTGCATAGTCATCCCGTTTGGGAAAAACAAAACACCCATGAATTACCACATAGGTGGCAGCACCCTTAATACAGAAGAGGTAATAAGAGATCCGGGGACCCAGATAGATAGTAATCTCTCCTTTGACAATCATATTGCCAAAGTAGTTAGGAAATCCTTCTATGTGGCCCATCTAATTACTAAAGGGTTCGCATCTAGAAATAGAGGTTATAGTGCCCCTCTACTTGTCACTCATTAGACCCATCATAGAGTACAATGCCCCATTTGGGATGTACCTCACATGACACTTCCAACAGCTGGAAAGACCACGAAAGTACCTCACCAAGAGGATTACTGGTCTCAAACATATGTCCTATGCAGCCCAACTGAAAAAACTCGGGCTGTACTCAGTGGCATTTCGCGTACTCAGAGGTGATCTCTGCCTGACTTACAAAGCCGTGTCCAACTCAGAATTGATGGATATGCTCCATCTAAAGAAATCCAAGTCACTGCGAGCCACACGCTCTAGTGAGCTAAACCACGCCACAACAATAAATAGAACATGCTGGAGGGATAGATTCCTGTCACAGAGACTCCCCATGCTTTGGAACTAAATTCCAAATGACATCAGGCAGAGCCTCCTCACTAACACTCTTCAAGAGAAACCTTGACGAGTGGATGGGTAACCGAAAATACACCCCTGGGATCACTTCATTGGCTGTGCTTGACAGAGGATCAGTTAATCAATGGGGCGGCGAAAGCCAACACACTCTGACTAGGCTTATAAATGCCTTGGAGGATTTTATTAGGGACCTTAGTTTCTTACGGATACTAATCAGGGATGTCTTTCCTTCCTGGGATTTGCTTTTTTTCTGAACTAGTTTCCTCCTCCTTTTGTATAGCCTGTTTATGGCAGGGGTCCACCAAACTAGTTTCCTTCTTTTAGGGGGAGTGAGTCTTGTTTTGCTAGGGATGGCACGATCCATGCATCCTTGTAGGTGCTCATAGAGTGCATTTGTAAAGGTTCCTGCATCTTGGACACTGTTGTCCTTTAGCGTGGGGGCTGTGAAACTTGCCACCTCTGTCTTAAGTAAGGTGAAGTTTGCTATAGAAAAGTTTTTCACTGTGGTTTCCTTGGTTGGAGGTGGTGGTGTGGTGTGGACATCCAGAGTGATTACTTTATGGTCTGATCTAACCAGTGACCGGTTGACCTCTGATGTGGAACACCTGTCGCCCATGTTGGTGATGACCAGGTCCAATATGTTTTCACCTCTGGTAGGGGAGTTTACCAGCTGATCCAGGGCATTTGAGTTGATAAATTCCAGGAAGCGCTGGACCTGGAAGTTTGTACTTGAGTAATTTTCCCAGTTAACGGTAGGGTAATTGAAATCGCCCCCAATATCAGGGTGTTCGGTAGGACCTTCATATTTTCCATTGTCTCCAGAAAGGCGGAGTGGTGGTCTTGGGTAATGGAGGGTGATCTGTAGCAGGCCACAATTTGCATTTCAGATTTGCCTGATGTTAGTTGCACATGGATGATCTCTGAGGTATCATGCTGCGCCACTATCCTGGAGGTGTAGGTATCCTTGATGAATATGGATACACCCCCTTCTTTTGTGTTTCGGTCTATGTTCTGTGGCCGAAATGTGTGGTATGAGTTGTAGCCCGGTAGTGCTGGAGTGCTCTGTGGAGCCTTGAACCAGGTTTCATTTACTGCACAAATGTCAATGTTCTCCATACTGAGGAGTGCTTCGAGCACATACATTTTGAGATTTAAACACCTGGCGTTGAGTAGCATAACCCTCATTTTTTTATTTGGGCTGTTTATGGAGGTGGGTTTGACTTTTGAGCCTTGCCTAAAAAAGGCACTATGGGGGCAGCAAGAGCCTTGGCCAGTATTCGAAAGCCTAGGGGGTGACAGGTGCAAGCCGTTTCTTGCGAAGCAACGAGGCCCTTCGAGCATGTCGTCCCAGGCTGACAGACACTGGATCCCCTTTGACACCAGAAGCTTAGCCAGTTGTTGAAATTGATCATTTTTTTCTTTATACTGCGATATCATTCTTGGTAAGGGCAGGATGCTACTCAGGGTCAGGGTCATACCCGCCTGGGCTACATGATCAGAGCACTCTTCCATATCTCTCTTCATGTAGTCCAGGGAGGTACTTCTCAGATCATTCACACCAACATGAACGATGACAGAGTCTTATTTGTACTTGTTCTGGAGTGACCTGAGTGCTTATGTTATATTGTCTACTCCTTCCTGTTTGTCTGGTTTAACAAAAACATTTCTGATTTTTTTCCCTGCATGATGTTTTCAGGAATATGTTTGCTTGGGAAGTCTAATGTTCAGGCAAGCCTTCCTTCATTTCAAGTATCTGATTTCTACAGTTTTATCAGCTCATCAGAATGGCTGAGTAAAGCATGCTCTGTTTGTCTGCAGCCTCTTGTCATTTGACATTTCTCTGAGTGCATTTGATTTACTTTTCCTCTTAAGTTGCCAGAAGCTATCTCCTGTGCTAAAGCTACAGCTTGAACTGTTTTTTTTGCTTAATAGCTGCAAGGTTCGTCCCAGTCAGAGCTGCTTTGATGTCCTTCATGGATGCATCTGCAGTCATAACAAGTGGGTTGTCCTGTCGTCAGGCAGCCCTGCAGTCGGCCGGATTCCAAAGTCCGGGTCCGGCTTCGGCTGATGTCGCACTCCTCCCGACGTCATCTCTGTTGGTCTTCGGGTATAAAAGCATCAGCCGACGCCATTTTTCCCAGTCTTTCTTGCCGCGTGGCGCCCGAAGCAGAAGCTGTTCGCAAGTGCCGGTCGGTCGGATCCAGAGATTACTTCTACCGAATACTACTTCGAAGACTTCTAAAGCTAAGTACCCCGTTGGGGACTCTTTCTTGCCTCAGCCGATGTCAGAAAAAGTTAACAATTGTTTAACCTGTGGGAAACAAATACCTCATAAAGATTTCCACTCATACTGTCTGCCTTGTTTAGGCCCAGCCCACGACGTAGCAGCCTGTTCGGCCTGTGCTTCTTTTAACCGACGAACGCTTAGGCGTCGGTCGGAGTTTGCAGAACAGTTTTTCGGTACTGATTTTGCGTACATTATGCCGACGGATCCTCCGACTACCCCCAAAAAACGCAAAGATAAAGACCGACACTCGCGGTCCGCGGTTTCGGCCGAAACCACGGTAAAGTGTCTCGGTTTCGGCCGAAACCGAGAAAACTGCTCAAAGTACAGCTGAACCTATTCTAACAACTGAGGCCCCTGCTACAACTCTTGAATCGACCTCAGAAATTTTACCCACTACGGTGGTTGACTTATCAGACACCATCCCCTTGGATGTCTCTACCCCAGCACGTGGTGCTGCTAGGCCTCCAGCTGCCATGTCCATTAAGGCCTTCGCCAGGGCTAAAGCAGCCAAGACTACTAAATCAGTGCCTGTTAAACCCCCACATCCAGGCCCTCTTCTAGTTCTCAAATGCTTTCTTTGGCAGAAGATTTAATTTCCTTAATTAGAGGATCTCAACCTCACCCAGACAGGGCCTCTCAGCCCCCTGAGAAGAGACCTAGGGCAGAGCCCCCTGCGCCAGTTTCTACTGATGATTCTGCTGATGAATCAGACATAACTGATCAGCCTGAGGCTCCCTTCTCCAATTTTGAAGATTCGGATGCTGAAGAATCCATTCCAGCTGCTTCCCCACCAGAAGAATTCTCCTTTGGGGAAACCTTGCATGCCATGCGAGAACAGTTCCAATGGCAGCAACAGGTTTTTCAGACTCCAGAAAAAGACTTAGGACCTTCCTGCACCTCCCACAGCACAGGCCCTTAGCTATACCTCCTGTTCTCTGTGGTGGATGATGCTTTCAATGATGTTTGCTCCGCTCCAGATTCTTTACCCCAGCCCCTGCCAAACCAGACAGATTTTACAGGGTGCCAGATACTCATCACCACCTTTACAAGGCCCCACTTGCAGACCCAGAAACTATATCCCAGGGTCCCAAGGCAGTAGCGACCACAGCTAAAACCCTATTCCTTCTGAAAGGGAAGCAAGGTCACTAGACAGATGGGGTAAAAAGGTCTACACTTCAGCTACTCTCTCAGCTAGAGCTTTAAACTGTCAGTTTCACATGATACAATACCAAGAGTTTATGCTTGATCAGTTAACTAAAAACTAACCACTGATGAATCTCTTGATAAGAAATATGTATTAGAGATGGTAAATAACATACAACAGGTTAGCAACCATTCCTTAAAATGTGGCTATGATGCACTGGAGGCTTCATTTAGATCAGCCATGACAGGCACAGTGATAAGAAGGCATGCATGGCTAAAGGAACAAGCTTTACCGGATCATGTTAAAGCTAAGTTGCTAGATGCTCCTATGGACAAGACAAGTCTGTTTGGTACACCTGCCCAGCAGGTTATGAAGAAAATGGAAGAAAAGGCAAAATCTGTTCAAACTGTTAAAGATTTCTTGCAGGTTCAACCCCCAAGGTTTAGCAGGAACTGGCCTGCCAAGAATTGGTCCTTTCCTGACTCCACAAAATTTCAAAGGGGTAGAAATAGACGTTCCAGAGGCAGAAACCAATCCAGAGGAGGTGCCTACAGAGGACGACAGTGGCAAGGTAACAACAGAGGCACAGACACAGCCACTGCCACTACATCAGCACAACCGCAGTGACTTAATCCTAAATCCGCCTACCAGGGAACAAATAGCAGCCCCTCTAGGCGGAAAGTTAACCTTATTTTCAAAGAACTGGCACTACATAACAAAAGACAAGTGGATTTTACAAACCATAGATCAAGGTTACCGGTTTCACTTCCACACTTTACCAGTCAAAAGAGGAATGCCAAATCTACCTCCAAATCAAAAAACAGAGGCTCTACGCCAGATAATGGAGTTAGCAAACATGAGAGCTGTGGAAAGAGTGCCAACAGCAGAACAAGGAAAGGGGTTCTACTCCAGACTATTCCTAGTTCCAAGAAAGGAAAAAAGTTGGAGACCAATTCTCGACCTGTCCACCTTAAATACATACATCATTGTCCCAAAATTCAAAATGCTGACCCTACAGCAACTTCTTCCCATGCTGGGCAAGGAGTCTTGGCTGGTAACTCTAGATCTCAAGGAGGCATACCTGCACGTCCCCATTCGACCAATCTGCAGAAGATACCTCAGATTTCTTGCAGGATCAGAGCACTATCAATTCTCAGCATTGCCCTTTGGCTTATCTACTGCGCCCAGAGTATTCACAAAATGCCTGGCATCAGTAATCGCCCATTCCAGACTACAGGGAATTCAAATTTACCCATACCTGGACGACTGCCTGCTACAAGGGGACAACAAAAGCAAGCTGACAACAGATTTACAAAGGGTCATTTACTTGCTACAAGGACTGGGATACACAGTCAATTTACAAAAGTCAAGACTGATACCATCCCAAACAAGGACTTTCTTGGGCGCGGAATTGGACACAGTACAACAAATGGCATTCCTGACTACAGAAAAACAAAAAGAACTTCCTCTTTACTTCTTGGCACTAACAAAACTGAACAAGTTAACAGCAAGAAAAGTTCTACAGGCCTTGGGCTTCATGGCATCATGCATAATCTTGGTCCCATTTGCCAGACTACATATGAGGAAACTACAGTGGTACCTAAAGAATTTATGGTCCCAACACAGACACAGTCTAGAAACAGAAATCCCACTAATTCCATACTTAAAACAGGAGTTCCTATGGTGGGCTCAGACATGCCAGTCAAACCCAGGCCTACCCTTTCGCAGATGTCAACCAAGCCAGACCATCACAACAGACGCTTCAGACCTAGGATGGGGGGCCCACATGCTGGACAAATGCGTGCAAGGATTGTGGACACAGGATCAACTTCACCTGCACATCAATCTAAAAGAAATGCTGGCAGTAAAACTGGCAATCCAAAAGTTCAAACCATTTCTCAAAGAGGGCCAGTTGATGATAAGGACAGACAACACCACAGTCATGTGGTACATCAACAAACAGGGAGGCACTCATTCATACCCCCTATGCAGAATGACCTTGGAGCTGTGGACCCTGGCACTCAGCTACAACATTCAGTTACAGGCAATATTTGTACCAGGAAAGACAATACTCTGGCAGACATATTAAGCAGAACCACTTCGATGCCCACGAATGGAAGCTGCACCCGGACATCTTCAAGACCATCTCAAGAAATGGGGAATGCCACAGATAGACCTATTTGCATCACCTCTCAATTACCAGCTCAAAAATTCTGCACAAGGACATTCCACCCACTAGCATGGAAAGTGGACTCACTCTCCTTCAACTGGAAAGGCCTAACAGCATATGCATTCCCACCTCTTCCTTTGATACACAAGGTACTGCTAAAAATAAGGGAAGAACGCCCAAGGATAATCCTGATAGCTCCAAACTGGCCAAGACAACACTGGTACCCACTACTGAAGAGCATGTCTCGAACAATATGTGGCCAATACCACTGATGCCTTTGATGCTAACTCAGAACAACTACAGCATCATACATCCAAACCTAAAACGCTGCAACTGACTGCATGGAACATCACATAGCAGCAGCTAATCCAGAACTTTCCCAAAGAGTTAAGGACATTATTCTTGAAGCACGCAGACCTTCAACAAGAAGGAACTATGCTGGAAAATGGAAAAGGTTTGTCATTTGGAGTACGGAAAGAGGAAAAGATGTGTCAAACATAGATATGCCTAACATTCTGGAGTATCTGGCGAACTTCTTCATTCAGGCCTGTCCTACTCCTCCATCAAGATACATGCATCAGCTATTTCAGCAGAATACAGCTTTGATCCACCTGTTTTTCGCACCCTTTGCTCAGGCAGTTCCTCAGAGGAATCAAGAATGTAAAACCTCCAAGGAAACCACCATTACCAGCTTGGGATTTAAACTTTGTGCTAGAAAAGTTGACACTATCACCCTTTGAACCAGCAGCAACAGCAGACCTACAACACCTGTCATGGAAAACTGCTTTCCTACTGGCAATTACTTCAGCAAGGAGGGTTTCAGAACTACAGGCCTTAATGGCAGTGCAACCCTTCCTAATCTTCCACCAAGATAGAGTGTCCTTGAGGACTAATCCTACATTTATGCCCAAGGTGGTATCCAGAGTGTCTTTAAACCAGGCAATCCACCTACCTACCTTCTTTCCCAACCCACAAAACAGAGGGAAAGAATACTGCATACCTTGGATGTACATAGACAGCTACGCTACTACTTGGACAGAACAAAAAATAGCAGAAAGACTGACCAACTCTTTGTAGCCTATGCAACAGGAAGGGAAGGAAAAGCTATTTCCAAACAGACAATCTCCAAATGGATAGGAAATTGCATACGATACTGTTACTCCTTCCATGGAAAACCAATTCCACAGAACATAAGACCTCATTCTACAAGGGCAACAGCCACTACCACAGCCTTCTTACGAGGAGTGGCATCCAAAGACATTATTGAGGTGGCTACTTGGACCTCCGTGCATACATTTGCCAAGCATTATAATTTGCCTCTTTATTCCAGATCCCGAGCAGGGTTTGCCACTGCTGTACTGCAAGGGATCCTAAACACACCATAATCTACTTTTTTCCTCCTCCCCTAGTTGGCTATGGTATTCTACCCACTTGTTATGACTGCAGATGCATCCATGAAGGACATAGTACAGTTTTGTACCTACCATAAATGTAGATGTCCGAACTGGATAGCATCTGCAGTCAGGATTACCCTCCCTCCTTCCCCTCTGTGGTACTCCTAGGGTGTTTACCCTCCTAATATCTAGCTTTTGGGGGGGGGAGTCTTTTATGGTGTATTTGTTTGTACATATATGCTTATTGCTGTGTTTACCTCTATCCATTTGGAAACATTGGCATCTATCCAAATTTTTAGCCTGCAAGAGGGCTACTGGCATCTGGGGCAAGAAACACTGAGGAAAATGGCGTCGGCTGATGCTTTTATACCCGAAGACCAACAGAGATGACGTCGGGAGGAGTGCGACATCAGCCGAAGCCGGACCCGGACTTTGGAATCCGGCCGACTGCAGGGCTGCCTGACGACAGGACAACCCACTTGTTATGACTGCAGATGCTATCCAGTTCGGACATCTACATTTATGGTAGGTACAAAACTGTACTTTGTCTTTTCTGGTCAGTTTTTCCTTATGTTTTCTATATTTCTTTTTTGGCATTCAAGTAGTGTATTTAATAGCCAGTCATAGAATTTCATCAAAGTTAATTACATTTACCACATGTTAACAGTTTGTGTTTTCTCACTGTGAGATCCTCAGACCTATTACTCAGTCAGCAGTCGTCTTGGAAATCTAGACCGTTCCCATCATTCTTGCTCAAAACAGCCAGATGGACAAATTTAAATTGTTCATTAATTTGTATTACATCCCCCAAGGATGCACCAACAAAATCGGTGTGTGTGCTGTGGTGTTCTTATGGACACATGGAACTACGTATCTGTTTGAATAATTTATTTTACATTTGTTGACCGGGAAATTCCGACAGGATACATGTCCATTTTCAGTGAGGCCCGGGGAGAAAAGCTCCATCTCACATATGAATAACATTGTACAGTATATCTTGGAATAGAATGCTAACTAGATAGCATACATAATATTATAATAAAAGCTCCAATTATACAGATAATAAACAGGGTAGTCATAACTTAGTATGTAATACATAGGTAACAGATAGCAATTCTAATAGGCATTAAAAGACTAACAAGGTTATATGGCATTAGGAAAAGTCATAGTTAGTCCAGTAAAAGGGAAAGGTATGGAAAAGTGAGAATTAGTGTAGGATATCCCATGATTAACTTTGACCTAGTAATAGATGTACGATAGTGTATAAGCAGGGTAAAAAAAATAAATAAATATATGAGCGAGGATGATGGGTTAGAGGGTAGAAACAGAAAGCATGGCGAGGTGAAAAGTCACGTGTTACATATATTTCTCTTAGAGAGAGGCGAGAGAAGTTCTTCACTGAGTAGTTAAGAGAGTTGGTCAGGGTTGGTACATGGACATAGCCAGTGTGCCATGAGATGCTGTTTGGGGCTTTTTTTGAATAGAGAGTGCAAGGTTATTTGTGTGAGGTCAGCTGGAGGTGAGTTCCAGACTTTGCCCACAAAGTTAGAAAATAGGGAGTCAGCGGCTGAGTTATTAGGTTTGGGTGTTTGAACAAGCAGTTTGAAGAGCGAAGTGGCCTGGGGTTACAGTAGGTGTTGATGAGATTTTTTAGACCAGGGGTGTTTTCAGGGTGGTTGAGGACATTATGCGTTACTATAAATTGATTATAATGAAGTAAACTGGGAAGTTCTAGCCACCCTAGAAGTTTGAGGTTTTGGCCATGATGTGTCCGATGTTTAGCTCCTGTGGCAAATCTGGCGATATGGTTGTAACAGTTTGAGAGTTTACCAAGTAATGATTTATTCACATTAAATAGGATAGGTGAGGTGTAAAGGAGGGGTAGAGAAGTAGGTGTGTGCGGGCAATTTCAGACCTAGCTAATGGAGTAAGGAAAGGTTTATTTCTATATAGAGAACCAAGTTTTTTGTTAATTGTTTTAATATTTTGATTGGCATGCATATCAAATTTGAGGTTGCTATCAACTATTACCCCTAAGAGTTTTGTGTGGTTATCTGGTGAAATAATGGTACCATTGTTGGAAGTTATTGTAAAGGTGAAAGGGGTGGACATATACGGGTAGGGGAGAAGAGCAGTAGTTTGGTTTTATTAGGGTTCAAAATCAGACAGTTATTATAGAGCCAGTTTTCTACTATGTTGAATGTTTGTTGGGATAAGGACAGATCATCTGCTGATACGGAGGCAGAGTAGATCAAAGTATAATAGTTAGCATATTGAATACAAGTTACATCTGGGATGGCAGAATGAAGGTTATTGATAAAGACCGAGAATAAAAGGGGTCCAAGAATAGAGCCTTGTGGGACTCCGAGAGGTAGTAGAGTGGATAGTTTGACCTGCCATAGGACTGCTTGTTGTCTACCGTTCAGGTAGGACTGAAACTATTGAATAGCTTTGCTATCCAGGGATAAAGTGGACAGAGTATGGAGAAGTAGCTGGTGGTTAACCATATCAAAGGCTTTGGAGAGGTTAAAAAGGGTCGAGGATAGTTTGTTGTTATTTCTGTTAAGGTTGATGGTATTGGTAAAGGAAAGGAGGGCAGAGGTGGTGCTGTGATGTGGTCTAAAGCCATGTTGTGTGCCAGCCAAGAGATTGTTCTGAATGAGGAAGTGCAGAAGTTGTTTATGAATGCACTTTTCCTTAATTTTAGCCAGGGGCGATAGGATGGCTATAGGTCTATAATTTTGACATTTCTGTGGAACTGCCACCTTTGTGAGGTGGAATAACATGGGATGTTTTCCAGATGGTAGGAACAGTTTTTTTCAGTAATGGTTCTGTTAATTAAGATGGAGAACCAGGTATGCTATAACATCTGCAGCTTTTTATAGGTATTCTGCGGGGAGGAGGTCTGCAGATAGAGTGGGTGGCTTTAGCTTGTTAATAAGGGACCTAATGAGTGAGGTTGGAACTGGTTGGAAGCTAAAGGGGAGTTGAGTAGTAGACATTAATGAGGCTGTTAGAGCCCGTGGGTGATAGTTGACTAGCAAGGCACTGGATAGTTTCAGTAAAAGTTATTGAAAGTGTTAGCAATCTTGTCTGGGGTTTTTTCTTTGGCTGCAGAGGGGGTTGCAGTGGTTATTTTTCCTGGATGGAGAAGTCTATTTATACCTGCCCAGAACGTTTGGGGTTTATTTTGAAGATTATGGTAGTTTTTTGTCTAGCAGTATAGATTTTTTTGTGTCATTTCTAGGATGACTATATCTGAGCTGGTCTGAAGGGGCTTTTGTTGTTCTCCAGATGGTCCAGGCTTTATTTCTGGTTTTAATTTGGTATCCTTCATGAGCCATGGGGCAGTTCCTGTTTTAGTTCAAGTAGTGTGTGCAGGGGCATGGGATTCAAGGATGCTAAGGAATTTAGTATTAAGTATTTGACAGCTTCATGTAGTGGCAGGTGTTTTAGGTTTCACCAGTTGCATAGTTAAAGTTCATTTTGGAAGCTGATAGGGTTAAAGTTTTCGTTGTTACTAATTGTCCTAAGATTGGGCCTGCTGGAGTTGCTGGTATTGTTTTTAATAATATAGGTTAGTAGGTGATCGCTTAGGTCGTCGGGGTGAGTCCCTGTTTTATATGTATTAGGATGACTGTTGATAAGAATCCCAGTCTAGCATGCTTTCTTTGTTGGAGGATTTACTAATCCTGGTGGTAGAGGATATAGTTTGTGTAAACCCATATAGATTAATATGGGAGGTAGGGGAAGTAGAAAAGCAGGTGTTCCATTCTATATTGAAGTCGCCGAGGACAATGCTTTCTTGAGGGTTTGTGTTGGATAGCCAGTAAAGAAAATCTTCTAGGGTGTTTGTATTGTTACCTGGGAGAATATAGATACATACAATGTTTATTGTTTTGTTTTTATTAATTTGTAGTTTGGTGATCAAAATTTCTGCGTTATTAAATGGGGGTGGCTGTAGGGAATCTCTGGTGACATTAAGAGTATTTTCATAGAGTATTGCTACCCCTCCTCGCTTCCTAGTAGTGCGGTCTAGTCCGAGTATATTGTACCCAGGAGGGAGAACCTAGTTATCTTTGGCAGTTGGTTTTAACCAGGTTTCTGTGAGAGATGTGTCAGGAGAATAGGTGGCTAAAAGGGCATGTAGGTTTTAGACTTTATTATTTATGCTTCTGATATTTAAGTGGAGGGCCAGAAGTGATTTAGGAGGTTTATTAAGTGGTTGACAGGTAGTAGGATTAATAGAGTGAGAGTTGTTGTTGCTAGGTGTTGATGGACCAGGATTTGGGTGGATATCACCAGCTCTTATTAGATTGAGGTCCAGACTTTTACTATAAGCTTTAGAAATGTACTAGTATTTTTGTACTGAATGGGATGATTGATTACAGGGGGTGAGGGAGTGTTTGTGAGGGGAAGCATTAAGTGATCTTCTGTACTAGTATTTACTAGGGAGGAGGTTTGGCATTTTGGATAATGGAAACCCAAGTATGCCTGGTTTTTATAGACGGTGAGGAGGTAGAAAACAAATAATAGGGACAATAGAGAAAATATAGGTATTTTGTTTTGTAATACTGATAAAAGTAGACAAGACATTTTAGGGAGTAAGTTTTTGTGTAGTGTATTGTTGGAGAGAGGTTGGGTTAGATTGAAAAATGAGGGGAATCCTTTTGTGATGTGTAAGTTAATGGATGGCTGGATAGGTATAGGGTTGTGGCTTTAGGAGAATAAATTTCGTAGTGCAGGGGCGGGTGGGAATAGGGGGCAGAGTGGGGGGCGTAGCGAGCCCAAGCGTAGCGGGGCTAAACCAGAGCACAAACTTTCCAAACCCGAATGAATACACTGTAAGTATTTCTGTGCAAAAATGCAGTTTGTTAGATGTATTCACCAGGTTTTTCCTTATCCTAGAGGCTGTTTTTTTCCATAGGTTCATAGGTTGGTACTAGGCTATCGGCCCTTGGGCCTATACAAGCCTAGCCATAACAATTCCCTGGATGTTTCTTCCCACAATATTTACTTCCCTCGACCCTTGTTTAGCAGGGTGACTGACGTGATCCCCGGGGTGAATTTCCTATCTCCCATCCAATCGTCAAGGTTCCTTTTGAAGAGGGCCAAGGAGGCGCTCTGCTTGACATGTATAGGCAGTCTTTTCCAGAGTATGGGGAGTCTCTGGGTCAGGAACCTATCCCTCCAGCATGTTTTGTTCATTGTGATAACAAGGTTTAGATTCCTGGAGCGTGTGGCTCTGAGGGATTGGGATTTCTTTAAGTGGAGCATGTCCAACAGCTCAGGGTTTGACATGGCCTTGTATGTTAAGCAGAGATCACCTCTGAGTAGACGATATGCCACAGAGTATAGCTAGAGTTTTTTTAGATGGTCAGCATAGGGCATCTGCTTTAGGCCTGTGATTCTTTTAGTGAGGTATTTCTGTGGCCTTTCCAGCTGTTGCAGATGTCTTGTGAGGTGCATACCAAACGGGGCATTGTACTCTATAATGGGTCTAATGAGGGATGAGTACAGTGGGACAATAACCTCCTTTTTTCTGAATGAAAAGCCCTTAGTGATGAGGTGTGCCACATAGAAGGATTTCCTGACTGTTGTGGTGATCTGGTTATCGAAGGTGTGACCACTGTCCACCTGTGTCCCTAAGTCTCTCATCACACTTTCAGTGTTTAGTGTACTGCCACCTATATGGTAATTCATGGGTACATGGTTTTTCCCAAAGGGGATAACTATACATTTCTTGGCTTTAAGCTTGAGACCATGGCTCTGGCACCAAGCGTCTGTTTCTCTAAGGCCCTTTTGTAGAATATCCACATCATTTGGGGATTCAATAATGGCTCCCAGTTTGCAGCCATCTGTACTTTAGATTGTAAACCAAATTATCCCTAGGAGTGTTGGTAAACCTATAGGGCAAGGAGGCAGACTACCGTGCTGTAGACCCAGTACGCTATGTCTTTATTTAAAATAGTTTAAAAGTATATCTTTCTAACATTGGCAGCCAATATATTTTAGAGAGGCAGGAATATCTTTGTATGTGTCTGTAAAATCACAGAAGAGCAGTTCCTTTTAGCATAGCAAGCCTTTCAAAGTTGTCACCGGGGGGGGGACAGAACATGAATAAGGGATACATTAGTTAGCTGAAATGCCCATTACAGTGACTACTACCATTCATAGAACACAACAAAACTATGCAATCTTTTAGCAAACAGTCTGTCACATGTATATCACAGTATATGACTCAGTAGGATGCTGTAGTTGGGCAAAGTGGAGTAATCAACAACTAGTAGTCATGACTATGTGATCTGGATGTAACGACAAGAAGACAGAGTTTTACATAACATACACCCTATTGGTTCCTGTGTTATAAGGTTTCATAACCACATCTCCCTTAGTTCAAGAGGTAGGAATCAACAGGAACAGCAACGCAGTAATCCAAAAACAGTTTATTTGAGCGCTTTCGTCTTGTCAATACTAGACTTCCTCAGAATAAATTACTCAACAAATACACAACAATTTAGCTGACCCCTCCTCTCATTTGCTAGCCAAAAATGAAAAATAATTGTGTTTAGTGTGTGTACCCTATATGTTTTTCAGTGTAACATATGAATATGTATCCCTTTAAGTGTACATTATCTGTTTTAACTTTGTATGATGTAATTAAGGAAATGAAGTCAAATGAAGCGCTCAAACTGTTTTTGGTTTATTGCCTTGCTGTTCCTGTTAATTCCTACCTGTTGATTTAGTGCTGGTTCACATTTTCTTCTGGTTTGACATCTCCCTTAGTAATTACAGTCTCATACAATATTCGTTAATGCTATCACCAGTAATAATTTTAAGATTCTAGCGTTTACTAGTAGTAAATGGCTGTCGCATATGTTTTCATCAAAGATAACTCCCTAATAGAAATTACGAGCAGTAATCAATACTGATGAGCAATAAACCTACAAATGTTAGAAATCTACAGATGTTAGAAAAGATGATCAGCTGTTTTTTTTCCGTGCACCTTATAAACTGAGAAAGTTTCTAAAGTCACTCTGTCCATATGGCTTTCTGAAAGCATTGTTTAATTACCAAAAAGTATAGCGGAGTTTGCCTAACAAGCAGAAAGTTTGTTCTGATAGAGTAGTGACTTCTTCTCAAACTTTCTTGAAGAATGTTTCAGTGGATGACATTTGCACAGCTGCAATGTACGCTGCTTAATGTTGTAATACATTATATAGTGAATGCAGGGTGCAGGCCTGCAGTCAGTAGAAGTATTCTCTTGTGATGCCACCCAAGAAGAGCAGCAGTCCCTGTCTTAATGGTTGAAGTGGCTGACTGGATCATGAAAGATACAAAAGCTTTGTAATTAGCATGTCCTTTACTGTTACAATCATCACTGACTGAAACTTCATCACATGCTGATTTTTGTTATCTGAACTGATTTCCAGAGCTGAGTGACCTTTCCCTATAGGCAGGCTGACATCACCTTACCGCCAACGTCTTCACCTTCTTGATAGGTGTTGTCTGTCTGCACCATCTTTAATTCTTTTTTGCTGCATTCTTGAGTACTAGCAGGAAATGCTCAAGTTTGTTGCTTTAAGCTTACAGTCAAGGAGCAGGACAAATAAGTGCCCAGTTTTGGATTCTTTCTTCTAACATTTTTTGTAATTTGCATTGTGTTTTATGAAGACAGTGCTACTGAATGTCAGATTTGCTAGTGAATTAGGCCTAAGTCTCTCAAGGTGAAGAATGATCCCTTCAGGTTTACCTAACCAAGAACAAGCTCACAAACATCTTATGTAGACCCACCATGTCTGTGGAGTCGTAGCAAGCTGATACCTGGATATCCCTCAAAAAAAAAAAAAAAAAAGTCCAGGTCCACTCCAGAATGGGATTATTCATCTGGGGATCCCAGGTCAGAGATAGATAGTTCCATGCAGGCACTCAAGCAGCCCCCTAGCCCTGATGTTTGCAGCAGCCAAGGTCTCTAGCGGTGCTGCTTTCTAGGTTAACACGCTTTCCTTCAGCATGTCCCACTGGACTGAAAGATCAAACTACAGCAGGCAGCTGATGTTGAATAGGTGTCAGCTACTGAGGGCCATCTTATCGTTATGCAATGAGGGAGGTTGGTGTCCCCTTGGTTATCACTGAGGGGGTCGTTTGAGCTTACCAAAGTTGGAACGCGTGAACATCCAATGAAGAGTGCAAAAATCCCTGGTGGCTTCCCGACCTAACACCTAGACTTTGGAGGACAGTGCCACTGCCAAACCTAGGTTTCATCCTTATGGTGGGCCATGAGTCCGTATCCTAACCTTGCCTCCCTGTCAGGACTGGGCTAAGCTGGCTTAAGGCTTCTTTCATTTCTTAAAAATCCAACAGCCTGAATGTAGCCAACCATCTATGTTTAAAGCCCAGACCTCCAAAAGAAAAAAGAATTGTGTCCTTTGAAACACCCTGACTCCTCAAGCTCTAAGGAGGAGACTTCTCTGAAGTACAAAACTTGGATATTCTCTCCATTGTCCCAGTTTACATATGGTGAAGGATCAGTCGTTTGGGGATAACGTCTGCCTGAAAAGGGAATTTTTTCATTTGCAAACCTGTGAGGCCTTTGCCTTGCATATAAGAGCAGTGGAACATGTGGGTCTGGGCCCTTTTAAACCAGTAGCTATACTTCTAATAGAGGAAGGTTTTCAAGCTGCGTTCTTAGCTCCAGACTTCCCAGCCTTTTCCCACTCCCTGCCCTGAGAGGTTAGACCTTTTGTTTTGTATTTCTAGGTGCAGGACCTTTATAAGATCCTGTACAAAAAATCTTTTGCAGACCCAGATGGTGTTTCCAACAGTATACAAAAAAGCCAGACTGACTTACTTGAATAAAACTATTCCTAATGACAGATTACATGAATAAAGGTTACTGTTTAAATTTGGGGGAAGGATATGCTCGGCAGATTTGGTTTTCAGAGCTTGGAACTGCCAGACCCATGCTTTGAAGTAACAAGGAGCAAGTCCTATAGCAACTTTTTGAAGGTCATGGAATATTGCAAGATGTGAATCAGAACACTTAGTCACATTCTTACAGCTAAGGTTGCATGCTCTCAAATGTGGGGATAATGCTGTGGATACGTTTGACTGATTCAGTAGTGTGCAGGACCCTCACATAACATATTACTCTACAAAAACCCTCTTGGTGATCAAAATGTAGTGGCACTGATATCTGCAAGAGGAGCTGCACTGACCCCATGGCACAATACTATCCCTAATGATAGGAAACCTAGGTTGTAAGATCGATATAGGAAAAATGTGAATGTGTATGCCATCCTAGTCTTTAAGGCTGTGAATCACCAGAGTTCCATCTTGAAATACCAGGATTGCATCCTCTGGCAACTCTTAGGTTGTGGGGCGTGCAAGAAGAAGCTAGTAAGATGGCCCTCCTGAATCAGGTCCAAACCTCTGTCCATCAGAGAATAATGATGAATTGTGGATGTGATGCTGTATATGCAGCATCCAATACTGCTGATACAGGATCTGTGTTAACTAATCATGCCTGGCTGAGGAATCTATCCCTGTCTGAGAATGTAAACTAGCAGCTCCTTAATGCCCCATTGCATAGGGTGCTATTGTTTGGACCCCAAGCATGCAGTGTAAAAAAAAAAAAAAAAAAAACTGGAGGATAAAGGAAAGACTTTGAAAACTGTCAGTCACCTCTCCTACCCTTTAATTCCCAAGTACAATCAAAATTATCCATCTAAGCAAAGCCCTTTTTCTGGAGCCAAGACAATGGTAAATAAGCCAGAGATATCAGGACCTCTCAGAAGAGGAGATGTTTAGCATAAAGACAGAGGAAGGCAAGGGGGCACTCCTCCCAACACAGAGCAACTGTGACTTTTTCAGCCTCCTCCATCCACATACCCCAAAATTCCAACCTAGTCCCTTACCCTATCCATCACTTCCCATCCCTAAAAACCTCAAAATATAGTTCTGATTGGGCCTCCCTCTCCCAACAGTAGTGCAGCTTAACAAGGAATCAATGAGTGCTAAATATAGGCTCCTGGAGTTATAAATTGCACTCTCTCTTGAAACCAAGAAAAAGAGGAGCCAAAGGACCAAGAAAATTTGCTTGCATCTATTCTCTTAGAGATATTGGCTTCATGGTACTATGGAGAAGTTGTTCTTCGTATTTCACTGTTGCAGTCATTACATTTGGGTTATCTGCTTGCAGGTAGCCCTCAGTCGGCCTGATAAGAAAGTCTTGGGTCCTGTGTCAGTTGCTGTCCCTTCTTCCATGGCGTCAGGGGTATAAAACATGTAGCCGATGCCACTACATGAGTCTTTCTTGCCGTGCGGTGCCCGAAGCAGAAGCAGTTCGCAAGTGACGGTCCTGAAATTTTCATTTTCAAGTTTCAGAACCAAAGTCTTGCTAAGTACCCCGTTGGGGAAACTTTTTCTTGCTCCTTACCGATGTCAGTAAAAGTTAATAATTGCATTATTTGTGGAAAGCAAATACCTCATAAAGATTTTCATTCGTACTGTATTCCTTGCCCTAGACCCTGACCACAGCAGGTTTTGTGCTTTATTTAATCAACGCACTATCCGTCATCAGTATATTTTTGCCTCTAAATATTTCGGTTCTCGGTTTAATTATCCTGAAATGTCGGTTAGCCATCTGACTGCCGGGATTCTGAAAAAACGCAAAGATAAAGACAGAGACAGGCCTCTGAGGCCCAAAAATGGAGACGACGCTTCTCCTAAGCCAGTTGCCAGTTCGCCGGTACTCAGTGAGGTGCTTTCGCAGCCCCTGACACCCGCTACCTCTGATTCGCAGGCCTCTACTGAGACCCATTCGGAGTCCGGCATGCCACGAGATGCTTCAACTATGGAACCCGCAGATGTCTGTACCTTTGATGGGTCCGGAGCCGCTGTGCAGGCACCGGCTTCTGAGGGTGTATTCATGCCTATGGACTTGCATATTAAACCGACACCTCCTTCTTCAATTAGGCCTAAATCTCGAACCATGCCTAAAAAACCTATGCCCAGGCCACATGTTCAGGCCTCTATGCCTAAAAACAAGAATGGCTGAAGATCTAATAACTCTAATCCAGGGTAGCCAACCCCCCCCCCCCTTCTAAGAGGCCTAGGTCTGAATTTGTTTGAATCTTCTGACCAGGATTCTGTTTTTTCTGATTCTTCTGATGGTCTGGATTTGCCCTTATCTACTTATGAGGATTCTGATGCAGAAGACGCCATTGCCTCTGCTTCCCCTCGAGAGGATTTTTCTTTTGGGGAAACCTTACATAGTTTAAGGGAGCATTTCCAATGGGAAAGCCAGGATTTTTCTGATTAAAAAAAGAGGTTTAGGGATTTCTTACTCCTACCTCAGCATAGGCCTTTAGCTATTCCTCCTGTACTAGACATTGTTGATGATGCTTTTTCGGAATCTAGTTTAGCACCTGATTCTTTGCCTCCTGCTCCCAGAAAACCTGACCGATACTACAGGGTCCCTGAGTCACACAAGTTCCTTTTTAAAAATCCTATTGCGGATCCAGAGACTGTTTCACAGGGGCCCAAGGGCATTAAGGCTTCTACAGCTAAAAATCCTACCCCTTCTGATATTCATGGCGCCCTATCCTGGACCTGTCTACTCTAAACACCTTTTTGGAGATTCCAAAATTCAAGATGCTGACTCTTCAATTACTTCCTATGCTAGGCAAAGATGCATGGCTGGCAACACTAGAGCACTGCTGTTTGGCTTATCTACTGTGCCCAGGGTATTCACAAAGTGCCTAGCTCCAGTTATTGCATTTTGCAGGCAAAGAAATATTCAAATATACCCATACCTGGACGATTGTCTAATTCAGGCAGAAAGCCAGGACATACTTTTGAATCATCTGGCCTTTGTACACATTCTTACCCCCTCTGCAGACTCGCCTTGGCATTGTGGAGCACAGCCTTGAGCTCCCAAGTGCACTACAAGGTCAATTCCTGTCAGGAAAATTAAATACACTGGCAGACTGACTAAGCAGAAACCACATGGACCCACATGAGTGGAAAATGAAGCCAAGGATTTTCAACATGTTGACAAGCAAATGGGGGAGCCCAGATAATGAACCGTTTGCCTCTCCCCAAAACTACCAATTGGACAAATTTTGCACAAGGACTCCCCACAAACAAGCCTGGAAAGTGGATACATCAGTCTATGCCTTCCCCCTCTGCCTCTGCTCTCCAAAGTACTACTAAAAATCAAACTGGGCAAACCACGGATGATTTTGATTGCTCCAGACTGGCCACGCCAACACTGGTACCCCCTCCTGCGCAGTGTATCACTGTTACCCCCATGGCACCTGCCTCAGACTCCTTCACTGCTGTCTCAGCAGGAGAACCAGATTCTGCACCCTCAGCTTCTAACACTGAACCTAGTAGCCTGGCTAATTACCTAATCTCTCCTTTACCATCCCTCAGTAAACCTGTGATGGATATCATTTTAAGGCAAGGAGGCCTAGTACTAGAAAATCTTATGCTGAAAATGGAAAAGATTCTGTGCCTGGAACCAGTGTCAAGGGATGAGCACAGCAGCGCCCAATTTATCTGAACAACTGCTGGTGGCATTTGCTGCAGGGGCAGAGGGGAAAGCTATTTCAAAGCAAACCATTTCTAAATGGATAGGCCATTGCATTAATTTCTGCTATAAGCACCATGGAAAACCTATCCCCCAGGGCTGCATCTACCTCTACAGCCTTTCTCAGAGGCGAACCTACCAGGGACATCCTAGAAGCTGCTACCTGGTGTTCTGTACATACTTTCACCAAACATTATCATTTGCCAGTTTTCTGTAAATCCAGATGCTGGCTTTGCCACTGCAGTCTTGCAGAGCCTTATAGCTGGTCCTAATGCTATCTAAATTCCTCCTCCCAACCATAGCTTTAGGAATTTACCCAAATGTAATGACTGCAACAGTGAAACACGAAAAACATAGTACAGTTGTGTACACTTACCATAAATGTAGATGTTCAAGTGTATTCACTGTTGCCGTCCTGGTTACCCTCCCTCCAGCACCCTTCTTTTGGCTATACCTCCACTTTCCTTTACTATGCTTAAAAGCTTTTTTGGTGTATTTGCCTTTTTGCTGGAGGTATATCATTGTAATTTTTTATTTAATTGCTTCCCATTAGGGGGGCTCCTGACATCTGGGGCAAGAAAAACTGATGTAATGGTGTCTGCTGCATGTTTTATACCCCCTGACGACATGACGTCGTGGAAAAAGGGACAGCAACTGATGCAGGACCCAAGACTTTGGTAATCAGGCCGACTGAGGGCTACCTGCAAGCAGATAACCCAAATGTAATGACTGCAACAGTGAATGCACTCGAACATCTACATTTATGGTAAGTGTACACAACTGTACTTTCTAGAAAATCAAGGTGGAAAAGGGTTACAACCAGAACAATTCATAGTACCAAGGAAACGCAGACCTTTGAGACCAAACTTGGATCTGCCAAAGACAAACAATTTACTAAAGGCAGCAGAATTCTAAGTAACTCTAAAAGCAATTCTTCCTTTACTTAGCCTTCAAAGTTTTGTTATTGACTTCAAAGATGCTTCCCTGCATATCTGAATTTTCAAGGGATACAGAAGGATGTTCATAGTGTTTCACTGTTGCAGTCCTGACTTGTGGGATTTCACTCTGTGGAAGCCCTTTGCCGACCAGACTATCGGAGACTCCTTTTCCTCTCCTTCAGGAGCCGGCGGATGCCCTATCCGATGAGCTTCCCCGCATGTCACTGAGATCAGGGGTCTGAGACCATGGATTCCAAGATAGAGAAAGGGGAAGGGAAGAGAATCGCCCTAAGTTAAAGGATGCATGCTCTAGCCCATCCTGAAGACCAGAGGGGAAAGAGGGAGGGAAATAATATTGCAACACTCAATACACTTGAACATCAACATTTATGGTAAGAGTACTCAACTCTACTGTGTTCATCGTGTTTCATTGTTGCAATCCTGACTTGTGGGATGATTCCCAAAGCTGAAATAAGAGTGGATGGAAGACTTAGGGAGAGGCAAGGATGGCTGCAAAATGGCACTGGAGCATTTACATTTATGGTAAGTGTACACAACTGTACTTTCTTGAGGTTTGTGGCAGTGAAATGTCATTACCTGTTTACTTCATTGCCTTTTAATTTAGCTACTGTCTAGCCTCTGTGATACTACACTACAGACCCAAGGGCACCCATATCTACCCTTAGCCTAGATAACTACCTAATCCAGGCTCCTACCGTACATGAGATAGAGAACTTGAATGCACCGTTTGGCACCTGAGCATCCTGTGCTCTGTTTCAACCTGCAGAAATCAAATTTCAGTTTTTCACAAAAGTCTTCCTTGGAACCCTTCTAAGTACCAAACTCTGCAGAAACTTCTTTCCCATGGATAAGTGCAGTCTCTGACAAATCTGTTCCAGATGATTGCAGACAGACCACAGTGAATAGCCACACAAGCCCTAAGCGTCCTCGGCCATATGGCATCCACTATCCTGATGGTCCTCTTAGCCAAGCTGCGTATCAGATAATAATATAGATGGGACCCAACAGTTGGACCTTAATATTCCAGTGTTGCCATTTGTAAAAAGGGAACTAGTTTTGTGGATGGTACAGATTGGGAAAAAATGAGGAGATGCCCTTTATCCTAGCTACACTCTCATCATGGATACCTCATGCCATGCATGTTTACACTTTACACCTCAAAGTACATAATATGTAGAAGTATCAAGAGAGTATCCTGCACATAAACCTCAAGGAGATGCCAACAGTTATCTATGCCCTAAAAATCATTCAAGACATTATAGATGCTAGGGACTTCAAAGGTAGTCATAAACAATACGCGACTGATGCAGTAGATAGACAGGAGAGGGGCCTATTCTTATCACCTATCCAGGCTGGTCATGCAGGGCTAGGATTAAGCTGTGCAATGCATTCTGTGCCTTTGGGTAATCTATAGTCTCGCTCAGGAAAATTCTATGGCAGACCATTTAAGGAGGACTTGTGCAGATTCACGATCAGATGTTGCACAGGGAAACATTCTTTGATTACCAGTCGATGGGGTAGTGAGGTGCCCTGGAGATAGACCTCTTTGCTTCTTCTAACAGACCGCTAAATAAATACTGATCCATAACTCATGACTAGAATGGTTAGTCAATGCATTCCTTCTGCATGAAAGAGAGAGGTCTGTTTTTATACTCCCTGCATGCTGTTCCTCTGCTTTCCCGGATCATACAGAAAAATACATCGAGGAGGAGGGGCTGGAAGTTACCCTAATTGCTACCTTTTGACCCAGGAATCACCACTTCTCCCATCTATTTCATTTGACGTTGGGGGAGGACTATGTACTTGCTGCCACAGCACATGAACGAACCTCCTATCTCAGTGCGTAGGGTCCCTCTTAACACTCCAACATGTATACCTTAAACTTGGCAGTTTGGAGGATGGTGGGACTTGTTCATTTTAAACACCTGTATCTATTGACATGCTAGAAGTAATGAGGAATGCTAAGCGATCAGTTACGAGGTGACTGTACCTAGGTAACAAGAAAACATTACTTCTTTTCTGGTGCACTACAGGTGAACATATCCCCAGTTCTTCAGTAGTAGTTGGTGCTTAAATCCACAGGCTTAGCTTGCACATTTTAAAAGTGCATCTTTATGCCATTTTGGTCTGTCTTCATGTAGAACCTCCTCGGTATCCAGACCGCAGTTGAAGCAATTTCTGAAGGATCTTATGCCTCCTAGGTGAACTTTGGCGGTTTCCTGGGATTTCAGTTTTTTTGGAAAAATTGTACCATTACATTGTTTGAGCCAGCAGTTAGTACAGCTTCCCTACTTTTTTTTTGTCCTTGAAGACCGTGTTTCTAATAGTATTCACTTCTGCCAGAAGGTGCCTGAACTTCATGCCTTGGTGTGCAAAACAACCTTCCTTTACCTTTCACAAGGATATAGCCACCCTGCACAAAACCTTTCCTTCATGTCCATAGTTGTAACAGAAGTGGCTGTAAAACAGATTATTCGCCTGTCAGTCTTTTTCAAGACCTCAGAACAACCAGGAAAAGATTCTACATTCACTAGATAATTCATAGGCAACTTAGATACTAATTGGGCTGGATTAAGTAGTTTAGGAGTTAATATTGACTGTAGTGTTGCTGAAAATAAGAAATTTAGCCTTTCTCCAAATGCCTTGTTTCTAAGTAGAGATAGCTAATTGTATTATGTTCTGCTACCAAACTCCTGATCTACAAGGAGCAATCAGATCAGACTCCATTAGGGTCATAGCTACTACTGTTCTGTTTCTAAAAGGGGTTAGTGCTAACAATATGTTGGAGGCAGACACCTGGTCCTCCATCCATACATTCTCCAAAGATTGCAGGTTAGACCTGGCATCCAGGTCAAAACAGGGTGTGCTCCAGCCATTAAGTGCATGCAATTACTCTGCAATTCTGTAGCCCCACCGCAGATTATTTAGTGGTCAGCTTTGTAAATCTTCCCTAATGTGTGCGGACTGTAGCATTGACTCACAGGAAGAGTAAAGTGATTTTGTGTTACCAAGTTATTGTAATTTATAGTGCTCTAAGAATGGTCACTGTTGCCCTTTTCACATCTTACAGCCAGATAGCAACCTTTATAGGGCTGTGTCTAACCCCAGCCCAGAAATGAGGGCAGCATTCTTAAACTACTTAACTCTTTTAGTACAGTCTGTAATATTTTGTCTTTACAGATTGTGGTAGTTATTAGTAACTCGTCTTTTTTTTTTTTAAATATCTGCTGTTAGATTCCTCTAAATTGCTGCTGGTTGGTTTAACATCCGTTTACTAATACATGTGTTTGTTTTACACAGTTGCATTAGAAATGAACTTTCAGAGATGGTGTTGTACCATATGAATGTTTATCAAAACCCTTAATTCCAGATGGATATCTCTAATGGTTCTGTTTTCAAATATGAAAAAAAAACTTTGCAGGAATCTCCTTTTGTTCTGACTGAGTGTGCTTCTCAGCTGATGTATATTTTTGGCACTTTTTAACTGTTCAGGGTTGAATAAAACTAAAATTGAATTCAGTTCAGAATACAGTCTGAATAAATTGCATTTATCTAAACTTTATTTGCTTTAATATTGCTACACACTCAGGTGTGCTACCTTGCACTGCACTTGAATTGTTTCAGTGCTGTTCTAGTGTAAAAAAAATAATCTAAGCTTGTTTCCTGCCTTTCCTGTAACTTAGTCTAGTCCAGATACAGATTTGCTGTATCCAGGACTGTTTGTAAGCTTCTGAGCCCCCCCCCCCCCCCCCAAGTCTTTCTGTGTTGGAGAGAAGCCTTCTAGCTTATCTGTGGGAGTGGTAAGCACTAGGTAGCCTGTCTACCACAAGAGTGGTTTCTGGCCAGAAATTGTAGTTTATAGGCCGTTGCACAGATGTTCTTCGTGTTTCACTGTTGCAGTCATCACATTTGGGTTATCTGCTTGCAGTAGCCCTCAGTCGGCCGGTTTGTCAAAGTCTTGGGTCCTGCATCGGCTGCTTTGTCATCTTCCATGACGTCAGGTAGTCGGGGGTATAAAGCATGCAGCCGATGCCATTACATCAGTCTTTCTTGCCATGCAGTGCCTGAAGCAGAAGCAGTTAGCAAGTGCCGGTCGGACGACTCCTGAAATTTTCAAGTTTCAGAACCGAAGTCTTCAACTAAAGCTAAGTACCCCGTTGGGGAAACTTTTTCTTGCCCTAAACCGATGTCAGTAAAAGTCAATAATTGTTATTTCTTATGGAAAGCAAATACCTCATAAAGATTTTCATTCGTACTGTATTCCTTGCCTAGGCCCTGACCACAACGTCAGTTTTGTGCCTTATTTAAGCAACGAACTATTTGTCTGTATATTTACGCTTCTAAATATTTTGGTATTCGGTTCAATTATCCAGATATGGTTTCACTAAGCCACCCGACTACCGAAATTCCGAAAAAACATAAAGATAAAGACACAGACTGACCACAAAGGTCCAAAGCTGCCAACGACGCTTCTCCTAAGCTAGTCGCCAGTTCGCCGGTACTCAGTGAGGCGCTTTCGCAGCCCCTGATACCCACTACTTCAGATTCACAGGCCTCTACTGAGACCCATTCGGAGTCCGGTATGCTGCGAGATGCTTCAACTGTGGAACCTGCAGCTGTCTCTGCGTTGGATGGGTCCGGAGCCACTGTGCAGGCATCTGCTTCTGAGGGTGTATTCAGGCCTACTGACTTGCATATTAAACAGAGGCCATCTTCTTCTTCAAGGCCTAAAACTCTATCCATACCTAGAAAACTGATGCCCAGACCGCATGGTCAGGCCTCTATGCCTAAAAATCAAATGAGAAGAGTGGCTGAATACCGTATTACTTTAATCAGGGGAAGCCAACCTTCCCCCTCTAAGAGACCTATTACTGAATTTTCTTATGATTCTTTTGATCAGGATTCTGAAATTTCTATTTCCTCTGATGACCAGGATTTACCCTTATCTACCTATGAGGATTCTGATGTAGAGGACTCTATTCCCTCTGCTTCCCCTCCAGAGGATTTCTCTTTTGGTAAAACCTTGCATATTCCTAGGGAGCATTTTCGCTGGGGAAGCCGGGATTACTCTGATTCTAAAAAGAAGCTTAGGGATTTCTTACTCTTGCCCCAACACAGGCCTTTAGCTATTCCCCCTGTACTGGACATTGTTGATGATGCCTTTTCGGAATCTAGCTTGGCCCCTAACTCCTTACCTCCTGCTCCCAGATAGATATTACAGGGTTCCTGACTCTCACAAGTTCCTCTTTAAAAATCCTACTGCGGATCCTGAGGCCATTTCACAGGGACCCAAGGGCATTGCCAAAAATCCTACCCCCTCTGATAGAGATTCCAGGGCGCTGGATAGATGGGGTAAGAAGGTATACACTTCTGCAACCTTGGCCATTAGGGCCTTAAACTGCCAGTTTCATATGTTAAATTATCAGCAGCATATTATTGGATTGCTTAAACAGAAAATTATGTTGATTCCTGACTGTGCTGAAAATAAAGATTTACAGGATTTAATGCATTCTGCTGAACAAGTTGGAAAGCATAATTTGCAATATGGTTTTGATTCACTAGAGGCATCTTGCAGGGCTGCTATCACTGGGTCTGTACTTAGAAGGCATGCTTGGCTTAAGGCGCAATCTTTGCCAGATCATGTTAAAGCTAAATTGCTGGATGCTCCCTTAAACCAGAACCGCCTGTTTGGCAACAAAGCAGAAGTAGTACTTAAAAAGATGGAGGAAAAACCTAAATCTATGCAAACTGTTAAAGATTTTCCTGCAAGTACAGCCTCCCAGATTTAGTAGGCATTGGCCCTCTAAGAATTGGTCCTTTCCTGCCTCTTCCAGGCCGTCTCAGTCCAAACCCAGAACCAGAAGAACACCCAGGCTTCAGTCCCAAGGTACTCAGGACTAAGCAGTGAGGGATCCCACTTCCAAAGCAGGGAGTAGTAAGACCCCCCCCCCCCCATGGTAAACTGTCTCAATTACTTAACTTTAAAACTTCCAAGCCCCTCTCAACTGACTGCTCCTTTGGGGGAAAGATTGCTCTGCAGGCAAAAAATTGGGAACTCATTACCCAGGACAAATAGGTTTTAAATATAGTTTATATAGTTTCCCAAGGATACAGATTCCACTTTCACACTTTACCAACCCCAAACGGTTGGCCAGATCTACCCCCAAATTAGTGGGCAGAGGCTCAAAAGCAAGTTCTCTCTCAGGTATCAGGGCTATTCAAACTGTCCCACAAGAGGAAAGAGGGCAAGGTTTCTACTCGAGACTTTTCCTGGTTCCCCGAAAAGACAACTCCTGGCGTCCTATCCTGGACCTCTCCATCCTAAACACATTTTTGATGACCCCAACATTCAAGCTGCTAACTCTTCACCAGTTGCTTCTTATGCTTGGCAAGGATGCCTGGTTGGCAACATTGGATTTAAAGGAAGCCTACCTGCACATCCCAATCAGGGAATCTTGCAGAAGATACCTATGTTTCAAAGCAGGCTTCATGCACGATCAGTTCTCTGCACTGCCCTTTGACTTATCTACTGCGCCCAGGGTGTTCACAAAGTGCCTAGCTTCAGTCATTGCATTCTGCAGGCAAAGAAATATTCAGATATACCCATACCTAGATGATCGTCTAATTCAGGCAGAAAGCCAGGACACACTATTGAATCATCTGGCGTTTGTACAAAAATTGCTAACTTCTCTGGGGTACACCATAAACGAAAAGAAATCACATCTTGTATCCTGTCAACAAGTTGTATTTCTGGGAGCAAGCTTGAACACAATTTCCCAGATGGCTTTCCTCACGCCAGAGAAACAAGTTCATTTAACAGCCTACTTCAAACTAATGGCCACAAAGGCCCTGCTATCTGCAAGAAAAATGCTGCAAGCCTTGGGGTTCATGGCCTCCTGCATTATCTTAATTCCATATGCAATACTGCATATGAGGGAACTACAATGGTATCTAAAAAGCCTATGGTATCAACATTCTCAGGATCTAGAAGCAATGATTCTATCATACCTTGCCTACAGATAAGAGTTTCTTTGATGGGCAGAGGCCTGCCACCAAAACAAGGGACTGACATTCACTCTACCCCCTGCCGCCCAAACCCCAACAACAGACTCATCAGACTATGCATGGGGGGCTTACTTGGCAGGGAAGTGCATTCAGGGCAAATGGAACCCAAGTCAAATGCACCTGCATATCAATCAAAAAGAAATGTTAGCTGTACAGAGTGCTGTGACAGCCTTCAAGGACCACATTCTTCCAGGACAATTAATGGTAAAGACGGACAACACCACTGTTATGTGGTACATAAACAAGCAGGAGGGAACCCACTCATACCCTCTCTGCAGACTAGCCATGGCTCTGTGGAACACAGCCTTGAGCTACGAAGTGCACCTACAGGCTCAATACCTTCCAGGAAAGTTAATACACTGGCAGACGAACTAACCAGAAATCTCATGGACCCACACGAGTGGAAACTGGAACCAGACATTCGACATGTTGATAAGCAAATGGGGAGCCCAGATATAGACCTGTTTGCCTCCCCCCAGAACTACCAATTGGACAAATTCTGCACAAGGACTCCCCACAAACAAGCTTGGAAAGTGGATGCCCTGTCCTTCACCTGGAAATGCCTATCAGTTTATGCCTTTCCTCCTCTGCCTCTCCTGTCCAAGGTACTACTAATGATCAAACAGGACAAACCAAGGACGATTCTGATTGCACCTGACTGGCCACGCCAACACTAGTACCCCCTCTTGCGCAGTGTCTCACTGCTGGCATCATGGCATCTGCCTCAGACCCCTACCCTGCTGTCCCAGCAGGAGAGCCATATTCTGCACCCTCAGCTTCAAACCCTGAACCTGGCAGCCTGGCTAATTATTTGATCTCTCCGTTACCATCCCTCACTAAGCAAGTGTTGGATGTCATTCTGGAGGCAAGGAGGCCTAGTACTAGAAAATCTTATGCTGTAAAATGGAAAAGATTCTGTTCCTGGAACCAAACTCAGGGGATGGGCTCAGCAGTGTCCAATTTACCTCAGATTCTTCAATACTTAACTGAGATGCTTCACAAGGACCTTTCATTTTCCTCCATCAAAATTCATGCCTCAGCCATTTTAGCTCATTACAACACAGAACCACTCCTCTTTTCTCATCCACTGCTCAAGCAGTTTCTCAGAGGGGCCAGAAACTTAAGACTACCCAGGAGAGCCCCAACTCCAGCCTGAGACCTCGACTTTTTATTGGAAAAAAACTCACTCTACCTCCTTTTGAGCCAGCTGCATATGCAGAGCTGAAATTCCTTTCTTGGAAAACAGCCTTCCTTTTAGCTATCACTTCAGCAAGAAGGGTGTCTGAATTACAGGCCCTTATGGCAGTCGAGCCTTTCATCATCTTTCATGCGGACAAGGTGTCCCTCAGGACCAGTCCCTCCTTCATGCCCAATGTGGTATCCAGTGTGGAACTTAATCAGTCCCATTCATTTGCCAACCTTCTTTTCTAATCCACAGAATAAAGGGGAACGTATTCTGCACTCCTTAGATGTGCAGAGACAACTTTGATTTTACTTGGACAGGACTAAACCTCTCAGGAAATCTGAACAGCTGCAGCTTGCATTTGCTGCAGGGGCAGAGGGGAAGGCTATTTCAAAGCAAACCATTTCTAAATGGATAGGCCATTGCATTCATTTCTGCTATAAGCACCATGGTGAATCTACCCCACAGGGGATAAGACCACATTCAATTAGAGCTGCATCTACCTCCACAGCCTTTCTCAGAGGTGTCCCAACCAAGGGACATCCTAGAAGCTGCTACCTGGAGTTCTGTACATACTTTCACCAAGCATTATCATTTACCAATTTTCTCTAAATCCAGAGCTGGCTTTGCCACTGCAGTCTTGCAGGGCTCTATAGCTGGTCCTAATGCTTTCTAATCTCCTCCTCCCATCCTTAGATTTGGGAATCTACCCAAATATGATGGCTGCAACAGTGAAACACAAAGAACGTAGTACAGTTGTGTACACTTTCCATAAATGTAGATGTTCGAGTGTATTCACTGTTGCAGTCCTGGTTACCCTCCCTACAGCCCACTGACTTCTATTGACTATACCTCTATTCTTGTTTACTATGCTTAAAGCTTTTTGGTGTATTTGCTTTTTTGTTGGAGGTGTAACCTTGTATATAATTGCTTCCCATTATGGGGGTACCTGACATCTGGGGCAAGAAAAACTGATGTAATGGCGTCGGCTGCATGCTTTATACCCCTGACTACCTGACTTCATGGAAGATGAGACAGCAACCAACACACAGGACCCAAGACTTTGATCAGGGCTACTGCAAGCAGATAACCCAAATGTGATGACTGCAACAGTGAATACACTTGAACATCTACATTTATGTTAAGTGCACACAACTGTACTTTTTTCCATCTCTTTCAGCTTCTGGTTTAAATGGCCGCATTTGCCCTCATTTCCCACCTTTCATGTAACTAGTCTAGTCCAGATACTGATTTGCTGTATCCAGGACAGTTTGTAAGCTTCTCAGCCCTCCAAGCATTTCTGTGTCGGAGGGAAACCTTCTAGCATGTCAGTGAGAGTGGTAAGCACTAGGTAGCCTATCTACCACAAGAGGAGTGGTTTCTGGTCCAGAAATTGTAGTTTATTGGCCGTTTGGGAAGTTTTTTCCATCTCTTTCAACTTTGGTTTAAAAGCCCGCATTTGCGCTGGTTTCCCATCTTTCCTGTAACTAGTCTAGTCCAGATGCAGATTTGCTGTATCCAGGACCGTTTGTAAGCTTCTGAGCCCCCCCAAGCTTTTCTGTTTTGGAGGGTAGCATTCTAGCTTGTCAGTGGGAGTGGTAAGCACTAGGTAGCCTGTCTACCACAAGAGGAGTGGTTTCTTGCCCAGAAATTGTAGTTTATTGTCCGTTTGGGCAGGTTTTTCCATCTTTCAACTTTCATGTTTAAAAGCCCGCGTTTGCGCTTGTTTTCCCGCCTTTCCTGTAACTAGTCTAGTCCAGATACAGATTTGCTCTATCCAGGACTGTTTGTAGCTTCTGAGCGGTGTCAAAGTCTGCTCTTCAATTTTTCCCTTAGACCTGCTAGTTCTCTCCTCTCCTGCACTTTTACTAGCTTAAACATCCGCTGTGGCACAGAGGTAGCGTTGTTGCCTCACAGCAAGAGGTTCTCCTGTTCGATTCTCGCCTGGAGTGCGGGAAGTGCCTTCTGTGTGGAGTCTGCATTTCCTCCCCGTGGTTGGGTGGGCGTTCGAAAGACATGCATAAATGGGCATGCCTTCGTTGAAGGTTGAACGTCAAGCTGGCACCTCGGCATTCGTGAAAATCTACTGCCAATCATTCGCAGACCGGAGTTCCGCTGTGGCGACCCCTAACCGGGAAAAAGCCGAAAGACATTGATCAGTCTAGCACTTTACCAGACTTCTTGTAGCAATTATTGTAGCACACAAAAGTGCTACCAGCACTAAACTGTCTACTAGGGAAGCTCCAGTACTTATTAATACCCACCCTTCCAGGCATGTCTAAAGGTCAGTTCCCTGTGATTTCTCCTATTAACCTGGTGAACTTGGGCATCCTGAAGCAATGTAGCAACCCCCTCATGTACACTGACAACCCTTTCCTCTTACCTCCCAACACTCATACGTGCGAGAGATGCACTTGTATATCCAAATTTTGAAGCCACGTACTCTGAAGACCAGACCGGAATAGCTGGTCAAGAGGAGAAGGTCAACACTTGCACCACACCACATGGAACACACAGCCCTCCAGAACACACACCAGCACTGCCTTCACCTAAAAGCACAAAAACCACACACCCACCTTCGAGGAGGCTCTCAATAAAAATGTACCCAAACAGCAGAGACCTCCAAGGCAGAAACGCACTCGACCACCACAACACAACACTAATCACGAGACACACAACTCTCCTAAACAGTGTGCTACTCAACCAAAACCCCTAAGACAGAACAGCACGCCCAACACACACTAGTCATAGGTGACTGTATAGTGAGGCACACTGATGTCCCACTCACTAGGTTGAATAAGGGGAAAGTAACAGTCAGCTGCCTGTCAGGTGCCAGGATCCGCCTCATAACGCACGCACTCAGGTCTCTCAACAGCAGGTGCAAATATGACTCTGTCATTGTACATGTGGGTGTGAATAACCTGAGATGTACCTCCGTGGACTACATGAAAGTAGACATGGAGGAGCTCTCGGGTTATGTAGCCCAGGTGGGTATGACCCTAGCCCTGAGCAGCATCCTACCATTACCCAGAATGATACCCCACAGTACAAGCAGAAAATGATCGATTTCAACAATTGGCTAAGTTTCTGGTGTCATTCTAAGGGGATCCACTATCTGTCTGTCTAGGATGACATGATTAATGGTCCTCGATGCTTTGCCAGAGATGGCCTGCATCTGTCACCCCTGGGCTTCCAGGGCTTCTGGATAATGGCCAAGGCTCTTGCCATCCCTATAGTGCCTTTTTAGGCGGTGTTCCAAAGACCAAATTACCACTGTAACAGCTACAAACAAATGCAATCTGAGGGTCATGCTGCTCAACACTAGAAGTCTAAATCTGAAAATGCACTCACTCGAAGCACTCCTTAAAATGGAGAACATCGACATTTGTGCTGTAACAGAGACCTGGTTCAAGGCAGCAGAAAGCACCCCTGCACTACCAGGCTGTAACTCATTCCACACCTTTTGCCCCCAGAAATTAGACTGAAGCTCCAAAGGCAGTGGTGTTTCCTTATTCATAAAGGATATGTACACCTCCAGACTGGTAGCCCAACATAATGCATCAGAGATACTTCAGGTGCAACTAACATTGGGTAAGACACCGATTCAAGTCGTAGCCTGCTGTAGGTCCCCAACAATGTCCCAAGACTCGCACTCCACGTTCCTAAGCACATTGGAGAATATTAAGGTCCAACCTAACACACACATACTGGGCGACTTCAACTACCCCTCCATTAACTAGGAAAACTAATAGTGTACCAATACACTTGCCCAACGTTTCCTGGAATTCATTAATTCAAATGCCCTAGACCAGCTCCTTCTTAACCCCACTAGAGTTAGCAGCATCCTTGACCTGGTCTTTACTAACATGGGCAACCGTTGCTCTACACCAATAGTTAACTCTTCCCTGGTTAGAGCCAACCACAAACTAATCACCATGGAAATCCACGTCTCTAGCACACCCCCCGGAAATGTAACCACCATGAAAAACTTCTCCAAAGCTAACTTAGGCTAAAAACAGAGGTGGCTAACTTCATAGAACCCATGCAAATGGAGAATAGTTGCATGACCGCTGAATCATACACCAGTGCACTGTACAAACACATACATAAATGCATGGATCTCGCCATACTCAGTAGAACCAAGACGCTCTCCTCCAAAAAAAGTAAGCCAATCTGGTGGTCCCCTGCCATAAACAAACTTTACAGCAGAAGGAGGAAACTGATGCAGAATAAGGTGAAGTCCTAAGACTGGAAAAACTTCTTTATCAGCCTCAACAAAAAGTTGAGATCCCTCATCAAATCCTCTAAAGCTAGCTATGAAAACAGAATTGCAGCAAATAGTAAAGACAACCACAAGGCCTTCTATAGTTATGTAAAGAATCTCCATGGCAATACCCAGATTTGCTCTGAGTTATTGCACAATGGTACCTGCTATACCGAGCCAACAGATATTGCCAATTTATTGTCCGGCAGATTCATTGCCAACTTTAACCCCCCCCCCCCCCAAAAAAGGACCAATCACAATACCAGTAGATTGCCAGGCACCCAGTATTACTGCTGCACAGTTTAAAACAGCATTGTCCAAGGCCAAGACTACAGCTTCCATGGGACCTGACAATATCCCTGCCTGTGTTCTACATGAACTACAGAGTGAACTGGCACCTCACCTGTCTGCCCTGTTCAATCACAGCCTCACCTCAGGCTTTGTCCCTACCGAGTGGCGCACTGCTACAGTCATCCCTCTCCACAAAGGAGGAGCGACAACAGACCCCCTGGGAACTATCGCCCCATTAGCCTGACGAGTCTGATATGCAAAGCTATGGACCACATCATCATGAACCTAATAAACAAGGATAGAGGGAATCTCCCAAACTCTGGATCCCGCATAGTCTGACTTTTTGAAGGGTAGATCATGCCTGCTCAACTTGGTCGACTTATTTGAGTCGGTCACCAGAGCTGTGGATGAAGGTAAAGGTGGTTCACACAGCCTACCTTGATCTGGCCAAGGAGTTTGATACCATTCCATATTCAGGAGTCATAGAAAAACTTACTAAGCTAGGCGTCAATACCTATATCACTATGTGGGTTGCAAACTGGCTCACAGATAGAACCCACAGTGTGAAAGTAGTGGACTCTAAGTCAGACTGCTGACCAGTCATGAGTGGAGTCCCACAGGGTTCGGTCCTGGGTTCTCTCCTGTTTGGTATCTACTTCTCTGAAGTCCAGGCCAACACAAAGGGTCTTTGGCTGACAAAGTTCGCAGACGATTGCAAGTTGGGAGCTGCTATTAACTCCCCAAGTGATGTTGACATCCTACAGAAAGGCCTCACTGAGACCAACGACTGGTGTCAGAACCATGGCCTTAAGCTCATTGCCAAAAAGTGTGTTGTCATCCCCTTTGGGAAAAACCCGGTTCCCATGTATTACCACATTGATGGTGGTCCACTGAACACAGAAGGTGTTGAGATCTGGGAACACAGGTTGATAGCCTCTCTTTTTGACCACCACATTGCCACTGTGGTCAGAAAGTCCTATGTGGCACATCTCATTACTAAGGGTTTTGCGTCCAGGAAGAAAGAGGTCATTGTCTCCCTTTACTCTTCCCTCATTAGGCCAGTCATTGAGTACAATGCCGCATTTGGCATGTACCTCACTAGACACTTGCAACACATGGACATTTCGCAAAAGTACCTCACAAAGAGGATCCTAGGCCTTAAACACTTGTCCTATATGGACTGATTAAAAAAAAGCTCCAACTATTCTCTGTCTCATATCGCTTACTTAGAGGCGATCTCTGCTTGACATACAAAGCCATGTCTGATCCAGCTCTGTTAGAAATGCTGCATCTAAAGGAATCCCAATCCCTCCACACCACACGCTCCAGTGACCTTAACCTCATTACCACAATCAACAGAAAGTGCTGGAGGGCCAGGTTGATAACCCAGAGACTGCCCTTGCTATGGAATAGACTTCCCATACATGTCAAACAGAGCACCTCACTGGCCCTCTTCAAGAGCAACCTTGATGAGTGGATGGGAAATAGAAAATTCACCCAGGGATCACTCCAGTGGCTCTACTCGACAGAGGCACTGGGAACTAAGGTTGGGTGGCACGATATCAGGGTAATCCTTTGAGTTATGTTTGTAAAGGCTCCAGGGCCTAGTACACGCCTATGAACCTATGAAAAATGCTATTGCCAAAGCTGAAATAGCCAGTGGCAGCAGAACTTCAGTTGGAACAGCTCACAGGTATACTGAGGCAGAAGTCAGGCCAGCTGTAGAAAGAAATAATGAAAGAGAGTATATAGCTCATCTGTGTCTGTGCCCATGTGTGTACACCATTCCACAAGGTCATCATGGTCTCTCTCTCTCTCAAACTACTTGCAGAACTTGAGAACTAATAATCTTAAATCTTTCTTGTTGCCATGTATGTTCAGAATTTTGACATGAAGTCAGTTTTCTTATAATGGAATATAATCTCCTCTATACTGTGACTACATAACTTAAAATCAAGTAAGGATGTTGCATATGCGTTAAAAACATACTTCACAGTGTTGTATTGTTTTTTTGTTTGTAAATGTCTTTTAATGTATATGCTGAAATTTGAGCAAGTTAATTGGTAAAAATAACTGTACATTTCTGTGGACAGTGGAGGTCCCTGATATAAATACTAAAATCCATGTTTCCTAATATGTTAAAGTCAGAACTGCCCAGCATTGGCAGAATGGCAGTAGTCTTTCCAGTCTCAAGAGTAATGTGAACATGTAAGGATGTAGCTAATTCTGCAGTTTTTGAAGTCTTATTTTTTCATCTTATCTGTTTGTCAGAATTTTAACATATTTATTTGTATTGTAGGCTATTTCAGTTGATATGTTGCTGCTTTTTGGCTATTTTGGTAGTGTCACTAGTGGTTATTGTAGACATTTCAGTACATAGCCACCCCCTCACCTACTGACCAAATTATTTGACTTACATTTCTAACACTGCTGCTGGTGACTTGAAAAGAAGTGATAGTTCCTCTAAGAGAATAGTTAGGAATTCTGCTTTGAGACAGTAAACATTGTGGTGTGGCAATTTGTAATCCATCCATGCTGAACCTTTGTTGCTAGTTTGTTTACCTGGACCTTAATTTTTGCTGAATTTACCTTTCTTCTGTTTTCCATAGAACCTGCTCAGAACAATTCTCCTTATGAAGCAGTACCCCCTGTTATTTTCCGTGGACGTTTTGAAGAAAGAAAACCTAATTTTGTATCTATATGGTTTCAACAAAAGCAAGAACAGGTACAAACTTGCTGCTGTGAGATGCTTGGCTGATAATGTGCTAAATTATTGCTTTATCAAAAGTCCAGTGATTTACTTTTTTCCATGTTGTACTTTGTATTTTGAACTTTCTTCCAGTGGATAAAACCATGAGCCCTGCTCTCTACAGCCACTCAGTGTGGTTGCTGTAAACTGTACCCTCATGAGATTTTCCGCTGCACCTGGGTTAGTAGAAGCCGTGCACTTTTAGCAATCAATAACTTTTTCCCTAATGTTGATATAAAAATTAAGGTTGACTGTGAAAAATGTGTTCATGATATAAATTCTTGGATGAAAAATTTGTGTTATAAAATATTTCTGCTAGCTTTTGAAGCACGCTGTCAGATCATGCAGGCACTGTACTATCCTTTTTTCATCAATACTGGCATCTAGCTTCATTTGCTAATGGTATTATTTTGTACTTGATAAATCCTGAAAAGGACAATTCAGTGTTGTGGAACATTTTGAGAGTGTTTAAAGTCTTTGTAGGATATAAAATAAATGAAAATAAAAAAAAAGGCTAATTACATCTAGTCTCTGGTTGTGGGAGTCTGCTTGGATGCAGAGCAGTATTCGAACATGTGGTGTGGAGATTCTTTTCTGCTTTGCTGGAAGAAATGGGTTCAATTGTTTCGCAGCATGAAGAAAACACTTGTGTCCTAATCCATCAGCCACCATTTGTTTTAATGAGGTCTTTTCTTCACCATTCATGTCATTGTATGGCATAGGCTAAGTTACCTGCTGTTTGTTTTATTTTAATAGTACAAATTCCTTAAGACAGATTCTGTCTGATAATACTACCGAAGCTGTATCTTTTCAGGGAGTTACAGATCAAATATGTAGTCTGAAGTAGATATATCAGTAGCCCTCCAAAATCCTATTTGTCTTTAAGGCATTTGCTTGAGGTCATTAAGGCATTAAGTGGTTACTAAACCTTTTCCAGTTATGAGCGTTGCTTATAGAAGAATCATGTCCCATCCACATGTATCATCTTACAGGAAAAGATGAAATAGGCTTAGTCAATTATAAAAAGAGAAGTGTCATTGACATGGAGTGATGCTAAAACTTCCATTATATGCAAAACCGTCTTGGTTAGCATGTTTTTACTCCATAAATTATTGCATCCACTGAGAATTTTGCTAGTTTCCTTCTGAATTCCTGGCGTAATCCCTTTCTGAAGATTGTGTGTGAGGTAATTTGAAGAAGAAGCAAAAAGGGTTTTGCTGTGTGGCTCGTGTGAGTAATTGGGGATATTGACTACTGTAGTAGACTTGGAAACGCTATTAATGGACCTGATGTGGTCACATACAAGCTGACATAGAAAAGACAGGTGTGATAATGCACTGTTAAAACTGAAAGCCTATCCTGTTTACTGGTCAGTTTTTTTTCAGCCCTATGGTCAAAATAGATGGCAAAGTTATCACAGAGGTGCCTTGATATTTTTAAAATTCTGTCCTGTTATTTACTTGACTAAGACAGTCTTCTAAGTGCGTGCGCATGCAAGAGGGGGAAGGGCAGAGCTAAATTGCAGTGGTCTCAAATGTTAAGGTTTCTCAACTCAGGCTTTTTTTTTTGGTTTCAGGTTACTTTCTCCAGCATTTTATTTGACTGCACTAGATTATTGCATTTGATGGGGAAAGCAGCATATACTCTAAATGCTGTTGTATCTATTACTTCTAAGTGATTGATTGCTGTGGATGTATTGGGTCCTTGATGCAGGATTTTGCAGCATCCTGGTCCAAAGTTTAGTGTTACTGTTACTCAGCCCTGGTAGGTGATTAGACTTAATTATGACACAGCAAGTATTACGTCTTTCTCTTCTTATGCCCTTATATCTTGATGTCAAATATATCTGCCCAAAGTGTGATATAAAGTTAGCAGACTTAATGTCTGCATTGTGGCTATGTGCTGCTGTCAAAGTTTTGGTACAGAATTCATTTGAAACTGCTCCTTTCTAGAATGTTTGTTAATACTTGAATGCCTTTTGCTGGAAATTGTGCATGAGTAGTATGAACTCACCAGATATAAGGTGATAAATACAATGAATAATGTGGTTGTATTGTAAAACTTGCAGTGCTCTAATCTCTGTTTAGAATACCCTGATTTTCAACAGTGCATGGTCAGAATTGGTGATACATTATCCTTCAGGTATATTGTCTCTCGCTTTGATGTATTCTCATAGTATTTGCATCTCCAAAAGTCTGTGGCCAGTTTACTTAAAGTACAGGAATATTACAGTGTATGTTAATGATTTAACCCTTCTATGATTGTAAATTTCATTAGAATGTATTCAGGGAGTGCACACTACTGGTAACCCCCACCAGATATCTCTCTAAACCCAATACTTTCTAGTTTGGAATCATTTACTCAGTCTTCTCCTTCCAAGACACTTGTCCATATTTGTCCCACTCCATACTCACTCCGGCATAAGGTTTCTATTTCTCTAAGAATTCCTAGTCTACAAAATTGTCAGCTGCATAGATACTTTTCACAGTACCTGGTAGTCTAAGTGACTGTTCCTTGCTGTGCAGTTATAGAACTTGGCTCTGCCCGCTCCGCCCTCGCTACGCTCCTCCCCTACCCTGCCCCCATTCCCTCCTGCCCCCAAATCGCTCAAATATATCTAAACCTAACCACTCACAGTCACGTGTCTACCAATCACCACCTGTACAATTTTGAATTATAAAGTAGCCCACATTTTACCAATTACCTTTTACCAGTCCCTACCCTTTTTACCATTACAAAATGCTATCAATACATTGATGCTGTCAATACAAACAACCCTTGTTTCATACACATCTAACATTTGTCACACCCTGTAATCAAAACAGGCCAATCTCCACTATAGCCCCCTCCCCCACCATTGCAATACAACACATATCCACCTACACATTCAGCTGCTCTGACCTTCCACATAGTCACACTCCTATCTGATTTAATCTCTGCTCTACCACATACCCGCAAACTCACAACTATCACCTCCCCCTCCAACATCTCACAACACACACTAACCACACGCTGGTAATCCCACTCTAACATCCCCAACACCCTAATAAAGCACACAATGTTACATTCACTAAAACGCACATCATTACATCCACTAAAATGAACACTATTTACTACCTTACCTCTCCACACAGCCAACCTATTCACACTAGCCCTTCTTTATTATTTAACTAACTTCTACACCCCCATCTACTATGACCACCCCATCAACTCTCCACTGCCCATAACCCACCACTACAACAACACAGAAATAGACTACCTCCCACTTAAATACCATCAAACCAGACACAAAAATGAACCACTATTTAGAAACTACAAACAACTAAACAAACTTATAACAACTTTATTTCATATATTATCAAAACTAAAACTCAGTGGTGACATCCACCCCAACCCTGGCCCCAAGACTACCAATAAACAAACTACCACTTATACCTCAATCAACCCCACCATACCCCTTCACCCCAAACAACACTTCCTGGTGTTCCTTAATATAAATTTAAGAAGTATACTAAACAAAATCCATGACCTCCATGCACTAATTGACTTCCATTCCCCTGACATAACCATTTTGACTGAAACTTGGCTTAAGCCACATGTCAAAAACAATGAAATACTTCCCCCAGGGTTCAACATATATAGACTCGATCATCAAAGTAAACGTGGAGGAGGTGTAGCAATAATGTTTAAACAAAATCTAGCCCTAGAAGTTATCGACACCACAATTCCTACATGTAACAATGCAGAATTACTCATCACCAAACTGAATATCAACAAGAACAAAACACTAATCATAGTGGCTATCTGTATCCCTCTAGGAGATAACACTAGCAGAGTTGAAGACATACTTCACTGGCTATCCACAACCTTCCACCAAGAAACCATAATTATGGGTGACCTCAATACTGACTGGTCCACCTATAATTCCAATAATCTGTCCAATTTCATAAACGTATATGGTTTCTTCCAGCTCATACAAAAACCCACAAGAGTAGACAAAACCTCCAACAGACAATCCGTCCTGGACTGGACTCTCTCAAATAAAAATAACACACCCCTTCTAGCAGGATGCCTCCCCAGTACCATAAGTGACCACCTACCCACATACCCTAATCAGAAACAATCTTAGTCCACCTAGACAAGTAGTCTATAGGCTAATCCGCAACAAGAAAAAATTTAATACCCACATTTTCAACTCCCTCTTCCAACAAATGAACTGGTTCCCCCCCCCCATCAAAACACTACGACTAGATGACGCTGTTCAACAATTTAACACCACCTTCCTCAACATCCTGAACAGACTGGCCCCCTACAGAATAGCTAGAATAAAACATAACACACCCTGGCTTAGAAACAACACCAAAGACCTACTAAAAAAAGGGATAAGGCATGGGAACACTGGCTAACTAACAAAAGCAATGACAACCTTCTACTTTTCAAACAACTTAGGAATAAAGCCAAATCCCAGATAAAAGCTGACAAAAAAGCCTACTACATCACTGCACAGCAAAGAAACAAAAACAACCCCCAAAAATTCTTGGCCACTATAAACAAACTCCTGCAACCTGGTGGTAGTACGTCCACCCCCAATCCTACCGCACCCCCATCAAATGATAACATTGCAACACAATTCAGTTCCTTTTTTATAAACACAAATCACTCACTTATTGACTGTGACCAAAACACCACTACTACAATCCCCGTAGCCAACAATGAGGGTGTAAACTCCTCCTTTTTTAACCCCGTCCCAACCCATGCCATAAAAAAACTACTTAGTAAGCTCAAGCCCACCAGCATAGCCGCTGACAACCTCCCATCAGAATTCCTCAAAGCTGTCTCCAAAGTCGTAGCCTACCCCATTTCTATCCTCATCAACTGCTCTGTCTCTGAGAACCATGTCCCACTAATATGGAAACTCTCCTATATCACCCCACTGCATAAAGGTGGCAACCCTGTGGAGCTTACTAATTTCAGGCCCATTGCCATTCTTTCACCTCTCTCCAGAATACTAGAAAAATGTATTCACTCCCAGCTTCTAAACTACCTTCTCTCCAATAACCTCCTAACACACACACAGCATGGTTTACGCCCCCACCACAGCACCACAACCACCCTCCTCAGTTTTACTGACACAATAAATTAACACAGAAATCAGAATAAATGTCTCATCCATCTTTCTAGATCTTTCAAAAGCATTCGACACAGTTTCACACCACAAACTGCTGTCAGAACTGGCCACATTACATGTCAGTCATTCTTCCTTAGCTTGGTTCCACAGCTATCTAACCAAACACCAGCAGGCTGTTGGATGGCAACAGGAGCTATCATCTTTGCTCCCTGTTAACACAGGAGTTCCACAAGGCTCCATATTAGGCCCCCTACTTTTTACCATCTTCGCAAATCAACTCCATAAATCCACATCTCTCGCCTCTGTCATCTAATGTGCAGATGACTCTACCCCCTCTCTTAACAAAACTACAGGCTGTAACACAACAATCCTTAATCCTGGCTAACTAACACTAACCTCATACTGAACCCAAACAAGACCAAACTCATGCTCTTTATGCCCACCAAAGCACCCAATCCTTCAGCCACTTTTCAAATCCACTCCTCCAATAACACAATCATAAACACCAGCTCACATACCAAATTACCAGATGTCACAATTGATAGCAAATTAAAATTCGACCTACACCTCTCTCAACCCTTTAAAAAAACACATCAAACTAGGCTCTCTTTACTGAATTAATCCTTTCCAAACAAGCCATTCTAGACTAAGCATCACCAGGACTAATCTCTTATCTACTGTTCTCTATGCTTCTCCCATCTTTACAAACCTTAACCTGACCTTACCAAACTTGAATCAGCCTACAATAAAATAGCCAAGTTCGCCACTAGCTCCCCATATAGGTCCCACCACTCCTCTGCCCTACAACAAATAAATTGGCTAGAATTCCCACAATATCTAACCTATACCCAACATGTCTTTACTCACCAACTAATATACAAGCCAAACAGAACCCCAGCCCTACAACAGTTACTCCAACCATATGCCAACACTTGGCAACTCTGATCCTCACATAAAACACTCCTCCAAGTATCCAAAAGCAACAACAAAGCCGGGGACGCCTTCTACTCCCACCACATTTCTAAACTTTGGAACTCAGTCCCTCAACACATCCTAAATGCTACCAACCTACACCAATTTAAGAGACTGCTCAAAGACCACCTCACTAACAATTGGCTCTGCTCCTGCACCAAGCCAGCAACAACATAAGCCCACATCAAATTTCATCCCCTAAATTTTATAGTCTCCATTTATACCCCACTCCCACTTGTTAACACCACCTGTCAGCTGCCTACAATAAGAGTATAATTTGATAATTTATTTTCTTTTGTAAGGGTATACAGATGTACACATATTAAAGTATAATCAAATGATCAACTAAAGATGGACCCCTCCCCTAAAAAAAAAAAAAAAAAAAAAAAGTGTGTGTATATATGTATGTGTGTGTATATATATATATATATATATATATATATATATATATATATATATATATATATATATATATATATGTAGATATATATATATATATATATATATATATATATATATATATATATATATATAGATATATTTATATATAGATATATATATAGAAATATATATATATAGATATATATATATAGAAATATATAGATATATATATATATATATATAGATATATATATAGATATATATATATATAGATATATATATATAGATATATATATAGATATATATATATATAGATATAGATATAGATATATATATATATGACTTTACTATACTGAAATAACTTTCTCCTTTTCACTAAAGTGCCTATTGTATATTGTACTTTCTCTGTTGTCTCTAGATATTTCTGTTAAATTCTTTGTAAAACTGACACTGTACCTGTCAATGTTGTTTTATTGGAGCTTTTCTCCCTGGGCCTCCGCTGAAAATGGGCTCACACCCACACGGACTATCCCGGTCAACAAATGTAAAATAAAAAATAAATAAATTTTGGTTATTTCAAGGTTCATAAAATCTTGTGCCCACAATTCTGAGGTAGTCAGGGGCAATGAAATTCATCCATCGTCTTAGCATCTGGATAAGCTCTCTGTTGGAGATGCCCTAAAGCTGATGATGAACAGTTTACTGTGGCTTGTTGTACGTATCCCTACCCCCCACCAGAAGCTTGTAGCATAGCTTCTGAGGAGAAAACTCCAGGAGGCTTAAGTAATTTCCTCCCCTGGACTCTGTCATTAGGGATGCTATTTTAGCAACCCAAAAGCCTCCACATTTCAGAACACTGGCTTTCAGAAAAGTCTATAACTTATTATAAGCCACTACAGGAATGGTCAGATTATCATACTAAGCTTTCCTGTGCTGACTGAGGTATGACCTATTCAACCCATCATAAGTCCCAGATGCCATAGCATTTCTTCACCTTACTGCTGGTCAGGAAATTCAGAGATCAGATCAGGTGAGACAAGACTGTTTACTTCTCTGTCATATTGGGGGTTAAGGAACTCATTTGTTCATCTCACCAGTCATAGTTTACAAGCACACTTTGCTAAGATGATGCTGGATAAGCTAGAAGATATCCCAAAATATGCGCTCAAGGAAAATAGAAGGATCTTTGTTATGTCGTGTCCGTGGCTTCCACTGTGAGATACCATTGATCTTGGTGCAATTTTGACTCAGAATACTTTATACATTTTAAACCAGGCACATGGATATTTATAACTGCAATGAATAACTCTTTGCAGAAAACAATATTTACCTAAATTGTAGGGGTGGCTTTGCCCCCCCACCCCCCAATGTGGGGCCTGTGCCCCTCACACCCCCTAACTATATATACTAACTCCAGGATCGCACTACAGTGGGGAAAAGGGCATATACCTTTTACTTTACTGTGTCAGTGTTAAGTTTCAGTCAAATGAGTTTGTCTTTTGAACTTCCAATGTTTTGGTCTCAGTCAAATTAATTTTAGTCAAATGAAATTTAGGTCATATGAAGTAGACCCATATATATATATATATATATATATATATATATATATATATATATATATATATACACGTGTGTGTGTATATGTATGTGTGTGTGTGTGTGTGTGCTTGTTTATGTATGTATGTATAGATGCACACATACGTGTGTGTGTGTGTGTATATATATATATGTGTGTGTATGTGTGCATGTATGTATGTACATATATATATATATATATGTGTGCATGTATGTATGTACACACACACACACATATATATATATATATATATATATATATATATATATATAGATAGATATAGATATATATAGATATAGTTATATGTGTATATATAGATATAGATAGTGAGGATCTGGACTACATAGCCAGATGTCGTCCCCATTAGCATGTGACACTGATAGTGAAGACACCACAGCATCTAGCCGACTACTAAAAGACCTTTCTCACTCACAAGTGAATATTTTCATTGACAAGCTGACAAGGTCTCTGCCACCCAAAGGATAATCCTGAAGATTGTGGTATTTGAACCACCAGAACCTGTGGCTATTCATCCAGTTCAGGAAGCCCTGCTGGATGTTTTTGATACTAATAGCACGGTACCATATTCCCAGACCCTTGTCCCTTAGAGACAAGACTGTTTCAACAGAGTGCTGACTCCTTGCAAAGGTCCTTTGTACGAGCCCTGTAGCAGACCTGAATATAGTATCCTTGGAGTCTTTCAAAGGTGCTATACTGGTTTCAGATCATAACAGTTTCTGTTTAATAATAAGGAGGCCAAGTTACTTGAGTAGAGCAAGAAAGTGCAAGCCTGTGCAACCTTAGTTTTAAGGGCGCTCAGTTGCCAGACCCCATTCTTAAATGCAGTTGTTGCAAAGTTTTAGGGGAGTGTGGGATGGCAACAGACGGACTGTCTTGGTCCCGCAAGTTTACGATGTACTGCATTAGGGTAAACATGATGTCATAGGTGTGGATGTCATCCAGGGTTGCTTCTACAAGGGTCAGTGCTTAGAAAGGATTTCTTGTCTGAGGAATCTGTCCCTATCCGATGGTGTCAGTGTGTACAGCTACTCTGAGCTTCTCTGTGTAGAGAGCTGCTCTCTGAACCTAGGTTTACAGTGTGTTTAAAAAACTGGAGGGCACAGAGAAGAAGGTGGAATATGTCAATAACATGTTCCATCATCCCTGCCTAAGTCTAACAAGAATTCCTTTCTAAATTAAGGTCTTTTCTATTGGAGGCAAGGCATGAGAAGATGGCTCAAAAGGTGGGAAGGGCTTTCAGAAGGGAAAATGGGAGCAGGGTGGCCAGCAAGACTCTTCAGCCACCTAGTGCCATCTCTCCAAAAATGCCACCCCAACCCTTCTTCATGCTCCCTGCCTGGATCTTTGTCTCAAAGTAAGCAAACTGGTATATTGTGTCTGACAGTGGCCAGAGACTGCTTCAGAAAAAAATGGGTCCCAGAGGTCATCTTCAGGGGCAACCAACTGCAATTTTAAATATCCAGAAAAAAAGTATTCCTAAGGTAGCCAGAGAATTTGTGCATCTGATAAAACCCATCATAGAGGAGATGCTATTTTGGGGCACCATACAAAAATTCCATCAGGAGACGAGGAGAAAAATTTCTGTTCCAGAGTGTTTCTAGTTCTAAGAACAAGATGTCCGCTGTATACCTGTTTCAGATCTCTAGTAAATCTCTATTGGTTTTGTTACATTCACAGTCCCTTTTATTACTTCTGTGATTCTTTCTTGCAGAATTCTGACATCCAGCCTAAAATTCAGACCTTTACCTTCTCCTTTTGGCTTTAGCCAACTTCTTCCCACTTGGATATCAGTTGTGATAAAGGGATGTCAGCCAGCATCATCATCAGATTTTTCTTGCCACAATCTGTGTGCATTTGTATGCTGTACAAAGCATCATTAGTCTAGAGTGTCAGCCTGCTTCAAGAGATCTCAGTTACATAACTCCACTGGGAATATTTATTATAATTAATTTTATATTATGTAAATGTCTGACAGTGATTCTGAAGTTTTCCAGAAAAAGAACTGTATTACAAATGCTACACAGGATTTTCATAGGGTCTGTATTAGTTCATCGAAGGTCCACATCAGCGAACCTACATTCATCTAACAAAACCCATCAAACGTTCACTTCAGCAAACGTTCACATCAGTGAAGGATTTGCACAGGGAAAGACACTAGTTGGCCAACATAAGGAAATTTGCCCTTTTCCCCACTGTAATGCAATCTCGGAGTTGGTATATATAGTTGAGTGGCTGTGGACAGTGCAGTTGCCCACCTGAGTGGGTTTAAAATACTCCACTGTGTGTGTTACAGGGAATTGTTGGCAAGTAGTTACTTTCCTCATGTAACACATTCATTGAAGTGAACGCTTAAGTGACTGGTCAGTTGGATTTTGTTCAATGAATGGAGGTTTGCTGTAGTGAACCTTCGATGAACTAATATAAAACATTTTCATGTCTAGTGCCTTTTTTGCATAGGCCCACAGCACAACATGTATGGTTGTCTGCATTGTGCAAGGTTTATCCCAATTGCAGTCCACCATAGAGTCAAATATTTATGGAACTGGATTGCTTAAAAGATAGATGCACCAGGTCATGTGCTGCCTTGTTGTTTTCCAAGATCCTCCCTCACAAGTGCAGGCATTCAAAAATAAATAAAGCCAGAACATGACCCTGACAGCATCAGTAATGCTAGAGGATGGTCTTCGTGTTTCACTATTGCAGTCATTACATTTGGGTTATCTGCTTGCAGGTAGCTGTCAGTCAGCCTGATTATCAGTCTTGGGTCCTGCATCGGTTGCTGTCTCATCTTCCATGACATCAGGTAGTCAGGGTATAAAGCATGCAGCCAATGCCATTACATCAGTCTTTCTTGCCTTGTGGTGCCCGAAGCAGAAGCAGTTCGCAAGTGCTGATCGTCCGACTCCTAAAATTGTTGTTTTCGAGTTTCAGATTCGAAGTTTTCAACTAAGCTAAGTACCTCATTGGGGAAACTTTTTCTTGCTCTAAACCGATGTCAGTAAAAGTTAACAGTTGTATTTCTTGTGGAAATAAAGATTTTCATTCGTACTACATTCGTTGCTTAGGCCCAGACCACGACGTACCTCGCTTTTGGTTTTGTGCCTTATTCAAACCTCGAACTATTCGTCGTTTGTTCATTTTCACATCTAAATATTCTGGTACTCGGTTCAATTATCTAGAAATGGCTTCGGTAAGCCACCCGACTACCGACATTCTGAAAAAATGCAAAGATAAAGACAGAGACAGACCGCATAGGTCCAAAGCTGCCGACGACGCTTCCCCTAAGCTAATCACCAGTTCACCGGTACTCGGTGAGGCGCTTTCGCAGCCCCTGATACCCACTACTTCAGATTCGCAGGCCTCTACTGAAACCCATTCGGAGTCCGGTATGCCGCAAGATGCTTCTTCGAATGTGGAACCTGCGGATGTCTCTATCTTGGATGGGTCTGGAGCCGATGTGCAGGCACGGACTTGCATATTAAACCGACACCTTCTTTTTCAAGGCTTAAAACTCGATCCATGCCTAGAAAACCGATGCCCAGACCGCATGGTCAGGCCCCTATGCCTAAAAAACAAGTGATAAGAATGGCTGAAGACCTTATTACTCTAATTAGGGGAAGCCACCCTTCTCCCTCTAACAGACCTAGAACTGATTTTCCTTCTGATTCTTCTGATCAGGATTCTGATTTCTGTTTTCTCTGATGACCAGCAGTTGCCCTTATCTACCTATGAGGATTCTGATTCAGAGGACTCCATTCCCTCTGCTTCCCTTCCAGAGGATTTCTCTTTTGGTGAAACCTTGCATACTCTTAGGGAGCATTTCCGCTGGGAAAGCCAGGATTACTCTGACTCCAAAAAGAGGCTTAGGGAATTCTTACTCCTACCTCAACACAGGCCTTTAGCTATCCCTTCTGTACTGGACATTGTAGATGGTGCCTTCTCAGAATCGAGCCTGGCCCCTGACTGTTTACCTCCGGCTCCCAGAAAACCTGACCGGTATTACAGGGTACCTGACTCTCACAAGTTCCTCTTTAAGAATCCTACTGCGGATCCTGAGATCATTTCACAGGGACCCAAAGGCATTAAGGCTACTACTGCCAAAAACCCTACCCCCTCTGGTAAAGATTCCAGGGCCCATTGGGTAAGAAGGTATAAACTTTTGCAACTTTGGCCATTAGGGCCTTAAACTGCCAGTTTCATATGCTTAAATATCAGCAGCATATTATTGGATTGCTTAAACAGAAAATTATGTTGATTCCCGACTGTGCTGAAATTAAAGAATTATAGGATTTAATGCATTCTGCTGAACAAGTTCGAAAACATACCTTGCAATTTGGTTTTGATTCATTAGAGGCATCTTGCAGGGCTGCTGTCACTGGGTCTGTACTAAGAAGGCATGCCTGGTTTAAGGAGCAATCTTTGCCAGATCATGTTAAAGCTAAATTACTGGATGCTCCCTTAAACCAAGACCACCTGTTTGGCAACAAAGCAGTAGTAGTACTTAAAAAGATGGAGGAAAAAGCTAAATCTATGCAAACTGTTAAAGATTTCCTGCAAGTACAGCCTCCCAGATTTAGTAGGCACTGGCCTTCTAAGACTTGGTCCTTTCCTTCCTCTTCCAGGCCTTCTCAGTCCAAACCCAGAACCAGTAGAACACCCAGGCTTCAGTCCCAAGGTACTCACAGGCCCAAGCAGTGGGGGGCTCCCACTTCCAAAGCTGGGAGTAGTAAGACACCCCCTATGGTAAACTGTCACAATGACTTAACTTTAAACCTTCCAAGCCCTGCCCAACTGACTGTTCCTTTAGGGGGAAAGATTGCCCTGCATGCAAAAAACTGGGAACTCATTACATAAGACAAATGAGTTTTAAATATAGTTTCCCAAGGATACAGATTCCACTTCCACTCCTTACCAACCCCAAACGGTTGGCCAGACCTACCCCCAAATCAATGGGCAGAGGCTCCAAAGCAATTTCTCTCTCTTCTAAGCATCAGGGCTATTTAGCTTGTTCCAGAAGAAGAATGGGGGCAAGGTTTCTATTCAAGACTTTTCCTGGTATCCAAAAAAGAGAATTCCTGGCGTCCTATCCTGGACCTGTCTGTCCTAAGCACTTTTTTGATAATCCCAAAATTCAAAATGCTAACTCTTCATTAGCTGCTTCCCATGCTAGGCAAAAATGCCTGGTTGGCAACACTGGATTTAAAGGAAGCCTACCTGCACATCCCAGTAAGGGAATCTTGCAGAAGATACCTACGCTTCAGAGCAGGCTACATGCACTGTCAGTTCTCTGCACTGCCCTTTGGCATATCTACTGCGCCCAGGGTATTCACAAAGTGCCTAGCTCCTGTCATTGCATTTTGCAGGCAAAGAAATATTCAAATATACCCATACCTGGATGATTGTCTAATTCAGGCAGCCAGGACATACTGTTAAATCTGGCATTTGTAAAGAAATTACTCACTTCCCTGGGGTACACCATAAATGAAAAGAAATCAAATCTAGTACCCTGCCAACAGATTGTATTCCTGGGAGCAAGCTTGAGTACAACTTCCCAGATGGCCTACCTCACGCCAGAGAAACAAGTTCATTTGACAGCCTACTTCAAACTACTGGCCACAAAGACCCAGCTATCTGCAAGGAAAATACTGCAAGCCCTGGGGTTCATGGCCTCTTGTGTCCAACTAATTCCATATACAAGACTGCATATGAGAAAACTACAATGGTATCTAAAAAGCCTATGGTGTCAACATTCTCAGGACCTAGAATCAATGATTCCTATCATACTTGTCTAAAGTTGGAGTTCCTTTGGTGGGCAGAGGCCTGCCACCAAAACAAGGGACTGCCATTCATTCTACCCCCTGCTGCCCAAACCCTAATAACAGACGCATCAGACTATGCCTTGGGGGGGGGGGGGGGCTCACTTAGCAGGGTAGTGCATTCAGGACAAATGGAACCAGAGTCAATTGCACCTGCATATCAATCAAAAAGAAATGTTAGCTGTACAGAAAACTCTGACAGCCTTCAAGGACCACATTCTTCCAGGGCAATTATTGGTAAAGACGGACAACACCACTGTTATGTGGTACATAAGCAGGGGGAACCCACTCATACCCTCTCTGCAGACTAGCCATGGCTCTGTGGAACACAGCCTTGAGCTACCAAGTGCACCTACAAGCTCAATTCCTGCCAGGCAAGCTAAATACACTGGCAGACAACCTAAGCAGAAATCTCATGGGCCCACACGATTAGAATCTGGAACCAAAGATATTCAACATTTTGAGAAACAAATGGGGGAGCCCAGAGATAGACCTATTTGCCTCCCCTCAGAACTACCAATTTAACAAATTCTGCACAAGGACTCCCCCACAGACAAGCTTGGAAAGTGGATGCCCTGTCCTTCACCTGGAAAAACCTATCAGTTTATGCCTTTCTACCTCTGCCTCTCCTCTCCAAAGTGCTACTAAAGATCAAACACGACAAACCAAGGACAATACTTATTGCACCAGACTGGCCACGCCAACACTGGTCCCCCCTCTTGCGCAGTGTGTCACTTCTGGAGCCATGGCACCTGCCTCAGACCCCTGCCCTGCTGTCCCAGCAGGAGGGCCAGAATCTGCCACCCACAGCTTCAAACCCTGAACCTTGCAGCCTGGCTAATTACATGATATCTCCAGTACCATCCCTTAGTAAGCAAGTGGTGGATGTCATTCTGGAGGCAAGGAGGCCTATTACTAGAAAATCCTATGCTGAAAAATGGAACAGATTCTGTTCCTGGAGCCAAACACAGGGGATGAACACAACTGTGCCCAATTTACCGCACATTCTTCTATACTTAACTGAAATACTTCACAAGGGCCTTTCCTTTTCTTCCATCAGAATTCATGCCTCGGTCATTTCAGCTGTAGAGCCACCCCTCTTCTCTCATCCACTGCTGAAGCAATTCTTCAGAGGGGCCAAAAACTTAAGACCACCCAGGAGAGCCTCTACTCCAGCCTGGGACCTTAACTTTGTATTGGAAAAGCTCACTCTACCTCCCTTTGAGCCAGCTGCAAATGCAGAGTTGAAATCTCTTTCTTGGAAAACAGCCTTCCTTCTAGCCATCACTTCAGCAAGAAGGGTGTCTGAATTACAGGCCGTCATGGCAGTGGAGCGTTTCATCATCTTTCATGTGGACAGGGTGTCCCTCAGGACCAATCCCTCCTTTATGCCCAAGGTGGTATCCAGTGTGGCCCTTAATCAGTCCATTTGTTTGCCAATGTTCTTTTCTAATCCACAGAACAAAGGGGAAAGAATACTGCACTCCTCGGACGTCCACAGACAACTTAGATTTTATTTGGACAGGACTAAGCCTCTCAGGAAATCTGAACAGCTGCTGGTTACATTTTCTGCAGGGGCAGAGGGGAAGTCCATTTCAAAGCAAACCATTTCTAAGTGGATAGGCCATTGCATTCATTTCTGCTATAAACACCATGGAAAACCTACCCCACAGGGGATAAGGCCACATTCAACCAGGGCTGCATCTACATCTACAGCCTTTCTCAGAGGTGCCTCTACCTGGGATATCCTAGAAGCTGCTACCTGGAATTCTGTACATACCTTCACCAAGCATTACCACTTGCCAATTTTTTCTAAATCCAGAGCTGGTTTTGCCCCTGCAGTCTTGCAGGGCCTTATAGCTGGTCCTAATGCTATCTAATTGCCTCCTCCCTTCATTAGCTTTGGGAATCTACCCAAATGTAATGACTGCAACAGTGAAACACGAAGAACATAGTACAGTTGTGTACACTTACCATAAATGTAGATGTTCGAGTGTATTCACTGTTGCAGTCCTGGTTACCCTCCCTCCAGCCCCCTGACTTCTATTGACTATACCTCTATTCTTGCTTACTATGCTTGAAGCTTTCTGGTGTATTTGCTTTTTGTTGGAGGTGTAACCTTGTATATAATTGCTTCCCATTATGGGGGCACCTGACATCTGGGGCAAGAAAAACCTGATGTAATGGCATCGGCTGCATGCTTTATACCCCTGACTACCTGACGTCATGGAAGATGAGACAACAACTGACACAGTTCCCAAGACTTTAATAATCGGGCCGACTGAGGGCTACCTGCAAGCGGATAACCCAAATGTAATGACTGCAACAGTGAATACACTCTAACATCTACATTTATGGTAAGTGTACACAACTGTACTTTTCCCATGAGTCCAGTGATACCATTTTTGGAGTCAGATTCAGCTGAGGCCCCTGGAATGACATCTCTGGTGGCTGCCACACTGTCAGTTTTTGACCAGCCCTCCCAAACCTAAACTATTGCAGTGTCATTGAGCTCATTCTTTCCAGAGGGCTTCTGCAGCTGATGTCCACTTCTTGCTGGGAGAATGGCATCTTATCCACTGGTGGTCTGAAAGTGGATTCCTGGAGAATGAATTGAGGTTCTGAACATCTGCTTGAATACCAAGGTCTCTAAGGTAGGCCCCACTGAGAAAACAAGACCCAGTATACCATAGCTGAAGCTGGCATCTGCTATTGCCTTGACCTAGTCTGTGAGGATCCTCAGCCTAACCGTTTACTCTTTCCTTGTCCATTGACAACTTCTAGCTGTCTCAGAATTTCATGCGCTTTCTTAAAGCCAGGTAGCCAACTCTGGAAGTCCCAGAGGTGTGAGGGGTTCTTCATTTGAAAACAAGGACTGATCCTGCTTTTGAGGAGACTTCCTATATGACTTGGATCCCCCCTTTTTATGAATTTGACATATTGGGCACCCTATCTTCTTCACCATCAGAAGTCTCATTTAGAGGCAACTTTTGTACAACGAAGGAAGAATTTCAATGTGATATCAAAGAGCACTCTGAGGCCCACCTGAGATGCAGAACATTCATGAGTCTGCCTGATCCAGCTCCAGTTGCTGTTCCTCCGGTCATAACATATCTTGGAATAAGCATTAATCAGTGCATCACTGGTACCAGATTCCATTCCTCTTGCCCCAAGGAAATCTGATGTGTTTTATAGTTTACAGGATTTCTACAAGTTCCTTTACTGGAACTCTGACTGAATGCAGCAGACATGTCAGTGGTTTCTAACACTGGATTATCTACATCTCCATTGAGGAACTCTAATCCCTGTTTCAGGGAGACTAGGATGCTTGACTGCTTTGGAAAGAAAGCTTATACTTTTGCTACCTTGGCCTTGAAGGCCCTGAATTGCTGAACAGACATGCTAAAGTTACAGGAATCCGTCCTGGACAAGCTGAAGGTTAAAACAGCGGGAACTGTGAATAAGGACATGTAGCAAGAGATACTTGACTTTTGCAACCTCTCATCCCAGTGATCAGACACTGCAAAAAGTGTGGCTGCAATAGTGGATGTGTAGTGCAGGACAGAAGCTACAAAGTCAGAAATTCAGAGAGATTCCTGGCTAGAGATACAACCTCAGCAAGCTCACTCCTTGGTGACCCCAAGGCAAGAACTTTCTCTTGAAATCCTCTGCTGAGAAACTATTAAAGAAAGTAGAGGAAAGGTAAGAGATGATATAGTTTGCCCAATTGTTTTCATTTCCAACTGCAGCATTCAGTTGAAGTTATCCTACAAAATATTATGCCCTCTTTCCTAAGCATGAGAAGGGCAAACTCTATCAAGGAGAAAAGCCAAGTAATAGGAAAGACTTGCAAGCCAAGTATAGGTACATGCCTAGGGGACATCAAGGTTCTGAACTCGAGAGAACAGTTATGACTCGCTCAATATCCCTCCCCCTTCCAACAATCCCACCCAAACTTTACCAACCCCTAAACAAGAATACTTGTCTCAGTTGCTCTTCAGATGCTGGGCAGTCTTTGGTCTATTAGAGGAAAGGGAGAAGGTAACCCAGTACCACTGGGTCCTAAATGCTGTTGGTCGGGGTTACAATTTACATTTCTTAAGCAAACCAAAATTTGTAGGTGCCCTTCCTTTTTCTAGAGAGAGAGAGCTCGTTTAGTTTCATCCTTGCTAGAAGACCTGATAAGACTTTGAGCCATAAAAAGGTGTGCTAAGAGAGGAGGGAAATCGTTTTATTCAATATTGTTTCTTGTACCCAGAAAGAAAAGTACCTGGAGCTTCATTCTAGACATCCCATAACTAAAGAAATAATAGTCTCAAATATCAAAATGTTTACCCTTCAAAGGCCTTCTGCCTGTTCTACTCCCGTTAGCCTTAACGGCTTTCTTGGATATAAACTATGCCTACCTCGGCATCCCCATATCAGGTATACACAGGAGGTTTCTAAATTTTGCAGCTAAAGGAGTCCGCTGCCAGTTTATCTCCTTGCCCTTTGGCTTGCCTGTTGTACCAGTGTCTTTCCAGAATGCCTGATTTCACTTGTTGCCTTTTTCAAGGTCATGGATATGCATATCTACCCTTACCTGAGTGACTACCTGATTCAGGTTGTCTCTGTAGAAGAGAGTCAGAAGGTGTTTCGTGTTTCAAGCTGCTGGGTCTCTCACTCAGCCTCCATAATTCCCCTTTTATCCCTGCTAGGAAAGTAATGATTCTAGGTACCTTGCTGGACACAGTACAGCAGAAAATCTTCCTGCTTAAAGACAGAGCCTTCTTTCTGTTGCAGTTCCCCTAGTCTGAATTAGAGAAGATTTTAATTACAACAAGGGGATTTCTATGGATGTCCTTCTATTCCCATGTTGCAGTATTCTGCATAGGGGTTTATCCCTTCAATCTCACGTACATAGTATCCAAAAGCTTTCAGTCCCTCTGTGATGCGTCAGGCATCAGACATGGATGAGATTTTGTGGGCCATAAAAGTGACGTCGGCACGCACCAGCCCTCAGAACTTTTCAGCCTCCAGTCGTACGCCAGGTGTTCATGTTACCGCTGACATCGTATTCGTTATTCAGATAAGTACCCCATTGGGGACCCTTTTTTCAGTCTTTCTAATTTTCATTATTGCTTGTTAATGTTATCCAGAAAGGGTAAGTGTCAGTGTGGACGCCAGATTCCTCATAAGGATGCCCACGATAAGTGCCTTTTCTGTTTGGGAAAATCTCACTACCATAAGGCCAGCCCTGTTTGCCAGGCGTTCGTACCGAAAACTTTGCGTAGTCGATTGCATGCTTTAAACTTATACCTCAAGAACCAACATCTGAAACTTCTCTGGCTTAGGATGGAGGGCTTTTCCGATGTCCCCATAGAACCGCCAGAAAAGAAGGCCAGGACCTTATGGTGTTCGACTACTGCTAAGCCTCTTCCGGCCGACTCCCAACCTGTCGCCGACATAGGCCTGGTTTCAGGATCAGGTTCCAGATCCATCACTTCGGAGGTCGTGGGTACCTGTAAGGATGCCACACCATTCACAGGTGAGAGCACGTTTGTTGAGGTTATTCCACCGCCGCTAACCAATGCTGGGGGGGACCAGCGTTCCAATAGGGAGTAGTTGTCTGAGCCTTCCGACCTTTTGCAGTCACCGGTTTCCAGAAAGACGTCCACTGCCCCTCTAAAAAGAAGGGAAAAGAGAAGACATATATCCCTGTCTTCAGAAAGCATGCCTGATTGGCAGGCTTTCAGCCAAAGTCATTTCAGTGCCTTCTTGGCACTGAGGCCTACACCTGCTTCTGCCTCCACCTCTCCTAAGCCCTAGGTCCCTGCCTGCAGATCAAGCTCCCAGGGAAGAGGAGGTCCTTTCAGAGTCCTCTTGAGAAATCTCTTTCCTACAACTCCCAACTCTCTTCACCGTTGGGATATGTTGGGATCCCCAGAGGAAGAGTCACTGGACCCTGATTTTCCACTGGAAGATCTGACCTTCAGTGAGACAATTAGTAGGATGAAGGAGCACTTTAAATGGGATTCCTCAGAAATGTCTGAGGTGCAAAAGAGGTACTACAACCTCATACAAATGGAAACCCCCAGCCCATCTGCTGTTCCTCCCATCCTCCCTGCCTTCCAAGACGCCTTTTCTTCGGCATCTCTGAACCTTGACTCTCAGCCTCCTGCCCCACGCAGACCAGAGAGGCTTTACAAACTACCGGACACTGCTAAGCATCTGATAACGTGCCCACCGGCTGACCCAGCCCCTGTTTCTTTTGTCACTGACAAAGCCACTAAACTCTTGCCTACTACCACCATTCTCCTAGCTGACGAGGACAGCAAAACAATGGAAAGATTAAGCAAAAAGATTTACCGTTCTGTCACCTTGGCTTTCAGAGCAACAAACTGTCAGACCCACATGGCCAAGTACGCCTTATCTCTTTTACAATCTGCCACCAAACATTTGGCCGATATTCCAGACTCCCCTGCCAAAGCATCACTGTCCTCTCTCCTGGCTCTCACGTCCCCGGTCACCAGACACTCCAAGTGTAGCTATGATGTTGCTGAATCTTCGGCCAGGTCAGCAGCATCAGCATCTGCCTTATGCAGATACTCCTGGCTTCACCTACAACCCCTGCCAGATGATTTTAGGGCAAAGCTCACTGATGCCCCCCCCCCAGACAATGCTGTACTTTTTGGCTCTAAGGTTGCAGACCTGTTTAAATCTGTGCAGCAGAAAGGAAGAGAGATGCAGGGCCTTAAACATTTACTGGTCTTACCAGTCCCCAGGTTTCATAGGAACTACCCTTCCAAAACACAGTTTATTAGGAAGCACTCCTGGCCCGCTCCTCCTCCTAGACCTCGTAAGTCCACCAGAAAACAACATCCTCCACCTAGCGAACCCACTGCCTCTATCCAGAGAACTCCCTTTCAGGGCAGGGCAGATAGCATCTGACTACCTGCCAGTCTTGCCCCCCCCCCCCCCACACACACACACACCTTCTACTGTACCTTTGTCTGCCCGCGCCTCTCATTGTCTCCCTCTTTGGACCCTCCCAACCAAAGACAAGTAAGTCCTGTCCATCCTCCAAAATGGCTACTTCATGTCATGACTCTCCCCTCCCATATGGCGTGGCATTCCTTGACCTCCTGCACAGCAGATGCACCTCTTACAACCAGTGCTGCATTCACTGTTAGACCAAGGCATTATAGAGTCCGTTCTTTCCTCTACAAAAGGAAGAGGTTTCTATTCAAGGCTATTCCTGGTCCCCAGGAAAGACAGACCATGGAGACCCATCCTAGACCTCTCCTACTTCAGTCTCTTCTTAAAAGTACCTACCTTCAAAATGCTTACCCTATCAGCCCCTTTCCCTCTGATTATCCCACGGAGATTCATGGCTACATTAGACATAAAAGATGTTTATCTCCACATCCCAATCAGGCCTTCCCACAGGAAATACTTAAGATTCTTGGTGGGCTCCTCTCACTGGCAATTCTCTGCCTTGCCCTTTGGTCTTTCCACCGCACCCAGAGTCTTTACCAAATGCTTAGCACCTGTGGTGGCTCACTACAGGACAAAGGGAATACAGATATTCCCCTACCTGGCCGACATGCTGATCCAGGCTCCCAGCCAACAAATACTGCAAGGGCATATCCACTTTGTAGTGACATTACTGCAGTCTCTGGTATTCCAGATAAATCTGCTAAAATTATCTTCTACCAACTCAGGACATTGTGTTCCTAGGGTGCAGAATACACTCAGATCTCTTGAAGGCATAACTACCACCTCCAAAAATGAGCTCCTTGTCAGAACATCTCTTCCAGGTACTTGACTCTACAGAGTTGACTCAAGGCAGTACCTCAAGCTTCTGGGCTACATGGCAGCCACAATAACCATGCTGCCTTTAGCAAGGCTACACATGAGGAAGCTGCAATGGTACCTCCAGTCAGTCTGGAAGCAGCACAACCAGCCTGTGGAAGCACATTGTACCCCTTCTACCCTGTCTAAAAAAGGAAATACTATGGTGTTTGGATCAGGTGCAGCACAACCCAGGCCTCCCACTCCAACCACCACAACCGACTCAAGTCATGCACACAGAAGCCTCAGACCTGGGATGGGGAGCCACCCCCCGGACACTGACAGGTGCAGGGCCTGTGGCCAAACCACCTAAAATCAGAACACAGCAATGCCCGAGAGATGAGGGCAATTCTTCTAGCCCTCCAGGCATTTCATTCTTTCATTCTACAAGGGACTCTTCTGATATACACAGACAAATACGACTGTACTGTGGTATATCAACAAACAGGGAGGGACCAAGTCTTAGCTGCTCTGCAGGTTAGCCCTTTTGGTATGGGAATTGGCTACTTCACAGGGAATCTCCCTACAGTCAAACTACATTCCCTCTCTCCACAACAATCAGGCAGATTATTTATGCAGAACCAGCACAAACAACTACGAATGGATGCCGCACAGAGATGTCTTCCTGGATCTGGTCCACAGGTGTGGGGTATACCTCAAATAGACGTGTTCGCTTCCACCAACAGGCAACTTCCTGGCTTTTGCACCAGGAAACCTGAACCACAGGCACTGGCAACCTATGCCTTCTCAATTTCATGGAAGGGGAAATATCTATATGCATTCCCCCCCTTCCCACTCATTCAGAAGGTCCTGCTAAAACTTCAGCAGGACAACCCAAAAATCTTGTTGGTGACTCACTACTGGCCCAGACAGCACTGGTTCCCCTTACTCCTACATTTTTCCAAGGGCTATCACCACAAGTTACCCCCCCCCCCCAGAGTGGACTTTCTCACACAGCACAAGGAATCACTAATCCATCCACAGTGGCAGATGCTGCACCTTACTCTGTGGCTCATAGGATTCTGATCCCATTTAGACACCTTTACAATGAGGATGTGCTCATTGTCCTGCAGGAGGCCAGGAAGACTAATACTAGAAAATCATCTCTCTCCAAGTGGAAACTATTCACTATTTGGTGTCATAACAAACAGCTGGATCTGCTTCTCAGCGAACCCCCTCTAGTGCTGTCCTATTTGTGTGAGCTACTGCAGTCTGGACTGGCTTATTCATCCATCAAAGCCCATCTGTCTGCTATTTCTGCTTGCCTGCCTTTGGACCCCCCATTACCATCCAGACTCCCTTGCAAACTCTTCCTCAAAGGAGTACTACACCTTAGGCTCCCCTAGGAAACCCATTACCCCTCCTTGGGACCTCAACTACATGCTAGAGAAGCTTCCGCTACCTCCCTGTTAGCCAGCTAACAAAGCCTCTTTAAAGCACTGGAAAACTGTCCTTTTAGTGGCTCTAACCTCAGCCAGGAGAGTGTCCGAGCTCCAAGCCCTTATGGCTACCCCACCCTTTTTAGTTTTCCACAAAGATAAGGTTAACCTTAGGATAAATCCATCCATCTGATATTGTTAATCCTCGTTCATTCCTTACATACGGGTATCGGTTCCGACCTCGGAACTGAGCCGGCCATCTTCCAAGCTTGTGTCAGCTACAAACTCTCAAGCTAAAACTCTTACCTAGAATTCCGATCTCCCTATTACCTCAGATTTGTTTGCCGCATCGCCATTCGGTCGTGTCAAGCTACTTCTCTTGAGCCAAGTACAATATTTGTTGTCATTCTAGTCTAAAATAACTTTTTCTCTCAGAAAAGTTTCTAAATTGTTTTCTCTTACCTTATCACATTTAGCAACTATCTCTTCTTAAAACTTTTCAATCTTTTTACAGCGAGGTATCTCTTTTATACCATCGTTGGTAGACCCCTTTTCTTCTTTACCTTTCGGTATTTCTTGCATCATTGCTGGTATTTTCTCTGATTTCATTTTTTTCTGTCATGGATAAAAAAGGTAGTCCAGGATTTAAGAGATGTTCAGATTGTGGACATAGATTACCTACTTCAGATGCACATTCTCTCTGTGTCTATTGTTTGGGTGTGCCTCATTTAGCTGTTGATCCGCCCTGTGGAATTTCTAAGAACTTCTCTAACAGGATGTTGTTAGAGAGGAAAAATAAATTGTTACTGAAGGGGCTACTCAAATCTCCTTTTTCAGAGGCTATTTCTGGGTCGGAGGCTTCAACCCCTCCAAGATCCCATAAGAAAAAGACTGATGATCTTTCAAAGGCCAAATCTCTTCCTTCGTCCCCAGCTGGGAACTCCCATCAACTGAGACCCAAGAAAGCTAAGCTTTCTACTTCGGATCTGAATCTTTCGGCTCCAGCGCTTTTGGTGCCTACACCCTCTGCACCGTCTGTGACTTCAGCACTTAGTGTGCCCTTTACCGTATCAGTACCGAGGGGCTCCTCGGTCCAGACCTCTCTACCAGCACAGACTATTCTGTCGACGCAGACTGTAACCACATCGACTCAGATATTTTACCTGGAACCGACAACTCACACTGACTCCAATTTTTTCGGTCCCAGCCTTGGCACCAACAACCACTTCGGCACCGACCTTACTGTCGGTGCAGACCATGACTTCGGCACCGATGATTTCCTCGGTGCAGACACCTGTAGTAGTCTCTTATGGCACCGTTATTTTCAGTGCAGATTGGTGATGCGAGCACCAAGCTTGTCCCATCTGTGGATAGACCTGACTCCCCTTCAGCTGTGTTCATGAAATCCACTAGAAGCCTCTCTGAACACGACTTGTTGCATCTTGTGGATCAAGTGCTTTTGGCCAGAGGTATCCCGCCCCCCCAGGACCTATCTTTCCTTGGGAGGTGATCACCCTTTGCCAAAGACCCCTACTTATTCTCCTCCTTCATTGCCTTTGAAGCCCCTTGATATAGCACAGTCTTCCCCCTCTGCGATTCCCTTTATGGACCTCACTAAGGAACCGCAGTTGCCTTCGTGGCAGGAGAGTTTTGCTACAACCCAGGATGTTAGCTGTAGTGTACATAATCTGGCGTTTCACAGCCATCCAGGGACTCGAGTCAGCAGGCTGGACCACTTAAGGGAGGGGTGACCCCTGTCCATGACACACACACCTCTTCAGGTAGACCGGCTTCCAACTAATGGAGAAGGCTTTGGTGTCTGCTGGCGATACTGTGCTCTCAATCTCCCCGCCCTCCTCTGGACCACTATGTACACAAGTCGTGCCTAGCGGATACCGGGCGCAAGGGCCTCCAGATGTGTTCCCACAGGAAACCCCTTTTGCGTGGTCTTCCCGAGCTTCTCCCTCTGAGGAAGTTCATCGCAAAAGCTTGTGCAAGAGGAAGCACATGGACTCCACAGAGGAGTCCCTCACTGAAGAGACAGACTTTGATGGTGGGGAAGGGTCCCCCCACTCACCCTCTGAGGTATCCTTTGGTGATATCCTCGAAATCCTTAAACAGAGAGGTGGCTCGCAGCCCGCTAACCCCACCTCTGAAGAGTCTGTGTTCCTGCAGGCTTTTTGCGCCTGGCCCCCTACCTCCTGGGTTACTCCACCTGCCGACAAACTGGTCTGGCTCATCGTGCAGCATGTGTGGAAGGCTCCTGACACTATTGAGGCCATTCCCAGGAGGCCAGATAAAATTTTGTCCCCTCTTGCTACTGATCCCCATTGGTCCAAAGGTCTTCCTGTAGATGCTGTGGTGGTGGCGGCCACAACCAAGAAAGACCTGGCTGAAGAAGAAAGCCAGACTGTCCATCCACCCAACAAGGAGTCACGGGCTCTGGACAGAATAGGGAAGTGTACTTTTGCATCAGCGACCTTTGCAATCAGGTCCCTGAATTATATGGCACACTTCACCAGACTTCAAAGGGATTTAGTATCTGAGCTCTCTGAAATTTTGGCTGGTGCCATGTCTGATGAGGTCCATGACAAAGTGGCCTCTCAGCTGGCTAACATTGAATCGATATCAAACTCCTCCATGTGCCTGGTATCTCACGCATCAGAAGGAGCAGCTAGAGTGGTGAGTTCAGGCGCTGTTTTGAGACGGCATGCCTGGATGCGCTTATGTAATTTCGCGGAACCCTTCAAGGCTTCCTTTCTCAATGCTCCCATTGAAGCCTCTTCATTGTTTGGACCCAAGGTTAAAAACACACTGGCCAGATGTGAACAGGACGGTAAGACCCTTTCTGCCGTAGGTGTCCATTATTTCTTCCCCTCAACGTGCTTTCTCCAGAAACCAGAAGAGTGGGAAGATGTGGTACAAAAAGTTTCAGGGTCCTTTCCGTGACAGGCCGAGTTCTCCCCTAGAGGCAGAGGGGGAAACTCACAGGGAAGGCACCCCTTTCAGGGCAGAGGGGGTCCGCGTAACCTGGGTTCCAGGGACTCTCTTTCCTGGTCAATCCTATCAGTGCTCCTGAAGAGCGGCCCAACTCCTTTCCTCTGGAGGTGGTTGGGGGTCATTTCTCCTTGTACCCTTCTTCCTGGCTAACCATCACCACCGACTCTTGGGTACAAAGGATAATAACCAGAGGTTACCATATCTCCTTCAGTCTTTGTCCTGCCCCCCAACAAACTTACCAGACGTTCCACCCTGTAAAAGGGAAGAAGCAGCACTAGAGATAGCAAAGCTGCTAAGAAAGAGTCATCCAAATAGTCCCTCCAGACCAGATAGGATCCGGATTCTACTCAAGACTATTTTTGGTGCCGAAGAAAACTGGGGACTGGAGACCAATTTTGGATCTCAGTGTACTGAACAAGTTTGTAAGAGTACAAAAATTCCAGATGGTCACAATACAGTCTATCCTCCCGCTTTTGGAAAAAGATGATTGGATGTGCTCGATAGATCTTCAAGATGCGTACTACCACACAAAAGTGGACAGGTCATCAAGAAGATTTCTGCACTTCCATGAGGGAGCCAGTCGCTACCAGTTCAGAGTACTGCCCTTCGGACTCTCTACAGCCCCCAGAGGGTTCACAAAGTGCATAGCAGTCGTCACAGCTCACTTGCGACTACAAGGATTCCAAGTGTTTCCATACCTAGACGACTGGCTCATCTCCGCCCCCCACCAGACATCTATTGGAAGAAGCTCTGGCATACTCTCTCTTCGTTTCAAAAAGGCTAGGCATAACCATAAACTGGAAAAATCCAATCTCACCCCATCTGAGTCCACAGAATTCATAGGGGTCATATTGGACACAAAGAATTGCAGAGCATCCATTCCAGAGCACAGAATTCTAAGGATAAAGCAACAACTGATTCCAATCCTTTCAAGGGAGAAATCCACAGCTCACTCTGTCTTACAGCTGTTTGGTTCCATGGCAGCCTCCATCACCATTGTCCCCCTGGCCAGGTTTCACATGAGGCTTCTACAGTGGCTACTGCTCACCCAGTGGTATCCTTTTCAGCATCCACTTTCAGCCAAGATTCGAGTAACTCACAGGTGCAAACAGGATTTAAATTGGTGGATGACCAACAACCCGTCACAATGGTCTCGCCCCTTCTCCCCTCAGCAGTCCAAGGCTGCAGTGACCACAGACGCCTCCCTGATGGGGTGGGGGGGGGGGCTATGTCAGGGTCAGACAGTCCAAGGCACTTGGTCCAAATTGGAGGCCCAACTGCATATAAATGTTCTGGAGCTGAGGGCTCTGCTTCTGGCGTTGCAAGCATTCCATCCCCTGCTGCCGTCTGGGACTATTGTGATTCAATCAGACAAACATGGCTGTGGTCTGGTGCATCAACAAACAGGGCGGAACCAAATCTTTACCCCCTTTATTGAGAGGCCATGAGGATATGGCAATGGGCGATGGCTACCAACCGTTTTCTTCTAGCAATGCACATTCTTGGGAGTTCCAACGTGATAGCAGACAGACTCAGCAGGTGCATTCGACAACCTCACAAGTGGTCCTTGAATCCCTTGATAGCGGCGGAGATATTCCACTGCTGGGGCCGTCCTTGCTGCGACCTCTTTGCATCCCCGACCAACTACAAATGCAGCAACTACTTTGTCCTGATTCCCCCTCCGTGACAGTCACCCAGGGATGCTCTAGTCCACGATTGGCCCTCGGGTCTTCTTTATGCTTTTTCACCTCTTCCCCAGTTTCTGAAGAAAGCCCATCGGTTGAAGAGCAAGGTGATCCTCATAGCACCATATTGGGCTTGTCAGATTTGGTTCCTCTTCCTTTGGCCTCACCTTGCTAGATCAACCATGGATTCTCCATCCAACCCCAGGGTTGATCCTCCCATCCGCAGAATCTAATTCATCCCAACTTGGACAGCCTGAAGCTCACAGCTTGGCTCCTCCAATTCCCTTGATTGTCAGGCAGAATGATCTTTCTTTACCAGTATGGGACATTCTTATTGCATCTCATAAGTCTTCCACTAGAATTACTTATCTAAGCAAGTGGAAAAGATCTACCTGTTTCCTGAAAGAAAAGCAAGTAGATCCCTTTTCAGCACCAGTGTCGATAGTATTAGAGTATCTAGCCGATCTATTTCAATCGGGTCTATCGGCCTCTACCATTAGAGTTCATTTGGCTGCTATATCCATTTTCCATGAGGGTGTCCAAGACTCCTCTCTTATGTCGCACAAATTATGCAAGACCTTCATAAAAGGTGTTAATCATCTGAAGCCCCGTTTTAGAGAACCTATTCAACCATGGGACCTGTCATTAGTTCTACAAGCTTTGACAATACCACCTTTCAAACCAGCTTCTTCATGCGACCTCAAATATTTGTCATGGAAAACCTGGTTTTTGGTCACCATTACTTCTGCCAGACGTATCTCTGAGCTTCAAGACTTATGCATCATGAGTCCATACTTGATTTTTCATAGAGATAGAGTGTCTTTGAGAACTGATCCTTCCTTTCTGCCAAAAGTGATCTCTGAAATGTACATTAATCAAACCATCGAATTGCCAGTTTTCTTCCCCAGTCATTCAAAGGAGAGTATTGCCTACATACCCTAGATATTCACAGGCAAATTCGCTTCTGCTTGAACAGGACTAAGACCTCTCATAAATCGGACCAGTTATTTTTGGCCTATTCTGGACCTAGATTAGGATGTGCTGTTGCTAAGTTCACATTGGCTAGATGGTTGAAAGACCTTGTGACCTTCATTTATACACAACGTAATATTCCATTGCCGACTACCATAAAGGCTCATTTGACAAGGTCGGTGGCAACTTCTGCTGCCTTCCTTGCTAGAGCTTCTTTACATCACATCTGTGCAGCTGCAACTTGGGCTACGTCTCATACCTTCATCCATCATTACAAATTGGATTTGGCCTCCAGGGGAAGAGCATCTTTTGGTTCTATGGTGCTCAGGAATATCCTTCCATGAGAGCCTCCCAGGAATAGAGGTAGCTGGGGACTCTGTCCCATATGTAAGGAATGAACAAGGATTAACAATATCAGATAAAGAAGTTGTCTTACCATACGTAAGGAATGAACGAGGATTAACAATATCAGATAAAGAAGTTATGTCTTACCATAATGTTCCATCTGTATTGTTGATCCTCGTTCAGTAATTACGACCTTCCCTCCTTCCCCCTCCAGTGTCTTCTAGTGGATCTCACCATCCGGTTCTCTTAGGTCATTTGACCCAGAGGTAGCCTCTACCTTCTTTTGACTTGCAAACTCAATCTGAGGTAACAGGGAGAGGGGAATTCTGGGTAAGAGTTTTAGCTCGAGAGTTTGTATTTGACGCAAGCTTGGAAGATGGCCGGCTCAGTTCCGAGGTCGGAACCGATACCCGTACGTAATGACTGAACTGGGATCAACAATACAGATGGAATGTTATGGTAAGACATAACTTCTTTTTCATGCCCAAGGTAGTCAACAACCAGTCCCTTAATCAGGCCATCCAGCTACCCGTTTTTTTTTCCCAAACCCACAAGGAGACAGTGAGAGGGTGCTGTATTCCCTGGATGTTCACAGGCAGATAAGAATCTACCTGCACAATACCAAGTCTGTCAGACAGACCGATCAACTTTTCATATCCTTTCACCCCAGAGCTCTGGGGAAGGCTGTTACTAAGCAGACCATTTCTACTTGGATTTCAAAAGCCATTATCTTCTGCTACCAGTTCCACGGTAAGACCCTGGAATGGACAGTTAAAGCTTATTCCACAAGACAATGGCATCTTCAGGAGCCTTCTTCAAGGGTGAGAATACCTCTTCTATGCTGGAAGCTGCTACTTGGTCCTCAGTCCACACCTTCACCAAGCACTACACAAGCTTGACCTCATCTCCAGGTCCAGGGCACGGTTTGCCAGAGCTATCCTGCATGGATTCCTGGAATTTGTCTCTAGGCCACCACCCCAACCTCAGTGAGCTTTGGCACTCACCCATATGCAGAATACTGCAACATGGGAATAGGAGGACATAGAAAAGTTGTGTAAAATCTTACCATAACCATAGATGTCCTTCTCTTCCATGTTGCAGTATTTCTTCCCACCCTCCTTCCCCTCTTGTCAGTTAACTTCTCTTTCTGGACTAATAACTTCCTTTTCTGGATGGCAATTACAAGGCATTGCCCTTACAAGACTGGCTGCGACTGGGCTACTGTTCTGAGGGCTGGTGCATGCCAACATCACCTTTATGGCCCACGAAATCTCATCCACGCCTGACGCACCACAGAGGGACTGAAAGCTTTTGGATACTGGCCATACGTACGCAAGACTGAAGGGATAAACCCATATGCAGAGTACTGCAACATGGAAGAGAAGGACATCTGTGGTTATGGTAAGATTTTACACAACTTTTCTATCTTGGGCTAAATGATGCTTTGCATTCTGATAGTGTTTCTGGCAAGGCTGCGTATAAGGAATTTGCAGTTGATAACTCGGAGACCGTGTCCTTGCTCACAGTTTCTATGGCCTAGGTGATCTGAGTTCATTTAGCACCTTGAACACCTGATGGACCAGCAAGGAGGCTGAAAAAGCTTACCCCTAGTGGAGAGCATGCTCGCTAAGGCACATCTCTCATTGGACTTTGAACTGAATCATGGCCACCATCAGAAGTACCAGAACAGTTATAGGAACCTCCCACTCGTCAACAACCCTCTTTTCCACCTCAGAACAACGGATGGAATTGGAACTTTTACCAGAGGTTGTGAGTTCTGATAAAGAAGAGAGTATTGAGTTACGTCTGCCCTTATAAACACCAGAACAGTCACTGGAACTTCCTGGCTTGTCAACAACACTGCTTTCCACCTTAGAACAACAGGTGGAGTCAGAATTTTCAACAGAGGCTGTGTGAGTACTGTAAGTACGCACACATTTTCTAACATGCCAAATATTATAATGAATAATACTGGGGATTTCTAAGTTTTTAACTACAGTTCTCATGCCTTTGATTCTAATGTGGCTAACTTGTTTGCAAAGGGGTTTACGTTTATACCAGCAGCAAGAATGGGTTTTGCTAATGTTTTGTTAGATTGAAAATTGTTTGCTAGGAAGATGAACTTTAAAGTTATGTTGAATAACAATTGTGAACATGGCAGAAATTAACTTTGGGTGTCTAGTATATGTAACCCTCCATTATATTCCACCCTTTTGCTATTTGAAAAAATTATGTGAAGTTGATTTAAGGTATGTGACAAGAGGGAGAACAAATGTAGTTAGCAATTTAAGTTATGAGGAAGGGGAATTGCTTAGGGGCTTGCGGCAAATGAAACTACGGATTATGCAGCCTGATGGTGGGAGTTGTAATTATGGACTTACAAGAGTATGTTAATAAGATGCGTTCTATTCCTTTTAGTGATGCTTATAACCAAGTTTCCTTAAATGAACTTAACATTGTATATGCTGGGATCTCAACACAATTAAGTGATATGCTTTTGGAATCGCATATTTCTTTATCTGATTTTAAATACTTGAAAGTGAACTCTCCAGTTATACCGACTGTTTGGTTTGCGCAAACTACATAAGGACCTAATGGACGCCCCCCCCCATGCGTCCCATAGTGGACGCTCGTAATTCTATTACTTCTACCGCTGCCAAATTCTTGGATATAAAATTACAGGACCTCCTGAAAAATGAATACCATTTATGCATTGATTCATGGGACTTTCTTGGCAAATGTAACTCGGTAGAGTTTGATTTAACATTTCTCTTAACTATTGATGTCAAGGATCTGTTTTCATCTATACCCCATGATGTGGGTTTGAATTGGTTTGAAGAATATTTGTTTAGGAAGGGCGTATTGCAAAATGACAAATGTATATGTGGAAATGATGGAATTAATATTGACTAACAATTACATCTTTTTTGATGAACAATTATTTCTACAACAAAGAGGTGTAGCAATGGGGGCAGCATGTGGCCCCCTATATGCTAGTATTGTTGTGTGAATGGGAATGTAGGTTTTTGTTTGGACACGCTCTTTTCCAGAATTGTGTATTGTATTTGAGATACCTGGGTGATTTGTTCATCATTTGGAAGGGTGGGAAGAGTGATGTTAAATTATTCTTGGAATATATTAATAATACTACCATTTTTTTTCGAATTTACACATATGTTAAATGAGGAGTGTATTAGTTATTTGGATGTAAATTTGGTAAAAGATGTGGCTAATGGTAGATATGTTTCTATCATTTACAGGAAGCCCACATACTCTTAATTCATTCTTGCATTTTGATAGTTCACACCCCTTGTCCCAAAAGAAAGCAGTTGAAAGGACAATTTGTCAGGGCTGCCAGGATGGGTATCATTATTTGATGATTTTATGAATGAATGTGCGTTACTGGAATCGATGTTTCTTAAGAGACTATCTGTGAGAGAGATTAAAATGGAAGTGATAAATAAGCGAGGAGGGGGTCTATGTTCCAATTTTAATGAGCTTGGAAGCTGATGATTTTCACAATTTTACTGAGCATACTAATGTGGTCCATGAAGGTAATTTTGACTGTCCAACTAAATACTGATGTTATTTTTAGGTTGGTCTTTATCACGAGATTTGCTGTGGACATCAAACAGGTGATGGATGTTATTTTTAAAAATTGGTCTGTGCTTATGGATGACCACGTGGTAAGGATCAAAATAGTTTCTAAGCCGGTGGTTGTATTTAAGAGGGGTAATAACCTGAAGAGTCTTATGGAGACGCCACTTTTCCCACACAATTTCAAAGGCTAGAAGCTTTGCCAGAAGTCCAAATGTGGGTGTTGTCATTTTTGTCCCTATATCAATACTGGGGAACTCTTCGATATTAATGGCTACCAGTTGAATATTAAAGGGAAGTACACTTGTAACAGCTTAGGGATAGTATATGGGGCATTGTGTCAATGCTGCTCAGTATTTTATGTCTGAAAGACTGAACGCAAATTAAAAAATCATATTTATGAACACATCTATGAAATAAATAAGAAAAAAATGACCAATGCCCTATTTCAGCACTTATTGGATTTCCCTGAGCATCAATTTAAGTTTGTGGTAATTGAACAAGTTAAACCTAACCCTAGGGGTGGACCATGGCAACTTTTTCTTGAGCAAAGGGAGTTGTACTAGAGTTTACGTTTGAGAGCAGTATGTTGGCCTGGGTTGAATGAGATGGCATCCATTGGATGTATTTTAAAATTGAAAGCAGAACGTAGATGAATTCATCAGTTATTGTTGTTCGTTATTTACTTCTTTTTTCTATTTGAACTATTTATAATATTTTTTGTGTATGTTACTATATGTGTTTTAGAGTAATTGTGTATGTTTCTCTTTAAATGTGCAATGAGATACTGACATCATCTGGCTTCAAGGGTATTTAAAGTTCATTTGAGTTTATATTTTTATCTGATGAAGTCTTATTGTCTGAAATGAAAGCGCTAAGAATAAATTTTGGCGAACGAGTCCTGGCTGCTGTATGGCTTTTTCTGTTATTCAATTTTCACACCAAGACTCGGAGAAATCTCAACTCTGAGTGAATGGGCAAATCAAGGAGGCATGGCTTCTCTAGGACCTGGGGCAGTCTTGTCCTCAGTATTATGCCTTATTACCTGCCTAGCCTCCAGGCATGATGCTTCACTTGCATCTAGAGCTTAGGAAAAAATACCCTGGTAACTTTTCAAGCAGCATAAAGCTGTTGTCACTTTTTGCCATACACCCCCCTGAGTCCACCAATGATGGCCTTAGCCAGGGCTGCAATACTGCTGATAAGCCATTCTTCTCAGTCCCCTTCGATTCCATCAGATAATATGGGAGGGAGGGGTATTTTAACCATGTGAGAAGGAGCATGACAGTTTATGGTCAGCGGAAGGGCACAGGAAACAAAGAAAAAGAAAACTTTGTCTGTGGAGATTGACTAACCCTTTTACCCCTTTGTAAGAAAGGAGATCTCATGGTGGAGTAATCAGGTGCACTTCACCTTAAGTGCACCTTTCTGGCTTGCACAGTGGGATTAGACATTCACCATGTCCTTCTCAGACATAGCTTGGGGACTTGTTTGGGACACCTGTGGATAAAGAGTACTTTGGATGATGGTATAAAGAAAAATGCATTTAAATGTAAAATGGATAATGGCTAAAGTACTAGCTGTAAAAACATTCAAATCTGGTTAATGAGAATCTTGCACATTCTTACAGACAACACCACAGTGTGATGCATCAACATATTGCAAGGGAAGGAGACCTCACTTTACATACTTTACAGACTAATAATACAAGCCATTATAAGAAAATGTTGTAGCAGATAGGCTGAACAGCTCATTATTGCCAGAAGCTCAGGAATGGATGTAAGCTGCTGTTGGATCTGACACTCACTGACTCACTCACTGACTCACTCACTGACTCACTCACTGACTCACTCACTGACTCACTCACTGACTCACTCACGCTCGCACGCACTCACGCTCGCACGCACTCACGCTCGCACGCACTCACGCTCGCACACACTCACGCTCGCACACACGCACTCACTCACTCACACACACTCACTCACTCACACGCACTCACTCACACGCACTCACTCACTCACACACGCACTCACTCACTCACACACGCACTCACTCACTCACACACGCACTCACTCACTCACACACGCACTCACTCACTCACACACGCACTCACTCACTCACACACGCACACACACATACATGGGATGTGCCAGAAGTAGACCTTTTTGTTTCTTTAGAGAGCAACTAGTGTTGGAGTTTTGTTACAGATCACCAGCTCTAGGAGTTTGGAAAATAGATGCCTTCTCCTTTCCATAGGCAGATCTGTTTGTCTGTGGTCTCTGTGTTACCTCTGATGTTCTTCATACTGATCAGTGCTACAGTAGCATAAGATGCATGTGTCATGTCCTTCAAGGATATAACAGCCAGTCAGCTTCCAAAGCTTCAGGGCACCTTTGAGCTGAGCTGATTGAAGACAGGTTTGGTTGCCAAGCCCTTCATATCTTTCCTACCACTAAAGAGTGTGCTTGTCTGTGGCATTCCAGGATAAGTGGTTGGATTGTGCTGTTCTTTTGCTGGACAGGTAAGTTCCCTTAGGTGGAAAAACCCTTCTTTTTTTTAAAAAGTATCTTATTTGTCCTTTTCATTCTTCCTCACTAATGGGTTAAGATCCGACTTGGCCACGTATACTAGACCTTGGATCCAGCTCTCGAGCTCCTTCCTCTACCCATAATGCTCTACTCCATCCACATTGCCTAAGATCTCATTTGCCTCCATCGTGGTTAGACATATGTTCTGCTCTCAAGCATTGTAAGCAAATGTGTTACTTATTATTGAGTGTTAAGTTTTCTCTAGTTTTTTTGAAAAACTACATTCATTCTCCCTTCTAGTGATCACTGATGTTAGAGATTTCTTTTTGACCCTTGGATAACCTCCTTTCTACTAAGTATTTAGTAGTCTTCGTACCATTGTTGGTACTTTCTGTTACCTGATTTTTAACGGTAATTTTCTCTAATTATCATCGTTGCTAACAAACAAAAAAAAGTTGCTCTTGTTTTTTGTTGGTACAGGCTTTGTTTTTCTCTCCTGTAGTTATGTTGGAGAAACCAACAGAATTTAAGAAGTGCACTTCTTGTGGCTATAAGATCTCAAACTCTGATGCCCAGAAGTGCATTTGTCTGGGACCGGACTCCCTTAACATGGCCTGTTCAGTATGCTCTACTTTTAATCAGCAAGTGTTGGCTGACAGGCAAAATAAGCTCATTCTCAAAGTTTACTTCCTACTAATACTGGGACCCAAATCCCTTCAAAAACTCCAAAATATTTTTCTTTGGGTTCTAGAAAGAGGTCTCCTCTGCAGTCCCCAAGGGCTTCCTCAAAGCCGATAGGAAAGATTAGAAAAATCTCTGATCTGACCTCCTCATATCCTAAACCTCTTGGCCTTTCCTCGGATCCGCACGGGTCAGCCCTATAGTGATAGCTCTGTTACCGTCTACTACTTCGGATCTGAGAACCAGTATATCTCCTAGAAGCCGTACTCCAGAAGTAAGCTGTTAAATGTATTTTTCCTTCCCTTACCTGTACAGTTATTCCAAACTCTGAAGAAACATTTTCAGCCCCCTTCCACAGCATCTTCTAGGACTTGCAGAAGTCTGTCAGTGGCAGATATGGATAGGATGATGTATAAATTCTTCAGAGCTCAGCTCCAGAAGGGGATTTTGCCAGCTCTGTCACCTGGATCCGTGAGTGTGCCTACAAAGGCCATTATTTCTCCCTGTCCAATCTGACAAATGGTTTGAGTCCCAGGATCCAAATCTCTGAGAAGTTTGGCATCTGATCTGAGGAGACTTACTTCCTTTACTCTGATTTCCCTGACTGGTTCTGCTCCAGTACCCTCTGATCAAAGTGGGTCTGAGGGGTTGGATTCAGCTCCTTTCTTGTGAGATTCAACCCTCCCTCTCAGAGCTTCGGCCCTGTACAACTCTGATCTGATTCTCCCCTTGAGGCTGACATCCAGCGGTGGCCCAACCTACCTTCTTCAGAAGCTTTAACTCTGAGTAGGGAGGAAAGGGTTTCCCCTCTTCTCTCTCTGTTCAAGGTGATAGGGCTTTTTCTCTCCATAGAAAACCGTCATCTCATGTTTCGGATCCTACTCCTTTTCCCTCATTGGCTCCACGCTCTGAGTCCATCAGACCTACTACACAGGGACAGATGTTTCCAATTAGTCTCCAGACAGTTCCACTAGAGGAATTTCCCCTGTCTTCCGACACCTCCCCTGAACATCCCACAGTGTAGGTCTCTCAGAATAGGGTGTGTAAGAGGAGAGCGACAGACTCCCCCATGGAGTTTTTCACAGAAGACACTGATTTTGATGAGGGAGAAGGATCCCCCAGATCATCACCTGATGACATAAACAACAACTGCTGAAGAATTGCTGTTCTTGGAGTATTTTGGTTCTGGACCATGTATGTCTTTGGTGACCGCCCCCCCAACAGACAAACTTATTGATTTGATTTCCTGCCGGGCATGGAAGGAACCAGACACAGTCAAGCCCATTCCCAAGCACCCAGACAAGTTTTTGGCCCCTCCTTTTCACATGTTTCGATGAGGTTGATCTCTCATTCAGCTGAAAGGTACCTCACAAGCAGCCATTAATTTACCAGTCTTTTTTCCAAATCTTTCTAATAAGGGCGAGTACATGCTACACCTCCTTGATGTGCACAGACAGCTGTGATTTTTTATTTCACAGAGCAAAACAGTTTAGAAAGTCAGATCAGCTTTTCTTATCCTTTTCCTCAAATTGCTTGAGTCAGTCAGTCTCTAAAGTTACCCTAGCTAAATGGATTACAGACTGCATTTCATTGATTTATTCTATTCTTGACTACTTCATTGGCCTTTTGGTCAAGTACATCTGTTGACATTTGTGCAGCAGCCACATGGTGCAGGGCTCATACCTTTGTCTCGTATTACAAATTGGACGTCATATCTAGAAACAGAGCTTACTTTGGTTCAGCAGTACTCTGGAATATCCTTCCATGAAGGCCACCCAAGGTTTATATAGCTGAGGACTCTGTCCCATTAATGAGGAAGAATGAAAAGGACAACATCAGATTTATATCACTTCTGTGTCTCTGCTCGACAGTGGCACAGGAAAATAACTTTCTTGGGTGGGTAAGCCAGGGAACCTTGTTGGCTAGGCTTGCGTAGGCCCTTGGGCCAATGGCCTAGTAACCTATCTATTAACCTATGAACCTATAAGTTATCTACTCACCATTACTTGGCATCTGTGTTGTCCATTTTCAATCTTCCTCACTTTCCCTTCCATCCACTGCTCATCCATTTTTTCTTCTGGAAGAACCTATTGGATTGTGTTTGGAACCAGCTAATGTTCTTCCATTCACTGGTTGCAGTATTCTTTACATCTGGGATTCTCTGCCAGTATACAAAAGCCTACTGCTGGTTTAAGGTACGCTGTATGTGTCGCGTATGCTCATCGTATAGTGTAGGGCATAAAGGTGACGTCCGGATGCACCATCCTCTGAACTTCTTTGCTGCCAGTCTGAACACATCTCTTGATCGTTGGTCTGAAGTTCTACGTCTTTTCCACCAGTCTGAATGCCTAGATCCTATTTGCTGGCTTTCAAGCCATTGCAGATAAGTACCCCATTGGGGTTTCGTTTTTTCTTGACTTTTGGTTGCTTCTGGGGGTTCATGTCATCCAGGAAAGGTAAACAGGGTTCATGTCATCCAGGAAAGGTAAACGCCAGTGCTGAAGACAGATTCCCCATAAAGACCTCCACTAACAGTGTTTGTTTTGCCTAGGTGCTTCTCACAACCATATGACCTGTTCTGTCAGGCTTTCGTACCGAAGACCCTGCATAGTAGGCTTTTTTCCCTTGCATTGTTCATTGTATCTGGAGAATCAGTAGCTTAAGCTTTTCGCTAATGATACTATGGAAGGAACTTCCCACCCAAAGGATCAGCTGTTAAGGAAGAAGGTTAAGAAACCAAGACCAGAATCTTCCACTGTTCAGCCTCTGCAGTATGTTTCTCCCAAAGTAAGTGAGTACCTGGAGGTTCGCCTGGCTTTGTTGTTGGATTCCTCTACCACATCCAGGTTGGAGGCTGGCGGGAATCCAACTTTCAACATGTCCAATGAGGCTTTTTCGGATGCTCAGAGGGAACCACAGTTGATTATTTCTGAGGGGCCTAGGGTTGTTCCTCAGATTTTATTTAGGGACAAAATCCCTACTACTGTTATTGAATTCCATCCTGGGTCAGAGTCTTTTAGGTTTTACAGGGCAGATGTCCCATTAAAGAAGAAACAAGAGACTAAACATGTCTCTCCTGGTCCTAGAGATCCACAGAATGAGTAGCAAGCCTTCACTCAGGGTTTGTTTAATGTTTTGATGGTATTGAAACCTCCTTGGGGTGGTTCTGTTCCAACTCCCCTTGGTCCTCTACTCCATTTAAAAGACCCAGGGAACAGGATTCCTCTGAGGACGAGTTGGATTCTGATGAGGAATACTGTGCTTACTCTTCCCAAATTTTGTGGGTCTGAGAAAGAGGAATCTAACAGTTCTGATATACCTTTCGAAGAAATTTATTTTGGGGACACAAGCTTCAGGATGATGGAATTTTTTTTTTAAATGGGATTGTGCCCAGGTCTGAGAAATCCATAAGAGGTAATATGAGTTGCTGCAAATGGAATCTTCAAAATTTCTGATCTCCCATACTTCTGAAGGTAAAACTTCTGCTCTTTCCTTGTTAGGGACATCCTCACAAGTGGTTCATCATTCCATCAAGTGTAGTTATGATGCAGCAGATGCCTCTTCTAGGGCTGCTACTTTTGATTTGGTGATGAGGAGGTATTCTTGACTTCAGCTTCAACTATAACCTGATGATATCAAGCTAAGTTGATGGATGCCCCTCTTGATGATTAACACTTGTTTTGGGAAGCTGCTGCTGGTTAAGTCCCTTCAGGATGAGGGGAAGGCCTTTCAGGAACTCAAACATGTGGTTGTCTCTCCTGTGCCTAAATTTCAGAGAAACTACCCCCAGTAAGTCAGCCTTTGTTTACAGGCAATCTTGCCCTCTTGCTAAGGGCAAAAAGAGTGGCAAGCGGGCTCCTCCTGCTAAGGTGACTCAGAAGTCTTCCTTTCGTGATAAACCAGGTATTGTCTGACTATCCGTCTCTTCCCAGCCACATTCCTCTTTCTCTTTGCCTGTTTCTCTCTCTTCCTGTTTGGCTTCAGATTACTCAGGATTATTGTGTTCTGCCCATTATTTGCCAGGAGTATTTCATGGTGTGGAAATCCCATCCCCCTTTTTACAGGCATTCCTCAGCCTACTTTCGAATAGCTTTCTTTTTTTCCAGAGGTACTTGGAGACCTTTTGACTCTGGGTACTATTCAAGAGTTGCTCATGTCCCAAAGGGGGAGGGGTTTTACTCCAGTATGTTTCTAGTGCCCAGAAAATAAGGTACTTGGAGACCAATTCTAGACCTCTCTCATCTAAACCCTTACCTGAAGATGCCCACTTTTCGAATGTTGTCCCTTCAGACTCGTTTCCTCTCTTACTTCCTCAGGCTTATACGGTGTCTCTGGATCTCAAGGTTGCTTATCTCCCTATTCAAATCCATCCTCTTTTCAGGAAGGTTTTGCATTTCTGTGTTGCTTCCTGGCATTTTCAGTTCTCTACTTTGTCCTTTCTACAGCCCCAAGGGTATTTGCCAAATGCCTCACTCCTGTGATTGCTTTTTGCAAGCTTTAGGGGATACAAGTATTTCCTAACTTGAACAATCTACTAATTTAGGCCTTCTCTCCAGAGATCCTGTTGCAAAATCTTCATTTTACCATTTCCCCTTCTTCAGAGCCTGGGGTTCACATTAAACTTCAAAACGTCTTCTCTGGCCCCTTCTCAGGATCATGTCTTTCTGATTTGCAGGATTCAGACAGTACCTATGCTGGCATCCCTGCCTCCTCCCAAAACTTTAACTATCATTTCCTTCTTACAAACTCCTCTTCCTTTGGCCTCCATTACAGCCAGAGAGTTTCTGATAGCTGTGGGTTTCATGGCATCCACCACTCCTATGCTCCCTCTGTCCAAACTCCACATGAGGAAGTTTCAGTTGTTCCTGAAGTCAATTTGGCTTCAGCATGCACATCCTCTAGAATTTGTAGTTCATCTTCTACCTTATCTCAAGAAGGAACTTCATGGTGGATCCAAAAGTTGTCATTAAACCCAGGGCACCCTTTTCATCCCCTCTTCCTTCTCAGGAACTGTTCACAGACTCTTTAGATGTGGGATGGGGAGAAGCTTTTACCTCCTTAAAGGTGCAAGGGGTGTGCTCACCTGTTCAACAGAAGAGTACATCAGTGTCAAAGAGATGAGAGCCCTTCTGCTGGCTCTTCAGGTTTTTCATCCTCTTTTCTGTCCAGCACCTATCAAGGTTCATAGGTGTGTACTAGGCTAATGGCACTGGAGCCCTGGCATTGTGCTGCCCAGCGTTAGTTCCGAGTGCCTGTATCAAGTAGAGCCACTGGAGTGATCCCCAGGGTGAACTTTCTATTTCCCATCCACTCATCAAGATTTCTCTTGGAGGGCCAGTGAGGTGCTCTGCTTGACATGTATAGGAAGTCTATTCCAGAACATGTGCAGTCTCTGGGTTATGAACCTGTCCCTCCAGCATGTTCTGTTGATTGTGTTAATGAAGTTGAGGTCTCTGGAGCATGTGGTGCGGAGGGATTGGGATTTCTTTAGAAGTAGCATTTCTAACGGAGCTGGGTTAGACATGGCTTTGTAAGTCAAGCAGAGATTGTGTCTTAGTAGACGGTATGAGGCCGAGAATAGCTGGAGTTTTTCAGTCTGTCCGTGTAGGACGTGTTTAAGGCCTAGGATCCTCTTTGTGAGGTACTTTTGTGGCCTTTCCAACTGTTACATGTGTCTAATGAGGTACATGCCAAATGGGGCATTATACTTGATGATTGGCCTAATGAGGGAAGAATAGAGATGATGACCTCTTTCTTCCTGGATTGAAAACCCTTGCTAATGAGATGTGCCACATAGGACTTTCTGACCACAGTGGCAATGTGGTGGTCGAAGGAGAGGTTGCTGTCAACCTGTGTCCCCAGATCTATTATAATGCCTTCAGTGTTCAGTGGGCACCCATCGATGCGGTAATTAGTGGGAACTGTTTTTCCCAAAAGGGATGATGACACATTTTTTGGCATTAAGCTTAAGGCCATGGTTTCGACACCAGTCATTGGTCTCAGTGAGGCCTTTCTGTATCATGTCTGCATCACTTGGGGAGTTAATAATGGCTCCCAGCTTGCAGTCGTCTGCGAACTTGGTTAACCAGAGTCCCTCCGAGTTGGCCTGGACTTCTGAGAAGTAGATGCCAAACAGGAGAGGACCCAGGACCGATCCCTGTGGGACTCAACTCATGACTGGTTGGCAGTCTGACTTGGAGTCCACTACTTTCACACTGTGGGTTCTATCTGTGAGCCAGTTTGCAATCCACCTAGTGATATAGGGGTTGATGTCTAGTTTGGTGAGTTTATCAATAATTCCTGTGTGGGGAATAGTGGGGAATGGTATCAAAGGCCTTGGCCAGATCGAGGTAGGCTGTATGAACTGCCTTGCCTTCATCCACAGCTCTGGTGACTTACTCAAAGAAGTCAACCAGGTTGAGAAGGCATGATCAACCTTTCACAAAACCAGATTGTGTGGGATCTAGAGTTTGGAGATTCCCTATATCCTTGTTAATTAGGTCCATGATGATGTGCTCCATAGCCTTACATATCAGACTCGTCAGGCTAATGGGGCGATAATTCCCAGGGTCTGTAGTCACTCCCCCTTTATGGAGAGGGATGACTGTAGCAGTGCACCATTCAGTAGGGACAAAGTCTAAGGTGAGGCTGTGATTGAACAGGGCACACAGATGTGGTGCCAGTTCACTTTGTAGTTCATGTAGAACAAATCCAGGGATATTGCCCGGTTCCCATGGAAGCCCTGTTCTTGGCCTTGGACAATGCAGCTTTAACCTGTGCTGCAGTAATACTGAGTGCCTGGCATTCCTCTGATATTGTGATTGGTCCTTTAGGGAGAGAGAGGGGTAAAGTTGGCACTGAGTCTGTCGGCCAGTACGATGATAATATCTGTTGGCTCACTATAGGAGGTACCATTGTGCAGTAACTCGGAGCAAACCTGGGTATTGCTGTGGTGATTCTAGATATAACTATATAAGGCTTTGTGGTTGTTTTTAGTGTCTGCCACAATTCTGCCTTCATAGCTGATTTTAGAAGTTTTGATGAGGGATCTCAACTTTTTGTTGAGCTTGCTAAGGGAGATTTACCAGTCTTGGGACTTAACCTTTTTCTGCAACAGTTTTTTCCTTCTGTTGTAGAGTTTATTAATGGCAGGGGACTACCCGATTGGCTTCCTTTTTTTGGAGGAGAGCATCTTGGTTCTGTTGGGTATGGCCAGTTTCATGCATTTCTGTACGTGTTCTTACAGTGCATTGGTGTATGATTCAGCAGTCATGCATCTATTTTCCATTGACATAGGTGCCGCGAAGTTAGCCACCTTTGTTTTTTAGGAGCCCAAAGTCAGCTTTGGAGAAGTTTTTCGTTACCTTTGTGTGTGTGTGTGGGGGGGGGGGGTACAGGTGAGATGTGGATTTCCATGGTGATTAGTTTGTCAGACCTAACCACAGAGGAATTGACTATTGGTGTAGAGCAACGGTTGTCCATGTTAGTAATGACCAGGTCAAGGATGTTGCTTCTTCTAGTGTGGGTAAGAATGAGCTGGTCTAGGGCATTGGAATTGATGAATTCCAGGAAGTGTTGGTCCAGTGTATTGGTGCATAAGTAGTTTTCCCAGCTGATGGAGGGGTAGGTAGTCACCTAGTATGATAGTGTTGGGTTGGATCCTAATAGTTTCCAGGGTGCTTAGGAATGTGGAGTTAGTCTTGGGACATGGTTGGGGACCTATCGCAGGCTACGACCTGAATCGCCATCTTACCCAATGTTAGTTGTACCTGAAGTATCTCAGATGCGTTATGCTGGGCTACTAGTTTGGAGGTGTGCATATCCTTTATGAATATGGAGACACCACCGCCTTTGGAACTTTGGTCCATGTTCTGGGGCCGAAAGGTGTGGAATGAGTTATAGCTTGGTAGCGCAGGGGTGCTTTCTGCTGCTTTAAACTAGGTCTCCTTTACAGCACAAATGTTGATGTTCTCCATCTGAGGAGTGCTTCGAGCAAATGCATCTTGAGATTTAGACTTCTCGCACTGAGCAGCATGACCCTCAGATTGCATTTATTTATAGCAGTTATGGTGGTAATTTGGTCTTTGGAACATCGCCCAAAAAAGGCATTATAGGGGTGGCAAGAGCCTTAGCCAGTACCCGGAAACCCAGGGATTCACAGATAGTGCCACAGTGATGTGGTGTATAAACAAACAGGGAGGAACAAGACCTTAGCTTCTTTGCCAATTGGCACTCCTGGTATGGGATCTTGCTATCCAGTATCAAGTGACTCTTCAGGCAGTTTACATTCCTGTTGGTCAAAACATTGTGGCAGACACTCTGAGCAGGTCCTTAACTCCATCTCATGAATGGATGCTTCATAGAGATGTGTTTCCGGGCATTGTCCACCAGTGCGGTATTCCTCAAGTAGGTCTGTTTGCCTCCCCTCTGAAAAGATAACTTCCTCTATTTTGTGCCAGAGTCCCAGGTCCTCTGATGTGGAAGGTGGATGCCCTCTCTTTTTCTTCGAAGGAGATATTGCTTTATGCATTCCCTCCCCTTCTTCTCATTCCAAAAGTCCTGCTCAAAATTCAACAGGATGCTCCCAAAATCATGTTGCTGACTCCCTTTTGGTTGAGACAGCTTTGGTTTCCTTTTCTGTATTTAGCCAAGGGCAGTTTATTGCAAGTTACCTCACAGGTTGGACCTACTCACACAAGACAGGGGATCTGTCATACATCCCCACCTGTCCACTCTTTAACTGACAGTGTGAGTGATAAGACTTTGATTCCATATAGACACTTAATCTTGCAGGAGACCCAGTACTAGGAAATCCTACTTATCCAAATGGAAGAGGTTTTCCGTTCATGTCCATCTCATAACATGGATCCACTTGCTGGAGATGATGATCTTCGTCTTTCACTGTTGCAGTCATTACATTTGGGTAATCTGCTTGCAGGTTGCCCTCAGTCGGCCTGATTAACAAAGTCTTGGGTCCTGTGTCGGTTGCTGTCCCTTCTTCCAAGACGTCAGGTCGTCAGGGGTATAAAACATGCAGCCGACACCATTACATCAGTCTTTCTTGCCGTGTGGTGCCCGAAGCAGAAGCAGTTCGCAAGTGGCGGTCAGCCGACTCCTGAAATTTTCGTTTTCGAGTTTCAAAACCGAAGTCTTCAACTAAAGCTAAGTACCCCGTTGGGGAAACTTTTTCTTGCTCCTTACCAATGTCAGTAAAAGTTAATAATTGCATTACTTGTGGAAAGCAAACACCTCATAAAGATTTTAATTCGTACTGTATTCCTTGCCTAGGCCCTGACCACGACGTACCTTGCTGTCGGTTTTGTGCTTTATTTAATCAGCGCACTGTCCATCATCGGTATATTTTTGCCTCTAAATATTTCAGTTCTCAGTTTAATTATCCAGAAATGTCGTTGGTTAGGCATCCGACTACCGGGATTCCAAAAAAACGCAAAGATAAAGACAGAGATGGGCCGCTGAGGTCCAAAACTGCCGACGGCGCTTCTCCTAAGCCAGTCGTCAGTGAGGTGCTTTCGCAGCCCCTGATACACGCTACTTCTGATTTACAGGCCTCTACTGAGACCCATTTGGGGTCCAGTATGCCGCGAGATGCTTCAACTATGGAACCCGCGGATGTCTCTATCTTGGATGGGTCTGGAGCCACTGTGCAGGCACCGGCTTCTGAGGGTGTATTCAGGCCTACGGACTTGCATATTAAATCGACGCTGCCTTCATTACTTAGGCCTAAATATCAATCCATGTCTAAAAAAACCCATGCCCAGGCCACATGCTCAGGCCTCTATGCCTAAAAAACAAACAATAAGAATGGCTGAAGATCTAATAACTCTAATCAGGGGTAGCCAACCCCCCCCCCCTCTAAGAGGCCAAGGACTGAGGTTGATTATGAATCTTCTGATCAGGATACCTGGATTTGTCCTTACCTAAATATGAGGATTCTGATGCAGAGGACTCTTTTCCCTCTGCTTCCCCTCCTGAGGATTTTTCTTTTGGGGAAACCTTACATTCTCTAAGGGAGTGTTTCCATTGGGAAAGCCAGGATTACTCTGATTCAAAAAATAGGCTTAGGAATTTCCTTCTCCTACCTCAGCATAGGCCTTTAGCTATTCCTCCTGTACTGGACATTGTTGATGATGCTTTCTCGGAATCTAGTTTGGCCCCTGATTCCCTGCCTCCTGCTCCCAGAAAACCTGACAGATACTGCAGGGTCCCTGAGTCCCATAAGTTCCTTTTCAAAAATCCTATTGCAGATCCAGAGACTATGTCACAGGGGCCCAAGGGCATTAAGGCTTCTACTGCTAAAAATCCTACCCCTTCTGATAGAGACTCCAGGGCGCTGGATAGATGGGGTAAGAAGGTTTACATTTCTGCAACCTTGGCCATTAGGGCTTTAAACTGCCAGTTTCATATGTTAAAATATCAGTAACATGTTATTGGACTGCTTAAACAGAAAATTATGTTGATTCCTGACTGTGTGGAAAATAAAGAATTACAGGATTTAATGCATTCTGCCGAACAAGTTGGGAAGCATACTTTGCAATGTGGTTTTGATTCATTACAGGCCTCTTGTAGGGCTGCTGTTACTGGGTCTGTGCTCAAAATGCATGCCTGGCTTAAGGAGCAATCTTTGCTTGATCATGTTAAAGCTAAATTGTTCGATGCTCCTTTAAATCAGTACTGCCTGTTTGGCAACAAGGCTGAGGAAGTTCTTAAAAAGATGGAAGGTAAAGCTAAATCTATGCAAACTGTTAAAGATTTTTTACAAGTTCAGCCTCCTAGATTTAGTAGGCACTGGCCCTCTAAAAATTGGTCCTTTCCAGCCCCTTCCAGGTCTTCTCAAGCCAAACCCAGACACGGCAAGAACCCCAGGTTTCAGTCCCAGGTGACTCACAGAACTAAGCAGTGGGGGGCCTCCACTTCCAAGTCTGGGAATAATAAGACTCCCCCCTATGGTAAACTGTCTCAATGACTTCTTTTTAAAATTTCCAAGCACTTATCTGACTGCCCCTTTGGGGGGAAAGATTGTTCTTCATGCAAAGAATTGGGAACTCATTACCCAGGACAAATGGGTTTTAAATATAGTGTCCCAGGGATACAGATTTCACTTCCATACCTTGCCAACACCAAGTGGATGGCAGACCTACCCCCAAATCAGTGGGCAGAGGCACAAAAACAAGTACTTTCTCTCTTAAGCATAGGGGCTATTCAGCTGGTACCAGAAGAGGAAAGGGGACAAAGTTTCTACTCGAGACTTTTCCTGGTACCCAGGAAAGACAATTCATGGCGTCCTATCCTGGACCTGTCTACTCTAAACACCTTTTAGGAAATTCCAAAATTCAAGATGCTGACTCTTCACCAGTTACTTCCTCTGCTAGGCAAAGATGCCTGGTTGGCGACACTAGATTTAAAAGAAGCATACCTGCACATCCCAATCAGGGAATCTTGCAGATGATACCTACGCTTCAAAGCAGGCGATACGCACTGTCAGTTCTCTGCACTGCCCTTTGGCTTATCTACTGCGCCCAGGGTATTCACAAAATGCCTAGCTCCAGTTATTGCATTTTGCAGGCAAAGAAATATTCAAATATACCCATACCTGGATGATTGTCTAATTCAGGCAGAAAGCCAGGACATACTTTTGAATCATCTGGCCTTTGTAAAAATGGTTCTAACTTGTCTGGGGTACACCATAAACTAAAAGAAATCACAACTGGTACCCTGTCAACAAATTTTATTCCTGGCAACAAGCTTGACTACAACTTCCCAGATGGCATACCTCACGCCAGAAAAACAAATACATTTGACAACTTACTTCAAACAAGTGGCCACAAAAACCCTGCTATCTGCAAGACATATACTGCAAGTCTTGGGGTTCATGGCCTCCTGCATTCTTCTAATTCCATATGCAAGACTGCATGTGAGGAAACTACAGTGGTATCTAAAAAGCCTGTGGTGTCAACATTCTCAAAACCTAGACACGATGATTCCTATCATACTTTGCCTACGCCTAGAGTTCCTTTGGTGGTCAGAGGCCTGCCACCAAAACAAGGGACTACCTTTCTTACCACCCCCTGCCGCCCAAACCCTAACAGCAGATGCATCAGACTATGCATGGGGGGCTCACCTGGCAGGGAAGTGCATTCAGGGCAAATGGAACCCAAGTCAAATGCACCTGCATATCAATCAAAAAGAAATGTTAGCTGTACAGAATGCTCTGACAGCCTTCAAGGACCACATTTTTCCAGGACAACTAATGGTAAAGACTGGCAACACCACTGTTATGTGGTACATAAACAAGCAGGGGGGTACACATTCTTACCCCCTCTGCAGACTAGCCATGGCATTGTGGAACACAGCCTTGAGTTACCAAGTGCACCTACAAGCTCAATTCCTGCCAGGAAAATTAAATACACTGGCAGACGGACTAAGCAGAAACCTCATGGACCCACACGAGTGGAAACTGGAACCAAGGATTTTCAACATGTTGACAAGCAAATGGGGGAGCCCAGATATAGACCTGTTTGCCTCTCCCCAGAACTGCCAATTGGACAAATTTTGCACAAGGACTCCCCACAAACACGCCTGAAAAGTGGATGCTCTGTCCTTCAGTTGGAAAAACCTATCAGTCTATGCCTTCCCCCCTCTGCTCTCCAAAGTAATACTAAAAGTCAAACAGGACAAACCAAGGATGATTTTGATTGCTCCAGACTGGCTGTGCCAACACTGGTACCCCCTTCTACGCAGTGTGTCACAGTTATCTCCATGGCACCTGCCTCACACTCCTTCCCTGCTGTCTCAGCAGGAGAACCAGATTTTGCACCCTCAGCTACCAACACTGAACCTTGCAGCCTGGCTAATTACTTAATCTCTCCTTTACCATCCCTCAGCAGACCTGTGATGGTTATCATTTTAGAGGCAAGGAGGCCTAGTACTAGAAAATCTTATGCTGAAAAATGGAAAAGATTCTGTGCCTGGAACCAATCTCAAGGGATGAGCACAGCAGCGCCCATTTTACGATATTTAACTGAGATGCTTCGCAAGGGCCTGTCTTTTTCCTCCATTAAAATCCACACCTCAGCCATTTCAGCTCATTATAACACAGAACCTCCCCTCTTCTCTCATCCACTGCTCAAGCAGTTCCTCAGCAGGGCCAAAAAATTGAGACTGCCCAAGAGAGCTCTAACCCCAGCCTGGAACCTTAACTTTGTCTTGGAGAAACTCACTCTACCTTCTTTCGAGCCAGCTGCTACTACAGACTTAAAATTTCTTTCTTGGAAAACAGCTTTCATTTTAGCAATCACTTCAGCTAGAAGGGTATCTGAATTACAGGCCCTTATGGCAGTAGAGCCTTTCATCATCTTTTATGTGGACAGGGTGTCACTCAGATCCAATCCATCCTTCATGCACAAGGTGGTATCCAGTGTGGCACTTAATCAGTCCATTCATTTGCCAACCTTTTTTCCCAGTCCACAGAGTAAAGGGGGAACGGATACTGTATTCCTTAGATGTGCACAGACAACTTAGATTCTACTTGGACAGGACTAAGCCTCAAAGGAAATCTGAACAACTGTTGGTAGCATTTGCTGCAGGGGCGGAGGGGAAGGCTATTTCAAAGCAAACCTTTTCTAAATGGATAAGCCATTGCATTAATTTCTGCTATAAGCACCATGGAAAACCTATCCCCCAGGGGATCAGACCTCACTCCACTAGGGCTGCATCTGCCTCTACAGCCTTTCTCAGAGGCGTCCCTACCAGGGACATCCTAGAAGCTGCTACCTGGTGTTCTGTACATACTTTCACCAACATTATCATTTGCCAATTTTCTCTAAATCCAGAGCTGGCTTTGCAACTGCAGTCGTGCAGGGCCTTATAGCTGGCCCTAATGCTATCTAAACTCCTCCTCCCAACTATAGCTTTGGGAATCTACCCAAATGTAATGACTGCAACAGTGAAACACGAAGAACATAGTACAGTTGTGTACACTTACCATAAATGTAGATGTTCGAGTGTATTCACTGTTGCAGTCCTGGTTACCCTCCCTCCAGCTCCCTAACTTCTTTTGGCTATACCTCTACTTTCCTTTACTATGCTTAAAAGTCTTTTTGGTGTATTTGCTTTTTTGTTGGAGGTATATTTTTGTGCTTTTATGTTTAATTGCTTCCCATTAGGGGGGCACCTGACATCTGGGGCAAGAAAAACTAATGTAATGGCATCGGCTGCATGTTTTATACCCATGATGACCTGACGTCATGGAAAATGGGACAGCAACTGACGCAGGACCCAAGACTTTGTTAATCAGGCCAACTGAGGGCAACCTGCAAGCAGATTACCCAAATGTAATGACTGCAACAGTGAATACACTTGAACATCTACATTTATGGTAAGTGTACACAACTGTACTTTCCTTTGGTTCTCTCTTATTGTGTGAATTGCTCAATGCTGTTTTGGCCTAACCTTCTGTTAAGACCGTCTTAACAGCTGTCTCTGTTTGTCTGCGTTTATCTCCTCCTTTAGCTTCTAGACTTGACGCTGAATGATTCTTTAAAGGTATCCTTCATATTAGGCCTCCCATCTTAATTTTCTTTTGGAGCAGTTGACTTATGCGCCTTTTGAGCCTGATACTTTAGCTTCCTTGCAGCATTGCTTTTGGAAGACTGTTCTTTTGTTGGCCCTTACTTCTGCCAGATGGGTGTCTGAGCTTTAAGCCCTTATGGTTTGTCCTCCATTTTTGGTCTTTCTGTAAGGGCAGGGTGCCCTTGCATACTAATCCTTCTTTTATGCCCAGGGTGGTTAATGAGTTTATTCATTTGTCTGCTTTTTTCCCCCTCTCCTCAGTCTGCCAGTTAGAGGATGCTTCATATTTTGGTTGTGCATAGACAGCTCAGGATTTATTTGGATAAGATAGCAGTCTATTATGAAATCTGATCATTTTTTTTTTCTTTTCATCATAGGTCTCTAGGTTTAACAAACTGTTTCTTCTTGGATCTCAAAAGCTATTTATTTTTGTTATACTTTTAATGGTAAGAGCCTTCCTTCTGTAAAGGCTCATTCTATTAGAGCTGTGGCTTCTTCTGGGGCTTTTTTCAAGGGGTTAGATACTAACTCTGTTCTTGAAGCAGCTACCTCTACTTCTGTGTATACTTTTACCAAGGACTACAAGTTGGATGGAATCTCCAGAGCTAGAGCTGGTTTTGCTATGGCCATGCTTCGTGGCTTCCTAGAGGGCTTTGCCGGTCCTTTCTCCTTCAGCTCTGGCACTCTCCCAGATGTAAAGAGTACTGCAACCAGTGAGTGAAAGGGCAGTACAGTTGTGTAAAATCTTACCCCATCAGTAAATGTCCTTTCCTTCAGTGTTGCAGTATTCACTGCCTCCCTCCTCCCCCTGGTCCATTTCCCTCCTTGATTTACTGGCTACCTCATGATTTTCCTTGAACTGGTGTTCCTGTTGTGGCAATCTTTTCTGAGAATGGTACATCTGGACATCACCTTTATGCCCTACACTATGCGAGGAGCGTACATGTGATGTACGTCGTACCTTAAAGCAGCAGTAGGCTTTTGTATACTGGCTAACCAAGGCAGGGAATCCCAGATCTAAAGAATACTGCAGCTGTAAAGGAAAGGATATCTACTGTTATGGTAATATTTTACACAACTGTACTTTCCAGGTTTGAGCCCTGTCTTTATTTCTGTCCTATTTCTGTCTTGGACATGTAGGAGATTAGGCAGCAAACTCGATCTGAGGCAGTGGGGTTGGAGTAGAGCATTATGGATGGAGAGAGGAACTCAAGAGCTGGATCAAAAGTTTAGTATATGCGTCTGAGTCAGATCCAAGGATTGGATCTAAACCCATTAGTGAGGAAAAATGAAAATGGTGGACAATACCAATCCCAAGATGTTCTTCGTGTATCACTGTTGCAGTTATTACATTTGGGTAATCTGCTGGCAGGTTGCCCTCAGTCGGCCTGAATAACAAAGTCTTGGGTCCTGCGTCAGTTGCCGTCTCCTCTTCCATGACGTCAGGTCATCAGGGGTATAAAACATGCAGCTGATGCCATTTTATTCAGTCTTTCTTGCCACGCCGTGCCCAAAGCAGAAGCAGTTCGCAAGTGCCGGTCGGCCGACTCCTGAAATTTTCGCATTAGAGTTTCAGAACTGAAGTCTTCAACTAAAGCGAAGTACCCCGTTGGGGAAACTTTTTCTTGCTCCTTACCGATGTCAGTAAAAGTTAATAATTGCATTACTTGTGGGAAGCAAATACCTCATAAGGATTTTCATTTGTACTGTATTCCTTGCCTAGGCCCAGATCATAGCGTGCCTTGCTGTCGGTTTTGTGCTAGATTTAACCAACGCACTATTAAGCGTCGCTATATTTTTGCTTCAAAATGTTTTGGATCCAGATTTGATTACCCTGAAATGTCTGTTAGCAATCCGACTACCGGAGTTCACAAAAAACGCAAAGAAAAAGACAGACCGTCGAGGTCCAAAACCGACGAAGCTTCTCCTAAACCAATCGCCGGTACTCAGTGAGGTGCTTTCGCAGCCCCTGATACCCACTACTTTTGAGTCGCAGGTCTCTATCGAGACCCATGCAGAGACCGGTATTCCGTGAGATTCTCAGAGTATTGAACCCATGGATGTCTCTCCCTTGGATGGGTCTGGAGCCGCTGAGCAGGCACCAGCTTCGAGGGTGTTTTCAGGTCTCAACATTTTTACATAAAACCAACGCCAGCTTCAAAAACAAGATCAAAAACATCATCTAAGCCTAAAAAACAGATGCATGAGCCACGTGGTCAGGCCCCTATGCCTAAAAAACAGATGATCAAAATGGCTGAGGACTTAATTACCTTGATCAGGCAAGACACCGATTATGAATCTTCAGATCAGGTTTCCATTTCTTCTGATCAGGAATTTTCTGTTCCACCCTATGAGGATTCAGATGCAGAAGAATCCATCCCATCTGCATCTCTTCCTGGGGATTATTCTTTTGGTGAAACCTTGCATACTTTAAGGGAACATTTTCATTGGGAGAGTCAGGATTTCTCTGAATCAAAAAAAGAGGCTTAGGGATTTCCTTTTTCTTCCTCAGCATAGGCCTTTGGCAAAACCTCCTGTATTAGACATTGTTGATGATGTGTGTTCGGAATCAAACATGGCTCCTGATTCCCTACCTCCGGCTCCTACTAAGCCAGACAGATATTACAGGGTTCCTGACTCCCACAAATATCTATTGAAAAATCCTGCTGCTGATCCTGAGACTATCTCACAGGGTCCCAAAGGTGTAAAAGCTTCTACAGCCAAAAATCTTATCCCCTCTGATAGAGATTCCAGGGCGCTGGATAGATGGGGAAAGAAGGTTTATACATCTGCAACCTTGGCAATTAGGGCCTAACTGCCAGTTTCATATGCTTAAATATCAGCAACATGTCATGGGCTTATTGAAATAGAAAATGATGTTGATTTCTGTTTGTGTGGAAAATAAAGAATTACAGGAATTATTGCATGCAGCAGGACAGGTTGGAAAGCATACTTTGCAATGTCGTTTTGATTCCTTGGAGGCCTTATGCAGGACCGCAGTTACTGGATCTGTGATTAGAAGGCATGCCTGGCTCAAGGAGCAAAATCTGCCTGATTTTGTTAAAGCTAAATTGTTGGATTCCCCTTTACAGCATGATACTCTTGTTTGCTAATAAGGCAGAAAAGGTTTTAAAGAAAATGGAAGGCAAAGTGTAAAAGATTTCTTACAAGTGCAGCCACCCTGGTTCAGTATGCACTGGCCTACTAAGAATTGGTCTTTTCCTGTGTCCAACAGAGCCTCTCAAGGCAAATCCAGGCGTTCTAAAGGCTCTAGATACCAATCTCAGGGTTCTTACAGGTCAAAGCAATGGGGTGCCTCCACCTTCAAATCAGGAGGTGGTAAAGCACAACCCTACAGTAACCAGTCTCAATGACTTTCTTCTGCCATCTCCAAGCACTTATCTTTTGGCAGCCCCCTTGGGGGGGAAATTATCACTTCATGCTCAAAACTGGCATTTAATTACCCAGGACAAGTGGGTATTAAACATAGTATCCCAGGGGTACAGATTTCATTTCCATACTTTGCCAATTCCAAATTGTTGGCCAGATCTGCGACAAAGTCAATGGGCAGAGGCCCAGAAACAAGTTGCGTCCCTCATGGATATGGGGGCTATTCAGCCAGTACCAAAACAGGAAAAAGGACAAGGTTTTTATTCAAGACTGTTCCTGGTACCCAGAAAAGACCATGCCTGGCATCCAATACTGGACTTATTGATTTTGAACACATTCCTGGACATTCCAAAATTCAAAATGCTGACTTTACAACAGCTACTGCCTATGCTGGGCAGGAACGTTTGGTTAGTGACTCTAGACTTGAGAGGCATACCTGCATATACCAATAAGGGAATCGTGCAGAAGATACCTCCACTTCAAGGCAGGTTTTTTGCATTACCAATTCTCTGCACTGCCCTTTGGTTTATCTACTGAGCCCAGGGTCTTTACAAAGTGCCTGGCACCAGTAATTGTATTTTGCAGACAAAGAAGCATACAAATTTATCCTTACCTGGACGACTGTCTCATTCAAGCAGAGAACAAGGACATTCTTCTTCAACATCTGGCATTTGTAAAAAGGCTTCTAATGTGCCTACGGTAAACAATAAACGAAATGTAATCACAACTGGTACCCTCTCAAATAATTACATTCCTGGGTGCAAGCTTGAATACAACTGCCCAGATGGCTTACCTTACGCCAGAGAAACAAAGGCAACTGACAACATACTTCAAACAGATGGCAACAAAAACCCAGTTATCTGCAAGACAAATTCTGCAGGCTTTGGGGTTCATGGCATCCTGCATTCTACTAATTCCATATGCAAGACTGCATATGAGGAAACGTCAGTGGTACCTAAAAGGTTTATGGAGTCAACATTGTCACAGTCTGGAAACAATGATTCCTCTCATCCCCTGCCTACAACAGGAGTTTCTTTGGTGGGCAGAGACATGTCACCAAAACAAGGGACTGACATTCACTCTACCCCCTGCCACCCAAACCCTAACTACAGACGCATCAGACTATGCTTGGGGGGCCCACCTGTCGGGGAGATGCATTTGAGGCAAATTAATCCCAAAACAAATGCATCTGCATATCAACCAGAAAGAGATGCTAGCTGTTCAGAATGCTCTGACAGGCTTCAAGGACTTACTTCATCCAGGACAACTACTGATAAAGCCGGACAACACCACGGTTATGTGGTACATAAACAAGCAGGGGGGTACATATTCCTACCTCCTTTGCAGACTAGCCATGGCATTGTGGAACACAGCCTTGACTTACCAAGTACATCTTCAAGCTCAATCCTTCCCAGGAAAACAAAATACTCTTGCAGACGACCTAAGCAGAAATCTTATGGACCTGCACAAGTGGAAACTGGATCCACAAATCTTCAACATGGTAACACAGAAATGGGGGAGCCCAGACATAGATCTATTTGCCTCTCCCCAAAATTATCAACTGGACAAATTCTGCACAAGGACTTATCACAGACAAGCATGAAAAGTGGATGCCCTATCCTTCAGTTGGTAAAACTTATCAGTCTATGCCTTTCCCCCTCTGCCTCTTCTCTCCGAGGTCTTACTAAAGGTCAGACAGGAAAAAACAAAAATGATCCTAATTGCTCAGGACTGGCCTCGCCAGCACTGGTGCCCAATTCCAAGGAATGTGTCTCAACTCCCTCCTTGGTACTTATACCTCATCTACTTTCTCAGCAGAACAATCAAATTCTGCACACTCAGCTCCAAACTCTGAACCTTGCAGCATGGCTGATCATTTAATTATTCAAACAACACCTTTCAGTAAGTATGTGATGGATGTCATTTTGGAAGCCAGAAGGCCTAGTACTAGAAAATCTTATGCTGATAAATGGAAGAGATTCTGGGCTTGGAACCAAGCACAAGGAATAGACACAGCAAAACCAAATATCCCTCAGATTTTACAATACTTGACTGAGATGCTTGACAAGGGCCTATCTTTTTTCTTCAATAAAAATCCATGCCTCTGCCATCTCGGCTCATTACAACACGGAGCCTCCCATCTTTTCTCATCCTCTGCTAAAACAGTATCTTAGAGGGGCCAAAAATTTAAGGCCTCCCAGAAGATCACCAACTCCTGCATGGGACCTCAATTTTCTGCTGGAAAAACTCACCCTGCCTCCTTTTTGAACCAGCAGCTACTGCGGATATAACATTTTTATCTTGGAAAACAGCTTTCCTTTTGGCAATCACTTCAGCAAGAATGGCTGTGGAGCCTTTTATCACATTTTACCCAGACAGGGTGTCCCTCAGGACCAATCCTTCCTTTATGCCTAAGGTGGTATCCAGTGTGGCTCTTAACCAAACTATTCACCTGCCAACATTTTACCCAAATCCTTAGAACAAGGAGGAGCGGATTCTGCATTCACTGGACGTACACAGACAACTAAGATTCTACTTAAACAAGACCAAATCTCTAAAAAAGTCTGAGCAACTACTGGTGGCATTTGCTTCAGGATCAGAGGGGATGGCTATATCAAAGCAGACTATTTCTAAGTGGATAAGCCACTGCATTAGTTTCTGCTACTTGCAACATGGTAAACCTGTGCCCAAGGGAATCGGGTCACATTCCACCAGGGCTGCCTCTACCTCAGCAGCCTTTCTCAGAGGAGTTCCAACCAAAGACATTCTAGAAGCTGCTACTTGGAGCTCTGTTCATACCTTCAAAAAACATTATCATTTGCCTCTCTTCTCCAAATCCAGGGCAGGCTTTTCCACTGCAGTTCTGCAGGACCTTATAGCCACTCCTAATGCTATTTAGTTCCATCCTCCCATCCATAGCTTTGGGATTCTACCCAAATGTAATGACTGCACCAGTGAAACACGAAGAATATAGTACAGTTGTGTACACTTACCATAAATGTAGATGTTCGAGTGTATTCACTGTTGCAGTCCGGGTTACCCACCCGCCATCCCCCTTTTCTATAACTTCTCTTTCCTTCACTATATTCTCCAGCCTTTGTGGTGTATTTGCTTTTAGATGAAGGTAAAGTTTATGTTGCTAAAAGTGCATTTACATATATTGATGGTTTTTTATAGATATATATATATATATATATATATATATATATATATATATATATATACACACACACATTTGCCCCATTTTTTGTTATTCAGGCCGACTGAGGGCAACCTGCCAGCAGATTACCCAAATGTAATGACTGCAACAGTGAATACACTCGAACATCTACATTTATGGTAAGTGTACACAGCTGTACTTTATGGTGAGTACATAATGTATAAGTTTCTTTAACACTTTTCTGTTAAGGAAAGTTATTTTAAAGCTAAGAGTTTTGTGTTTTAATGGCTTGTCATGCGACTGTGTTGTACTTTTAAATGGGACCACTCTATTTTTTTTTTCTCCAGTTTAAACGTTGTTTAAAGTATTTAATTTTTTGGGGGGGGGGGGGTTGTGTTTATTTTATTATTGGGGTGTGGCAAAATGTTTTTAAGTGCTTTTCAATTAAAAAGTAACCTTTAAAGGCTTTAAATTTTACCAGCTTTTGCTGCTTGTTTTTCCCGGAAAAACAGCCACCATTTCTGCTTGACCATGGAACAAACTGTCCGTCCCACAGTCTGTCCTTCTAGCCACAAAAAAACAAAATAAAGCAAACAACCTTTGCAGCTGTAGGTCAGTGACTTTGCTGTGACAGTTTTACTTTGGACCACTTATCTTTTACCCCAGGTTCCTATGGTGTAGCACTTACAACTACTATGGACCGGGGGTTAGCCATGCCCTCTGCGGCTGTTGGGGTCCCCTTAATAATTAAGGGAGAGCCACTCTTCTTGGTCTTGGGAAATAGAATAGGGAAAACGTCTCTGTTTCAGAATGTTATGCCAGTCCCTAGGGAAGCTGCTGCTGTTAGTAACACAGGTGGCCCCAATTTTACTATCAAAAAGTAACAGAAAGCTGAAACATGTATGTACTGCTACTCAAATTTCATCGGACAAGAGTGATTTACTGGGTCTGGTTCAGGGATTAATTCAGGTTAGTGATCCTCTCTATAATAGTTTCTGGTAAAAGAGGGATACCACTTTTACTGAAGAGGTTCAGGATTCTGAATCTGGACAGGAGGATGAAGGGACAGATACAGGCTTTCCTCAGATTTGTGATTCAGGCTCAGAGGAGAGCTCAGATGTTCATTGTGTTACCCTGCTGCAGTCATCACACTTGGGTTATTCTGTCGTCAGGTGGTCCCGCAGTCGGCCGGATTTCCAAAGTCTTGGTCCGGCGTCGGTTGCTGTCGCTTCTTCCCTGATGTCAGTGCGCCAGGGGTATATATAATGCATCCGATGCCATCTTCTTCAGTCTTTATTGCCGCACGGTGCCCGAAGCAGAAGCAGTTCGCAAGTGCCGGTCGGCCGACTCCTGAGATTTTCGAATTCGAATTTCAGACCGAAGTCTTCAATAAAGCTAAGTACCCCGTTGGGGAAACTTTTCTTGCCTCAGACCAATGTCAGAAAAAGTTAACAATTGTATTTCTTGTGGGAAGCAAATACCTCATAAGGATTTTCATTCTTACTGCATACCTTGCCTAGGCCCAGACCACGACGTCACTAGTTGTCGTTTTTGTGCTAGGTTTAATAAGCGTACTATAAAAAGACACTTTGATTTCGCACGACACTACTTCGGTAGAAAAATTAACTACACTATGCCGTCGGAGCAACCGACTACCGGTGTGCACAAAAAAATGCAAGGATAAGGTATATATCCAAGCCAGACTCCGAGGCCTCGGCTGGTCCGGTCTCTGGTTCACCGGTCTTCAGTGAGGCTCTGACGCAGCCCCTGACTACCGCAGATCTGGAACCTGAGACCGTTTCGGAACTTTTGGCGGAAAGTACCAGGCTGACGCAGCCATTTTGTACAGCCCCTACCGACGACACTGCTGAAAAAGATGGTGCTGCAGAAACACCTTCGGTTTCTGAAGGCATCTTCAGACCGAAGACGCTCTCCATTAAAACGTATCCTAAGACGAAGACTCCTATTAAACCTAAAAAGACTGCACTTCAGTCCCCTGTTCAAGGCCCCATGCTTAAGAAACAGATGCTCAAAATGGCTGAAGATTTGATCTCTTTAATCAGGGGTTCCCATCCCCCTCCTGACAAAAGGCCTAGAGAAGAGGAAGATTATGCATCCTCTGAACAAGTGTCCATTTCCTCAGGCTCCTCAGATGACCAAGATTACTCCTTCTCCCCTTAAGAAGATTCTGATGCTGAGGATTCCATTCCCTCAGCTTCTCCCCCTGAAGACTACTCCTTTGGGGAAACTTTACACACTATGAGGGAACATTTTCACTGGGAAGGTCAGGACTACTCTGACTCAAAGAAAAGGCTCAGAGAGTTTCTTTTACTCCCCCAGCACAGACCACTTGCCATCCCCCCAGTTTTAGACATTGTGGATGATGTTTACTTAGAATTCAGTTTGAACCCAGACTCTCTGCCTCCTGCTCCGGCCAAACCTGACAGATACTATAGAGTGCCTGATTCCCACAAATTTCTTTACAAAAGTCCTGTTGCTGATCCAGAGACTATCTCCCAGGGTCCCAAAGGGGCTAAGGCTTCTATGGCTAAAAATCCTGTAACCTCTGAAAGGGACTCCAGAGCACTAGACAGGTGGGGGAAAAAGGTTTACACCTCAGCCACTCTAGCTATGAGGGCACTCAATTGTCAGTTTCACATGCTAAAATATCAGCAATTTCTAATGTCTCAGTTAAAACAAAAAATGAGCACACTCCCTCAACAGTCTGAATTGAAAGAAATGCAGGATCTGTTGCATGCAACTGAACAGGTGGGCAAACATACTTTACAATGTGGTTTTGATTCTTTGGAGGCTTCCTGCAGAGCAGCTGTCACTGGGTCTGTCATATGCAGGCATGCTTGGTTAAAGGAACAAACTCTGCCTGATCATGTTAAAGCAAAGCTTCTAGATGCTCCCTTACAGCAGGATGTTCTTTTTGGAGTTAAAGCAGAAGAAGTATTAAAGAAAATGGAGGATAAGGCAAAATCTATGCAGACAGTCAAAGATTTCCTACAGGTACAGCCCCCTCGCTTCATCAGAAATTGGCCAACAAAAAATTGGTCCTTTCCAGCTACTGACAGGCCACAGAGGGGCAAATACAGACGTCCAAGAGGCAGAGGACAACCACAAGCCCTGTACAAACCTCGACAATGTGGCACTGCAGCACAGAAGAGAAGAGAAGACAGGTCCCAAGCTACCAGAAGGAAAACTCAATGACTTGCATCTCATCTGGCCAAGCAACACTCTCTTGGCAGCCCCCTTGGGAGGAAAACTCGCACTTTTTTCAGACAACTGGCACATTGTCTCAAAGGACAAATGGGTCCTAGACATAATTTCACGAGGATACAGATTTCATTTTCACACCTTGCCAATGAAAAGAGGAATGCCAAACTTGCCACAAAATCAATGGGCAGAGGCACAAAGACAAATTACAGCTCTCATGGACATGAGAGCCATTCAACTGGTACCTACTGGAGAGCAAGGCCAAGGATTTTACTCAAGACTCTTTCTAGTTCCCAGAAAGGGCAATGCCTGGAGACCAATTCTGGACCTTTCAATTCTAAACACCTTCTTACAAGTACCCAAATTCAAGATGCTAACACTACAGCAGCTTCTTCCCATGTTGGGCAAGGAAGCATGGCTAGTAACGTTGGACCTCAAGGAGGCATACCTGCATGTCCCTATCAGACAAAGTTGCAGAAGATACCTCTGTTTCATTGCAGGTTCAACCCATTACCAATTCTCAGCACTGCCCTTTGGCTTATCTACTGCGCCCAAGGTCTTCACAAAATGCCTGGCACCAGTAATTGCATACTGCAGACAAAGAGGAATTCAAATATACCCATACCTGGACGACTGCCTCATCCAAGCAAAAAGCAAGGACATCCTCTTACAACATCTGGCTTTTGTAAAACATCTTCTAAGTTGCCTGGGGTACACAGTAAACAAAAAGAAATCAAAACTAGTACCCTCACAAAATATGACATTCCTGGGTGCCAGCTTGAATACAACGGCCCAGAAGGCTTATCTGACGCCAGACAAACTACAACTGACACAATATTTCAAAACAATGGCAACAAAGACCCAACTACCTGCAAGAAAAATACTGCAGGCCTTGGGCTTCATGGCATCTTGCATACTACTAATACCATTTGCAAAGCTGCATATGAGGAAACTACAGTGGTACCTGAAAAGCGTATGGTCTCAACACAGCCACAGCTTGGACACACTGATATCTCTCATTCCCTGCCTACAACAGGAGTTTCTATGGTGGTCACTGGCATGTCACCTCAACAAGGGTCAGCCTTTCACCTTGCCCCCAGCCAGGCAAACTATGACAACAGATGCATCGGACTACGCCTGGGGGGCACACATGGCAGGACAATGCGTTCAAGGCGTATGGTCTGCAGATCAAAGAAATCTGCACATCAATCAAAAAGAGATGCTAGTTGTACAGAATGCTCTGACAGCCTTCAAGAATCTATTACATCCAGGACAACTTACAATAAGGACGGACAACACCACATAAACAAACAAGGGGGTACACACTCCTCCTCTCTATGCAGGCAAGCAATGACCTTGTGGAACACAGTTCTGGCTTACCAAGTTCACTTACAAGCTCAATTCCTGCCAGGACAAAAGAACACATTGGCAGACGATATCAGCAGAAACATCATGGATCCCCACGAGTGGAAACTGGATCCACAAGTATTTTTAATGATAACTCAAAAATGGGGCCTTCCAGACATAGACCTGTTTGCCAGTCCTCAAAACTATCAACTAACAAAATTTTGTACAAGGACACTTAACCATCAAGCTTGGAAAGTGGACGCACTCTCATTCAGCTGGAAAAACCTGACAGTATATGCCTTCTCTCCATTGCCTCTCCTCACAAAGGTGCTTCTGAAAGTCAGAAAGGAGAGACCACGACTGATTCTCATTGCCCCAGACTGGCCATGCCAGCACTGGTACCCATTATTGAGGAATATGGCCCAGGGCCCACCTTGGATTTTACCAGAAACTGCCCATTTGCTCACACAGCAAAACAATCAGATTCTTCACAGCCAGTTAAAAACCTTAAATCTGGCTGCATGGAAAATCACCTAAACATCCAGCCAGCTCCTCTTTCCAAAGCAGTTATGGATGTTATTCTGGAAGCTAGGAGGCCCAGCACCAGGAAGGCCTATGCGGACAAATGGAAAAGGTTTTGTGCGTGGAACCAATCTAAAGGCCAAAACACACTTCAGCCTCACCTGCCTCAGATTCTACAGTATTTAACTGAGATGTTGCACAAAGGACTTTCTTTTTATTCCATTAAAATCCATGCATCAGCTATTTCGGCCCACTACAACACAGAACTACCCTTATTTTCGCATCCACTCCTAAGGCAGTTCCTCAGAGGGGCAAAAAACATTAGGCCCCCCAGGAGAGCACCTACACCAACATGGGACCTCAATTTTGTTCTGGAAAAACTTACACTACCTCCCTTTGAACCAGCTTTCTCTGCAGATCTACAGTTCCTATCATGGAAGACTACCCTGCTGCTAGCAATAACTTCAGCTAGAAGAGTCTCAGAGCTACAGGCATTAATGGTAGTGGAACCTTTCCTCATTTTCCATCAAGACAGGGTTTCTGTACGTACTAATCCTTCCTTCATGCCTAAGGTGGTTTCCAGTGTGTCTTTAAATCAAACCATTCACTTACCCACCTTCTTCCCAAACCCACAAAACAAAGGAGAAAGACTTCTGCATTCCTTGGACATTCACAGGCAACTTCGCTACTACTTGGATAAAATTAAGACTTTCAGAAAATCTGACCAGCTCTTTGTATCCTATGCTACAGCTTCACAAGGGAAGGCTTTATCAAAACAAACCATTCCCAAATGGATAGGACATTGCATTCGTTTTTGCTATACCCATCATTGAAAACCAGTTCCTGCTACCATTAGGCCCCACTCTACCAGGGCAACAGCTACATCTACAGCCTTCCTCAGGGGGGTACCAACCAAGGAGATTTTGGAAGCTGCAACTTGGAGTTCAGTACACACTTTTACAAAACACTATCACTTACCACTTTACTCTAAGACTAGGGCTGGCTTCGCCACTGCAGTTCTGCAGGGCCTTCTAGCCTCCTCTAACCCTCTATAACTCCTCCACCCATCCATAGCTTTGGGATTCTACCCAAGTGTGATGACTGCAGCAGGGTAACACGATGAACATAGTACAATTTTGTACCTACCATAAATGTAGATGTTCGAGTGTACACCCTGCTGCAGTCCAGGTTACCCTCCCTCCATCCCCTCTGATCTAACTGGCTACATCTATACAATACCTTCCTGAGGTATGTGCTTATAGCTGGAGGGATTTTGTGTTTGTGCAAAAAATTACTTTATTTAGTGCTAATTACGGACCACCTTTTTGGGGGCACCTGACATCTGGGGCAAGAAAAACTGAAGAAGATGGCGTCTGATGCATTATATATACCCCTGGCGCACTGACGTCAGGGAAGAAACGACAGCAACCGACGCCAGACCAAGACTTTGGAAATCCGGCCAACTGCGGGACCGCCTGACGACAGGATAACCCAAGTGTGATGACTGCAGCAGGGTGTACACTCGAACATCTACATTTATGGTAGGTACAAAACTATACTTTTCTAATCCTTCCAGTGGGGGGGGGGGGTTCCCTGAGCAGCCCAGTTTTTTTAAGTGGGAAAGCCCTGAGGTTTCCCAGTCCCTCAAAAAAGAAAAAATTCAACCAGCTGTTACAGAAGGAATATCCAGAACCTTCACTTGTTCCTCCATTCCTGTCAGCTTTGAAGGAAATATATGTTACTGCCTGCAGTTTTCCTGATACTCAGCCAGTTGCCCCTAAAAATGTGTATATGATGCATAAAGGTACTCAATCTTAAGTTTTTATACACTTTTGCCAAACCTAACCTAGCAGCTATAGCTTTATTTAATCCTGCTACTGCTAAACATTTTGTTAATTACAATCCTACTCTTTCTGATAAGGATGGGAAGATTATTGGTAAGTATAGAGAAAAATTGTATGTTTCTGCAACTTTGATCAGAATTTTGAAATGTCAGTCTCATATATTAAGATTTGTTTTGACTAATTGTGAAAGTCTGAAGATTGTTTTGTCTGTAGTTTCTTCTTGTGAGGAACAATCTGCTTTAAATAAATTAGTTTCTTACACTGTGTAAGTCACTACTCATGGTCTACAGTGTCTTTGATTCATTTGATACTTAAAGGGCTTTGGCATCTGGTACTGTGTTGAGGTTTGTCTGTTGTGTTCTCAAACCTTCCCAGATGATGATAAAAATGAGATTTTAAATTCTGCTTTGGAGAGAGATTTAGTTTTTGTTTTTTCTGCTGCAGTGGTGATCAAGAAGTGTGACGAAAGTGGTAAATTGAAGCAGGGAATCACCAAGAATTCTCAACCCTCTTTTTCCATAACTTCTTAGGGATTCTCTAACCCCTCATCCAGTTTTAGCAAAAAACAAAATAAGCTATCTAAACAAAATGCAGGTAAACAGATGTTTAAGAAGAAATGGGGGGAGGGGTCCAGAAAGAATTTAGGAACCCTCCAAAACAAAGGATAGTCCAAATGGCAATTTAAGGGACCCACTTTCAGAAAGTCTGAATCTCCACATTTCTCTTTGGCAACAGCTTCAGACAAATGGGTTCTGAAGATCAGTCATTGAGGTTTCAGATGGTAGTGGAAGGAAATTCCACCTTTCCAGGTAGTAATCCACCATATCAGACTATTTCCACCTGATGTTCATCGTGCATACAGCTGCAGTCATAACAGATGGGTTTTCCTGCCGTCAGGCGGGTCCTCGGTCGGCCGAATTCCAAAGTCTAGGTCCGGTGTCGGTTGTCGTCGCTTCTTCCCTGACGTCAGTGCGACAGGGGTATAAAAGAACCAGCTGATGCCATTTTCTTCAGTCTTTCTTGCCGCGCGGTGCCCGAAGCAGTTCGCAAGTGCCGGTCGGCCAGCTCCTGAGATTACGAACATTTTTCAACCGAAGACTTCTTGAAAGCTAAGTACCCGTTAGAAACTTTTCTTGCCTCAGACCGATGTCAGACAAAGTTAATAATTGCATTTCATGTGGGAAGCAAATACCGCATAAGGATTTCCATTCCCTCTGTATACCTTGCTTAGGCCCAGACCACGACGTCTCGGCCTGTCGTTTTTGTGCTACATTCAACAGACGCACTATTAAGCGTCGGGCGGAGTTCGCCCAACATTATTTTGGCAAAAAGTTTAATTACAACATGTCGGATACTCCGACTCCAATTTTGAGTAAACGACGTAAAGATAAGGACCGACATACGAGGTCCGCGACTTCTACCGACACCACGCTAAAGCCGAGTACATGTGCTCTGGTTCTCAGCGAGGCTCCTACGCAGCCCCTGACTTCTGATGACACTTCATTAGCGGTGTCTTCTGTGCCCGAGGTCGCAGGCTCTTCGGCCCACACCCCGACTACAGATACTGAAGCCACTCTTGGCGGGGAAACTCAGAGTTCAGACAGGCCTGCCACCTCTCAAGGTGTCTTCAGGCCTTCTTCTTCTTTTTCCATTAAGGCTTACACTAAATCTAAAGCAGCCATGCATTCTAAAAGACAAGCTCCACAGGGCCCCTCTCAAGGCCCCATGCCTAAAAAGCAGATGCTCAAAATGGCTGAGGATTTGATTACTCTTATCAGGGGTTCTCAACCCCCGGACAAAAGGCCCAGAGTGGAGGAAGAATACCCTTCCTCGGACCAGGCCTCCATTACTTCAGAACATTCTGAGGACCAGGAACATTCTTACTCCCCTTTCGAAGATTCTGATGCGGAGGAGTCCATTCCCTCTGTCCCCCCCCTGAGGATTACTCTTTTGGGGAAACCTTGCATACCTTGAGGGAACACTTCCACTGGGAAGGCCAAGAGTACTCAGACTCCAAGAAAAGGCTCAGGGATTTCCTCTTGCTCCCTCAGCACAGGCCTCTGGCTATACCTCCTGTCTTAGACATACTAGATGATGTGTATTCAGAGGCCAGCCTTAACCCAGATTCTTTACCTCCAGCTCCAGTCAAGCCTGACAGGTATTACCGGGTTCCTGATTCACACCAATTCCTATACAAAAGCCATGCGGCTGACCCAGAAACTATTTCACAGGGTCCCAATGGAATTAAGGCCTCCACTGCCAAAAATCCATTACCTTCAGAGAGAGATTCCAGAGCTTTAGAAAGGTGGGGGGAAAAGGTATACACCTCGGCCACTTTAACCATGAGGGCATTAAACTGTCAGTTCCATATGTTAAAGTATCAACAGTTTTGTTATCTCAGTTGAAAAGCAAAATGTCACAACCTGAACAACCAGACTTGAAGGAGTTGCAGGATTTGTTGCATAGTGCAGAGCAAGTGGGTAAACATACCTTGCAATGTGGTTTTGATGCTTTAGAGGCCTCTTGTAGAGCTGCTCTTACAGGATCAGTCATACGTAGACATGCTTGGCTCAAAGAGCAAACCTTACCAGATCATGTCAAAGCTAAATTACTAGATGCACGTCTTCAAGAAGATGTATTGTTTGGTGTTAAAGCTGAGGAGGTATTAAAGAAAATGGAGGAAAAGGCAAAATCAATGCAAACAGTGAAAGATTTCCTACAGGTACAACCGCCATGTTTCAGTAGAAATTGGCCTTCAAAAAATTGGTCCTTTCCAGCCACGGACAGACCTCAAAGAGGTAGATACAGGCGCCCGAGAGGTAGAGGGCAATCTCAAGGATCATTTAGAGGCAGACAATGGCAAACACCTACACCAAGAGGGGGTGAGGATAGTTCACAGCCATTCAGAAAGCAGACCCAATGACTGTCCGCTTTGCATGCCAAGCAAGGCTCAAATGGCAGCACCTTTAGGCGGAAAACTGGCATTATTTTCAAAAAATTGGCATATTGTCACAAAAGACAAATGGATCCTGGACATTATAGACAGAGGCTACAGATTCCACTTTCACACCCTTCTAAAAATGAGAGGCATGCCAAACCTGCCACACAATCAAAGGGCAGAGGCACAAAAACAAATTTCAGATCTCATGGACATGAAAGCTATTCAAGAGGTACCTGCACAAGAACAGGGTCAAGGTTTTTATTCCAGACTATTCCTGGTACCAAGGAAAGGCAAAGATTGGAGACCTATTTTGGACCTATCCATCCTAAACACATATTTACTCGTACCAAAGTTCAAGATGCTCACATTACAGCAGCTTCTTCCCATGCTGGGCAAGGAGTCTTGGCTGGTAACATTGGACCTCAAGGAGGCATACCTGCATGTCCCAATCAGACAAGATTGCAGAAGATACCTCAGATTTCTTGCAGGTTCATCCCATTATCAATTCTCTGCATTGCCCTTTGGCTTATCTACTGCGCCCAGAGTGTTCACGAAATGCCTGGCATCAGTAATTGCCTTCTGCAGACTTCAAGGGATACAAATATACCCATATCTGGATGACTGCCTGATCCAAGCGGGCAGCAAGGACATACTTCTGAAACACCTGGCGTTTGTAATAAAACTGTTGAACTTTCTGGGATACACAGTCAACAAAAAGAAGTCAAGACTAATACCCTCTCAAACAATAATTTTCCTGGGTGCCAGCTTGGATACAAATACCCAGATGGCCTACCTCACGCCAGAGAAACAAGGGCAATTAACTCAATACTTCAGAAAACTGGCAACCTTCACCAGGTTGACTGCAAGGAAAATCCTGCAGTCTCTGGGATTCATGGCATCTTGCATCCTGCTTAATCCCATGTGCAAAGCTGCATATGAGGAAACTTCAATGGTACCTAAAAAACATATGGTCTCAACACAGCCACAGTTTGGAAACAATCATACCACTGATTCTATGTCTTCAAAAGGAATTTCTGTGGTGAGCTCAAGCATGCCAAAGAAACATAGGTCTCCCATTCTGCAAGCCTCAAGCAAATCAAGTCATCACAACAGACGCCTCGGACTACGCCTGGGGGGCACACATGACAAATCGGTGCATTCAGGGCAAATGGTCACAAAAAGAAAAGCACCTACACATCAATCAAAAGGAAATGCTAGCAGTAATAAATGCTATTATGGCTTTCAAAGACCTACTGCATCCAGGACAGCTATTGATAAGAACAGACAACACCACAGTTATGTGGTACATAAACAAACAGGGAGGAACTCATTCATATCCCCGGTGCAGACTAGCCATGTCCCTTTGGAACACGGCTCTGGAATTGCAAATCCAACTTCAAGCACAATTCCTGCCAGGGAAGGAAAACACACTGGCAGACAACCTGAGCAGAAATATGACAGATCCACACGAATGGAAGTTGCATCCTCAAGTTTTTACAATGATAATTCAAGCATGGGGAAGGCCAGACATAGATCTCTTTGCCACCCACAGAAATTACCAATTGACAAAATTCTGCTCAAGGACCTTTCATCCACAGGCCTGGAAAGTTGGATGCACTCTCTTTCAGTTGGACAACAATGACGGTTTATGCCTTTCCACCTCTTACACTGCTGGCCAAAGTTCTATTAAAAGCCAGAGCAGACAGACCAAAGATGATTCTCATTGCTCCAGACTGGCCAAGACAACACTGGTACCCACTCCTGAGGAGCCTGACGCATTCCCCAACATGGATACTGCCTCTAATGCCTCTTCTACTGACTCAGCACAACTTCAAAACTCTTCACAGTCAACTGAAAACACTCAATCTAGCTGCATGGAAGATTCCTTAAATTCACAGCAGACCCTACTCTCCAAGGAGGTGCAGGATGTCATTTTGGAGGCCAGAAGGCCTTCTACTAGAAAAGCCTACTCCGCAAAATGGAAATGGTTTTGTGTCTGGAATCAGAAAAAGGGTCAGAATCCTGGAATACTGAACTTACCTCAAATACTACAGTACCTAGCCGAGCTGCTAAGCAGTGGACTTTCATTCTCCTCCATCAAAATCCATGCCTCAGCCATTTCTGCAGAGTACAACACTGATCCTCCTTTATTCTCTCACCCTCTCTTAAGACAGTTCCTCAGAGGGGCTAAGAATATAAACCCCCCCAAGGAAGCAACCAGTACCTGCTTGGGACCTCAATTTAATTCTAGAAAACTAACCCTGCCTCCTTTTGAGCCAGCTGCTTCAACAGATCTGCAATATTTGTCATGGAAAACAGCCTTCCTTCTAGCTATCACCTCAGCACGCAGGGTTTGAACTACAAGCCCTCATGGCTGTGCAGCCTTTCATCATTTTCCATCAGGACAGAGTTTCCTTATGAACCAATCCTTCATTTATGCCAAAGGTAGTATCCAGGGTAGCCTTGAATCAGGCTATCCACTTACCTACCTTTTACCCTAATCCACAAAACAAAGGGGAGAGGCTACTACATTCCTTGGACATTCACAGACAGCTCCGTTATTATTTGGACAGAACAAAGCCTTTCAGAAAATCAGAGCAACTCTTTGTGTCCTATGCTACAGGTGCTCAAGGGAAGCCTGTTTCCAAACAGACAATCTCAAAATGGATAGCCCACTGCATACGCTTTTGTTACTCTTTTCATGGTAAAACTGTACGTACAGGCATCAGATCCCACTCCACAAGGGCCACAGCTACCTCTGCAGCTTTCCTCAGGGGGGTTCCTACCAAAGATATTTTGGAAGCAGCCACTTGGAGTTCTGTACATACTTTCTCCAAGCACTATCACCTACCATTATACTCCAAAACTAGAGCGGGCTTTGCCACTGCAGTCTTGCAGGGCATCCTGGCTCCACCTAGTTCCACTTAGTGCCTACCACGCCTTTATTAGCTTTGGGATTCTACCCATCTGTTATGACTGCAGCTGTATGCACGATGAACATAGTACAGTTTTGTACCTACCATAAATGTAGATGTTCGAGTGCTAATACAGCTGCAGTCCAGGTTTCCCTCCCTCCTTCCCCTCTTGGGACAGTCCTTATGGCTAACATCTCCTCATACAACCTCATTGGGGTATTCTTTTATGGTGTATTTGCTTGCAACTACTGTTTTTTGATTATATTGCATTTGCTTTATGTTTTGCCTTCCTTCTGGGGGCACCTGACATCTGGGGCAAGAAAAACTGAAGAAAATGGCGTCGGCTGGTTCTTTTATACCCCTGTCGCACTGACGTCAGGGAAGAAGCGACGACAACCGACACCGGACCTAGACTTTGGAATTCGGCCGACCGAGAACCCGCCTGACGGCAGGAAAACCCATCTGTTATGACCGCAGCTGTATTGGCACTCTAACATCTACATTTATGGTAGGTACAAAACTGTACTTTCTTTATCACATACCCCAAGGAATGGTAGGAATAGTTCCTCCTTCCTAGGTGGGAAAAGTTTTATTCAAGGATGATTTTAGTGCCAAAGAAAAAAAATGCTTGGAGAGCAGTTTGTGTCTTTCTTTCCTAAATTTGTTAGAGGTCATGTCTAAGTTCAGAATTATATTACTTCACAACCTGTTACCTCTTATTTTTCATTCAAGTTTCTTAGTAATTCTAGCCTTAAAATTGCTTATCACATCCCTATTCATCCACGCTTCACGCATTTCTTAAGGCTATGTGTGTCTGGATCACATTACCAGTTCTTTGCCTTACCCTTTGGACTATCCTCTTCACCAGCAGTGTTTGCAAAGTGTCTAGCTTCAGTTATAGCTTATTGCAGGCTACAGGGTATCCACATTTTTCCATATTTAGATGACTTGCTTATCTTTACAGAGTTGTTTCCCAAGTGTCAGGGAAAAACTGCAGAGTCTTCAGTGTTAGGAATCTCTCAGTTGAGTGAGATTTCTCTTGCACAAGCTGGGATTCCAAAGGAACGTTCAAAATTCTTTCTTGACACCTCCATAGGGGATTATGTTCCTGGGATGTCAGCTAGTCACCTTAGTTCAAAGAGCTTTTGATCCAGAGGAAAATAGCTCTATAGCTCTATTTCTAATGTTTTTCACTCAAACTTGTTGCTACAAGGGACTACATCAGGATTTTGGGTGTTATGGCATCTGTGATTCTCATGATACCACTGGCAAGACTCCACATGAGAAAGAAACAATGGCATCTGAAGTCTCTGTTCCCAGCATCAACACCCTTTGTCTTTTCAAATCCCAATGCTGAGATTTGTCAGAAGAGAAATCATTTGGTGGATATAACAGATATCCTTAAATCCAAGTCTTCCCTGTTCCAAAACAGTCACTGCAGACGCCTTGGACTTTGCTTGGGGAGCAGTTTCAGGAGGGATAAAAGTGCAAGATTTGTGGGACACCAAGGGATAGATACAAGCACATAAATATAAGAGATGCTTTCCACGATCGAGGCATTCACCTGTCTGAGTCATCTTTCATCCCATGAACTGTTCAGTTTGTTACATGCAGTAACACAGTCATGTGGTACATCAGACAGGGAACCAGGTTGTACCTCCTTTGCAAATCAAACATATTAGCTTGGGATATAGCTTCCCAGCACAGTCTCACTCTACAAGCATCCTACATTCCGTCAGAGCAAATTTGTGTGGCAGACAAGGTGAGCAGGACCAGGGCAGACCTTCATGAATGGAAACTAGATCAGGGTTCTTCCAGTAATTGATACATCTGTAGGGAGTTCCTCAAGCAGACCTCTCTGCCTCCTCATTGTACAATTAACTGGTAAGATCCTGTTTCAGGAGTCTATGTAAGAAGGCCTGAAAGATGGATGCCTTTTTTTTCATTGGACAGGAATGTTCCTTTATGCTTTTCCACACTTTCCACTTGTATCCAGGGTAGTTCTGAAATTCAGAAGGAATGTCCCGCAATTATTGTGATGACTCCCTTCAGGCCCAAGCAACCATGACTCTGCCTTCTTTCAGAAATAACCAGGGGCAGTTTCCACAAGCTCTGTCACAGACTGGATCTACTGACACAAGGACAGGAGCGTGTGATGCACCATGACATCAGTCAACTTTAATAGACTTGCCTGAATGATAGTTTTAATTCTTTTTAGGCACCCATTTACTGAGGATGCCCAGCCAGTACTAACAGAGGCAAGAAAGCCTCCTACTAGAAAATGTAAAATATTTTGTAGTTGGTTCCAACAACATAAGCAACACTTATTCAGGGCTAGTTCTGTTTTTGTGAGTTTCTTATTCCTCTGTCAGGATTCATTTATCAACCATTTCAGCATGTATGCCCATAGATCCTCCTCTTTCAGTGCAGTCTCATGTAAAACTGTTTTGAAAGGGATTTTGCAAAGAGGCCTCCAAGTAAATTGCTTACCCCTCCTTGGGATCTTAATTTTGCATTTGCTCCATTTGAACCAGCTAACTTGTCTGACTTGTTCTTAACATGGAAAACTATTTTACTGACTGCTCTGACCTCTGCAAGAAAAACTGTTATGGTGAGTCATCCTGTCTCATTTTCCACAGGGACAGGATTTTGTCTGAGTACTAATCATTCTTTTATGCCAAAAGTGTCATCCAAGTTTACTTTAAGCTAAGCTATCCATCTCCCTGTTTTCTTTCCTGAACCAAAAAGTGAAGGAGAGAGGATACTCCATACCTTGGATGCAGACAGACAGCTCTGGTACCAACTTGACAGAACTAAATCATTCAGATCTTCGGATCAGTTGTTCATTTCTTGTTAAGGTAAGAAGAGACAACCTTTGTCAAAACAGTACATTTCCATAGCAAAACTATTCCAGGCATGGTCAAGGTACACTTTACCAGGGCCTTGGCTTCACCTTTGTTTTTTTTGTAAAAGGTTTAATTCTAGAAGTATTCTAGAAGCTGCTGTTTGGTCCTCTGTACATACTTTTACAAAGCACTAAGCTTGATTCCTTCTGTCATGTAGGCCATTCTCCAGGAGGTTCTGGACTCTTCTCCTTCTGCCTCCCAAATGTAGTAAGCTAGGATAATCTAACCATATAGCTAAGGCTACCACAGCAGTGATCAATATGATGAACATAGTACGGATGTATAAGTAAACATAACTTAGCAGTAGATGTCAGAGTAATCACTTTTGCAGTAACATGTCCCTCCATCTTTTTGTATTTGGTGTGTTTTTTAATGTCAGGGTGTGGACTTTTTTTATCGTATCCTTGCCCTTTCAGGGCTCAGTGTTCTCCTCTCTGTTGGAAGGGAAGCTCTGAAAAGCTTAGGCACCCAAATGTGTCTTTAAGTTGTCTCAGCTCAAGGTGCCTGACAGTTTGGTTGTGTGGATGGTACCCAGAAGCTTTGGAAGCTGGCCAGCTGTTTTATCCTGGCAGAATATAACCCATATAGCTAAACGTACTACAGCAGTGATCATATACCGTTATGGCAAGTTTGTTTATACAACTAAACTTTTCCCAGGGTATTCCTGAAGATAAAGGAAGACAGGCCACAAATGCTTGTAATAACTCCTTTTTGATCCAAGCAACATTGTTTTCTCCCTTGCTTAGCATAACAAAGTAGAATCAATGTTTATTACCGCTTGATTCAGTGAAAAAATGATCCTTGCTGTACCCTAACATCAGAATTCTAAAAGACTGACAACTTGGATGATTTAGTACTCATCCTAGCATGTTTTCACAGGACATGCTGCATACAGTAAAGGGGGTAGGAAACAAAACACAAGGATGCCTAGTAAAGTGGAAGAGATTCACCCTCTAGTGTCTTGCTGGTGTTGCTAGTTCCGAACTACTTGTCAGACCTTTACATGTCACGGCTGTCTTACATATCTTTGAAGCTACATGTTTTGGCCATCTCTGCTTGTCCTTCTTTTGGGAGTCCCATAAACTCTCGCTTCAGTTAAGTAGTTCCTAAAGGAGGTACTCCATCTTATATGATCCAAAAAGGATATTACTCCACCATGATATCTCAAGCATGTACTAGAGAAACTACCACTGGCACCCTTTGAATATACTGGTTCAGTTCCTTAGGGTACCTCTGCTTGGATATTCCTTTTTTTGTGGCTGCGATGCCTGCTAAAAGAATTTCTGAACTGCAAGTCCTAATATGAAAAGAATAGTTTTTGATTTTCCTCAAGTACACAGTCTCTGGGCATTCCAACCTACTTTCTTGGCAAGTGTGATAACAGAACATTTCTTGACTCAGCCTGTTTACCTCTGTGTTCTTTATAAACCCACAGAGCAAGGACGGAGACAACCTTATATGTTTTGGATGTTTCAAAGTCAAAATAAACTTTATTGTCTTTCAGAAATCACACAAGTGGGAAAACTGAACAAAATTCCGTGGTTCTGTACTCAATGTGCAGACAACATATAGACTATTTTCACACACATTTACACATGTAACACCTAGCTACTGCGTCACAGACATGGAGGTAGACAGACTAATATGCATTTTAACACTTTTCAAACTGAATACTTACTTGCACGAGACTTTAGTATTGCACAGGTGGTTGGTTAAAACATTGCATTGATCCTTGCACAGAAAGAGTATTGCACTATGGACCTTAGAGTATTGCACTATGGTTAATTTATGAATTTGCAACATGTATTGCACTGAAAGAAGATATATTTTATTGCATTGCTACTGCCCTAGATAGCCTATAAGTTATAGTCGTGGTAAATATTGCACTAAGTAGTAGATGAGACTGGTAACCAGGTTAATGCACAATTTGAGACAGATTCTACTGACCCAGTTGGACATCATGGAGTGTAGTGGTTACTAGAGTTCAGTAGCCTGATGACGTTAGAGATGAAGCTGATGTTCGTGTTACACTGCTGCAGTCATTACACTTGGGTTATCCTGCCGTTAGGCGGTCCCGCAGTCGGCCAGAGTTCCAAAGTCTTGGTCTGGCTGTTGCTGTCGCTTCTTCCCTGACATCAGTGCGCCAGGGGTATATAAGATGCATCCGATGCCATTTTCTTCAGTCTTTCTTGCCGCGCGGTGCCCGAAGCAGAAGCAGTTCGCAAGTGCCGGTCGGCCGACTCCTGAGATTTTCGAAGTCGAATTTCAGATCCGAAGTCTTCAATAAAGCTAAGTACCCGTTGAATCTTTTTCTTGCCTCAGACCGATGTCAGAAAAAGTTAATTGTATTTCTTGTGGGAAGCAAATACCTCATAAGGACTTCCACTCTTACTGTATTCCATGCCTAGGCCCTGATCACGTCATCACTAATTGTCGGTTTTGTGCTAGATTTAACAAACGCACTATAAAAAGACGTTTTGATTTTTGCTTTGCACTACTTTGGCCGAAGATTCAATTATACTATGCCGTTGGATCAACCGACGACCGCAATACCGAAAAAAACGCAAGGGCAAGGATAAAGACAGGCATCCGAGGCCCAAAACCGACGTCTAAACCTCTTCTAGGCCAGTCGCCGGTTCTCTGAGGCGCTTTCGCAGCCCCTGACACCCGCTACCTCAGAGCCACAAGCCGCCTTCGACTCCCACATGGAGACAACTAGGCTTCTGGAAACTCAAGGTATTGGGCCTACGGAAACTAATCCCTCAGTTGGGTCTGAGCAGGCATCGGCTTCTGAGGGTGTTTTCAGACCTTCACAACTTACCATTAAAACAACAGCCAAGACAAAAGTACCATTAAAGACAAAGAAACAAGTACAGCATTCTCCTGGACAGTCCTCCATGCCTAAAAAACAGATGCTTAAAATGGCCGAAGACCTCATTACTCTAATCAGGGGTTCCCATCCCCCTCCTGAGAAAAGGCCTGGGCAGGATACAGACTATGATTCCTCTGATCAGGTTTCCATTTCCTCTGATTCCTCTTCAGACCAGGGATACTCTCTACCCCCCTATGAGGACTCTGATGCTGAAGAATCTATCCCTTCAGCCTCTCCTCCAGAGAACTACTTTTTTGGGAAAACTTTACATACCATGAGGGAGCATTTCCATTGGGAAAGTCAGGATTACTCAGAATCCAAGAAAAGGCTCAGGGATTTCCTTTTATTGCCTCAGCACAGGCCCTTGACTATTCCACCTGTGCTTGATATTCCACCTGTGCTTGATATTGTGGATGATGTGTTCTCTGAATCCAGCTTATCTCCTGATTCTTTGCCCCCTGCACCAGCCAAGCCAGATAGATATGTCCCAGACTCTCACAAGTTTCTTTATAAAAACCCTTCGGCGGATCCAGAAACTATTTCTCAGGTTCCAAAAGGGGTTAAGGCTTCCATTGCAAAAAATCCAGTGCCCTCTGACAGAGATTCCAGAGCTTTGGATAGATGGGAGAAGAAAGTATACACTTCTGCAACTTTAGCAGTAAGAGCTCTAAATTGCCAGTTTCACATGCTTAAGTACCAACAATATTTAATGGCTCAGTTAAAACAGAAAATGCTTGCAAGCTCAGAAGCTCCTGATTGTAAAGAAATGACGGATTTATTGCATGCAGTTGAACAGGTGGGAAAACAATACTCTACAATGTGGTTTTGATTCTTTAGAGGCCTCTTGTAGGGCCGCAGTTACAGGTTCTATGATTCAAAGACATGCTTGGTTAAAAGAACAGAGTTTACCTGATCATGTTAAGGCAAAATTATTGGATGCTCCTTTACAGCATGATACCTTGTTTGGTGTTAAGGCAGAAGAGGTGTTAAAGAAAATGGAGGATAAAGCTAAATCTATGCAAACAGTCAAGGATTTCTTACAGGTACAGCCACCTCGATTTAGCAGAAATTGGCTAACAAAGAATTGGTCCTTTCCGGTGTCAAGACAGGCCGCAGAGAGGCAGATACAGACGCCCAAGAGAAAGATCTCAACCCCAAGGCTCAAACAGACAACAGTGGGCCACTTCAACCCCAAAAGGAAGTGAGGACAAGTCTCAACCTTACAGGAAATAGTCACAATGACTTTCCCCTTCGTACGCCAAGCACTTCCCTTTTGGAAGCCCCCTTAGGGGGAAAACTAACACTTTTTTCTCAAAACTGGCAAACAATCACCCAAGACAAATGGGTTCTGAATATTGTGTCTCAAGGTTACAGGTTCAACTTTCATACTTTACCAAGGCTAAAAGGAATGCCAGACCTGCCACAAAATCAATGGGCAGAGGCACAAAAACAAATTTCAGCCCTCATGGACATGAGAGCTATTCAAAAAGTACCACAACAGGAACAAGGACAAGGATTTTACTCAAGACTCTTCCTGGTCCCCAGAAAGGACAAGGCCTGGAGGCCCATACTACACCTTTTAATTCTAAATACTTACCTGGATATTCCGAAATTCAAAATGTTGACACTACAGGAGCTTCTACCCATGCTGGGCAAGAAGGCTTGGCTTGTTACTCTGGACCTCAAAGAGGCATACTTGCATGTCCCTATCAGACAAAATTGCAGAAGATACCTCAGATTCAAAGCTGGTACAATGCAGTACCAATACTCTCCACTGCCCTTTGGCTTATCTACTGCGTCCAGGGTCTTCACAAAGTGCCTGGCACCAGTAATTGCATTTTGCAGACAAAAAGGAATTCAAATATATCCATACCTGGACGACTGCCTCATTCAAGCAGAGACAAAGGACATTCTTCTACAGCATCTGGCGTTTGTGAAAAGGTTGTTAATTTCTCTAGGGTACACAGTAAACGAAAAGAAGTCAAAACTAGTGCCCTCACAACAGATTATATTCCTGGGTGCCAGCTTAAATACAACGGCCCAGATGGCTTACCTCACGCCAGACAAACAAGTTCAACTAACTCATTATTTTCAACTACTGGCAAAAAAGTCCCATCTCCCTGCAAGAAAAATTCTGCAGGCCCTGGGATTCATGGCATCCTGCATACTACTAATACCATATGCCAGACTGCATATGAGGAAATTACAATGGTACCTAAAAAGTGTTTGGACTCAACACACTCAGTTTAGAAGCAGTAGCACCAATGATTCCCTGCCTACAACAGGAGTTTCGATGATGGGCACAGGCATGTCACCTAAACAAGGGTCAGCCTTTTCCCCACCCACAGCCAGGCAGACTCTAACAACAGATGCTTCGGATTACGCCTGGGGAGCACACATGGCAGGAAAATGCATTCAGGGCAAGTGGACCACAGACCAGGTGCATCTTCACATCAATCAAAAAGAGATGTTGGCTGTTCAAAATGCCCTAACAGCTTTCAAGGACCTTCTGCATCCAGGACAATTATTATTAAAGACAGACAACACCACAGTAATGTGGTACATAAGCAAGGGGGCACTCATTCTTATCCCCTATGCAGGCAAGCCATGACCTTGTGGAACACAGCTCTAACGTATCAAGTTCACCTGCAAACACAATTCCTGCCAGGAAAGAAAAATACTCTGGCAGACTATTTAAGCAGAAATATCAAGGACACTCACGAATGGAAATTGAATCCACAAATCTTCAGCATGGTAAAGCAAAAATGGGGAGGCCCAGACATACATCTTTTTGCCTCCCCACTGAATTGCCAACTACAAAAATTCTGCACAAGGACTTATCACAAACAAGCATGGAAAGTGGATGCTCTTTCGTTCAGCTGGAAAAACCTAAAAGTTTATGCCTTCCCGCCACTGCCTCTCCTTTCAAAGGTAATCCTAAAAGCCAGACAAGAAAAACCACAGATGATCCTGATTGCTCCAGACTGGCCACGCCAGCACTGGTACCCTATCTTAAGGAACTTATCTCAAGGCCCACCATGGATTTTGCCTCAAATTCCTCACCTTCTGACTCAACAAAACAATCAGATCCTGCACGGTCAGCTCAAAACCCTAAACCTGGCTGCATGGCAGATTCATTAGACAAACAGTCAACACCTCTCTCTAAAGCTGTTATGAATGTCATTTTGGAGGCCAGGAGGCCTAGCACCAGGAAAGCTTACTCAGAAAAATGGAAGAGATTCTGCGCCTGGAACCAGGCTCAAAACCTTGACCCTCTTGTTCCAAACATTTCTCAGATTTTACAATACTTAACTGAGATGCTGGACAGAGGCCTATCCTTCTCATCAATTAAGATCCACGCCTCTGCCATTTCAGCACATTACAACACGGATCCTCCTTTATTCTCTCATCCCTTGCTAAAACAGTACCTCAGAGGTGCTAAAAACATAAGACCTCCCCAGAGAGCACCAACACCAACTTGGGACCTCAATTTCATTTTGGAAAAACTAACCCTGCCACCTTTTGAGCCAGCCAATACAGCCAATTTAAAATTTTTATCATGGAAAAACAGCTCTGCTCCTGGCAGTAACTTCAGCACGAAGAGTCTCAGAGCTACAGGCATTGATGGCAGTGGAACCTTTTATAATTTTTCATCAGGACAGGGTTGGGTTTCTTTAAGGACAAACCCTACCTTTATGCCCAACGTGGTATCTAGTGTGGCTCTTAACCAAACCATCCATTTGCCAACTTTTTATCCAAACCCCCAGAATAAAGGGGAGAAACTTCTGCATTCTTTGGACATACACAGGCAGCTACGCTTCTACTTGGACAAAACAAAAGCTTTCGGGAAAACTGAGCAACTGTTTGTAGCATATGCTGCAGGATCACAGGGCAAGGCTATCTCAAAGCAGACTATATCCAAATGGATAGGACACTGTATACGTTACTGCTACACACAGCATGGAAAATCAGTCCCAAATAACATTAGGCCACATTCCACCAGTGCAACAGCCACTTCAGCAGCCTTTCTCAGAGGAGTACCTACCAAGGAAATTTTGTAGGCTGTAACTTGGAGTTCAGTGCACACCTTTACCAAGCATTAACACCTGCCTCTTTACTCTAAATCCAGAGCAGGAATTGCCACTGCAGTTCTGCAGGGCCTCATAGCCAATCCTAACTCTTTATAGAGCAGCCACCCAACCTTAGCTTTGGGATTCTACCCAAGTGTAATGACTGCAGCAGTGTAACACGATGAACATAGTACAGTTTTGTACCTACCATAAATGTAGATGTTCGAGTGTTCACACTGCTGCAGTCCAGGTTACCCTCCCTCCATCCCCTCTAAACTGGCTGGATTTGTCTATACCTTTCTATCCTATACAACTTTTGCGGTGTATTTGCTTGTAACTGAAGGTATTGCTGTTATTTTTATATGTATATTGTTTATTAGCAATATGTATTGCCTACCTACTTGGGGGCACCTGACATCTGGGGCAAGAAAAACTGAAGAAAATGGCGTCGGATGCATCTTCTATACCCCTGGCACACTGACGTCAGGGAAGAAGCGACAGCAACTGACGCCGGACCAACACTTTGAAACTCTGGACGACTGCGGGACCGCCTGACGGCAGGATAACCCAAGTGTAATGACTGCAGCAGTGTGAACACTCTAACATCTACATTTATGGTAGGTACAAAACTGTACTTTCTTGCATCTCATAGTTCTGCAACGTATGCTTCCGAAGTGCTTTCCGGATGATAGATGCAGGAACAGTCTATAAGCAGGGTGAGTGCAGTGCAGTCTTTAATTATTCCTCTGGCCCTGCTGTGACCTCTAGATAAGTACAAGTCGTGGATAGGTGATACGGTGGTCTCAATGATCCTCTTGGTTGTCTTCACCACTCTTTGGAGGGATTTGCACTCAAGAGGTAGAGCAGCTTCCATACCATACTACGAAGTTGTTCGTCAGGATGCTTTCTATCATACCTCTGTAGAAGGTAGTGAGAACTGTCGATGGGACAGCCTTCTTAAAAAGTGCAATCGCTGGTGCACTTTCTTGACTATGGAATTTGTATTTGTGTTCCAAGACAAGTCCTCATAGGTTCATAGTTGTGTACTAGGCTAATGGCCTTGAAGCCTTTACAAACCTAGCCCATAGGATTACCCAGGCATCGTGCCACCCAACCTTAGTTCCCAGTGCTTCTGTCAAGTAGAGCCACTGGAGTGATCCCTGTGGTGAATTTTCTTTTTCCCATCCACTCATCAAGGTTGCTGTTGAAGAAGGCCAGTGAGGTGCTCTGTTTGACATGTATGGGAAGTCTATTTCATAGCAAGGGCAGTCTCTGGGTTATGAACCTGTCCCTCCAGCATGTTCTGTTGATTGTGGTAATGAGGTTGAGGTCACTGGAGCATGTGGTGCGGTGGGATTGGGATTTCTTTAGATGTAGCATTTCTAACAGAGCTGGATCAGACATGGCTTTGTATGTCAAGCAAAGATTGCCTCTAAGTAGGCAATATGAGACAGAGAACAGTTGGATTTTTTTTGAGTCTGTCCATATAGGACAAGTGTTTGAGGCCTTGGATCTTTGTGAGGTACTTTTGCGGCCTTTCTAGTTGTTGCAGGTGTCTAGTGAGGTACATGCCAAATGGGGCATTGTATTCAGTGATTGGCCTAATGAGGGAAGAGTAGAGGGAGACAATGATCTCTTTCTTCTTGGATGAAAACCCCCTTAGTAATGAGATGTGCCACATAGAAAGGCTTTCTGACTACAGTGGCAATGTGGTGGTCAAAAGAGTGGCTGCTGTCAACCTGTGTTTCCAGATCTCTTAAAACACCTTCTGTGTTCAGTGGACCACCATCGATGTGGTAATTCATGGGAACCGGGTTTTTCCCAAAGGGGATGACTACACATTTTTTGGCGTTCAGCTTAAGCCCATGGTTTTGACACCAGTCATCGGTCTCAGTGAGGCCTTTCTGTAGGATGTCAACACCACTTGTGGAGTTAATAGCTCCCAACTTGCAATCGTCTGCGAACTTTGTCAGCCAGAGACCCTTTGTGTTGGCCTGGACTACAGAGAAGTAGTTACCAAACAGGAGAGGACCCAGGACCGAACCCTGTGGGACCCTACTCGTGACTGGTCGGCAGTCTGACTAGGAGGCTGCTACTGTCACACTGTGGGTTCCATCTGTGAGCCAGTTTGCAACCCACCTAGTGATATAGGGATTGATGCCTAGTTTAGTGAGTTTTTCTATGATTCCTGAATGGAGAATGGTATCAAACGCCTTGGCCATATCAAGGTAGGCTGTATGAACCACCTTGCCTTCATCCACAGCTCTGGTGACTGACTCAAAGTAGTCAACCAAGTTGAGCAGGCATGACCCTACCCTTCACAAAACCAAACTGTGTGGGATCCAGAGTTTGGAAATTCCCTATATCCTTGTTTATTAGCTCTATGATAATGCTTTCCATAGCTTTGCATGTCAGACTCGTCAGGCTAATGGGGCGATAATTCCCAGGGTCTGTAGTCGCTCCTCCTTTGTGGAGAGGGATGACTGTAGCAGTGTGCCATTTGGTAGGGTCAAAGGCCGAGGTGAGGCTGTGATTGAACAAGGCACACAGGTGAGGTGCCAGTTCACTCTGTAGCTCATGTAGAACACAGCCAGGGATACCAGGGATATTGTCAGGTCCCATGGAAGCTGTATTCTTGGCCTTGGACAGTGCTGTTTTAACCTGTGCAGCAGTAATCCTGGGTGCCTGACAGTCTACTGGTATTGTGATTGGTCCTTGGTGGTGGTGGTGGAGGGTTAAAGTTGGCACTGAATCTGTCGGCCAGTATATTGCAATATCTGTTGGCTCGGTATAGGAGGTACCATTGTGCAGTAGCTTAGAGCAAATCTAGGTATTGCCACAGAGATTCTTTACATAACTATAGAAAGCCTTATGGTTGTCTTTACTATCTGCTGCAATTCTGTTTTCATAGCTAGCTTTAGAGGATTTGATGAGGGATCTCAACTTTTTGTTTAGGCTGATAAGGGAGTTTTTCCAGTGTTGGGACTTCACCTTATTCCGCATCATTGATGTGCACTCCCAGAAATTTTGTGCTTCTCACTCTTTCCACTGTTTCCCCAAGAATGATCAGAAAATGGCAAATGCCAACATCTGTCTTATACCACCAATGTTCTGATGTCTGAGTGAGAGGGAGTCTGCTGAGGCTAGGAGAGGGAAGGTAAAGCTCTGGAATCGGGCTGATTGTCGGGCTCCTGCTAGCAGGAATCTCAAAAGTGATGACTGCATCGGTGAATGTTTTTAAACAGCTACAGTTAAGTTCCTAACACAGCTGTTTGTTCTTAAAGGTGCTGATCTGATCTAGCAGCAGCAGTAAATAACTCTCTTATGATACAGGGGCTAGTTTTTTTGCTAGTCCCATAGATTAATCAGCTTCAAATTTTCTCATTTGAAGCCAGGTTGAAGGTACCAGGAGGAATAATGGTTAAAGACTTAACCTTGCAGGTACAGGGTTTGATTCTGACCTCTGTTTATTGGCTATGCTTGTCATAGTGTGCAAACTGAATGGGGGTTGAGGATTTACCTCACAGACACACGGTACTAGGTTTGATTCTCTCCTTTGAAGGGAAATTGCCTAGTCTTAAAAATGGCTTGCAAGGGCAGCTAGCCCAGTACTTACCAATGAATCTATCCAAAGTTTAAAATGTTGATCCTTCAAGCACTGCTTCCCAAGCTGAACCCCCTGGGTCTCATGGTTTCTCTGAAGCTAAAAGACACCTACTTGTTTGTTCCAAATTTCAGAAGGCATAAAATATTCTTGAGGTTTTTTGGCATGTGGGTCACATTTTCAGTTCACTTGATGTTCTTCATCTCACATTGCTGCAGTCCTAACACTTGGGTAGTCCGCTGTCCCAGTCGGCCCGAATACCAAAGTATAAGGCTGACGTCGGTCAAGGCGCATTTGTCTGACATCAGGACGTCAGGGTACAAATGCGCATGACCGACGTCATATCCCCAGTCTTTTTTGCCGCATGGTCCGATGCAGAAGCAGTATTGCGAGTGCAGGTGGCGTTCTGAAATTTTCTGAAGTCGGAGTTTCAGACCGAATCAAAGTTGGCTAAGTACCCGTTGGGGAATATTTTGGTTTTTTCTTGCCTCAGTATTTAACCGGATGTCAGAAAAAGTGAATAACTGTATTTCTTGTGGGAAACAGATACCTCATAGAGATTACCATACATTGTGTATACCTTGCTTAGGGCCTGAGCACGACGTTGTTGGCTGTCGCTCTTGTGCTAGATTTAACAAACGCACTATTAAGAGAAGATTAGATTGTGCCAGGTTAGTTTTGGGAAGCGTTGTAATTACAACATGCCGCCGGATGCTCCGCCGCTTCGTCTAAAAAGCGCAAGGACAAAGCAGTGAAGCCTAGGGCGGAAGAACCGTCTGTCCCGGACGCCGGTTCTTTAGAGGCTCGGTGGAGCCGGTGGTTCTTCCAGAAGTTCCTTTGGATTCTCAGGGAGAGACTTTACTGTTACAAGATGTGTCCTCTCAGGAGGTAGGCCAGGCTGAAGGGGCTTCTCAGGTAGCTGTTCTCCTCCCTTCCTAAGGTGGTTAGGCCCTCCTTCTGTTTCCAAGGCTCCTTCTAGAGGCAGGCCAGGGTTAACTTCAGTGGGGTCTCCCCTAGTTCTTCAGGGTCTCTGCCTAAGAAACATATGCTTAAAATGGCAGAAGATTTGATTACTATGATTAGAGGTTCTATACCCCTGATAAGAGGCCTAGGGTGGAACCTGAGCTTGAGAGTTTTGAGCAGTGTTCGGAGGCTTCTGAGTCTTGGCTGAAGACTTGCAGGAGTATCCTCCTTATTCTGATTCTGATGTAGATGACTCTACACCTTCGGCTTCTCCTCCTGAGGATTTTTCTTTTTCAGAGACCCTTCATTCCATGAGGGAGCATTTTAAATGGGAAGGTCAAGATTTCTCTGATTCTAGGAAAAGGCTTAGGGAATTTTGTTTCTACCCCAGCATAGGCCTTTAGCTATACCTCCTGTTCTGGACGTGGTAGAGGATGTTTTGCAGAGGCTTCCCTGAACCCTGATTCTTTGCCTCCTGCCCCAGTTAAACCGGACAGGTATTATAGGGTGCCTGAAGCTCATAAGTATCTTTTTAAGAGTCCTAGGGCAGACCCAGAAACTGTTTCTCAGGGCCCTAAAGGTGTTAAGGCTTCTGTTGTTAAAAATCCTGTTCCTTCTGATAAAGAGGCAAGGGCTTTGGATAGATGGGGGAAAAAGGTGTATACTTCTTCCACTTTAGCCATGAGGGCTTTGAATTGCCAGTTTCACATGTTGAAATACCAAAATTATCTCCTTTCACAATTGAAGTCTAAGGTAGATGCTCTGGCGGAAGGTATTGAGTGTAAAGAGTTGCAGGATTTAGTTCATGTTTCGGAACAGGTGGGTAAGCATTCCTTGCAATGTGGCTTTGATGCTGTACAGGCCTCTTCGAGGGTAGCAGCCACTGGTTCTGTTCTTCGCAGGCACGCCTGGCTCAGGGATCAGAATTTAGCTGAACATGTAAAGACAAGGATTTTAGATGCTCCTTTACAATCTGATGTGTTATTTGGTGCGTCTGTGGACGCAGTTTTAAAGAAAATGGAGGACAAGGCTAAGTCTATGCAGACTGTTAAAGATTTTTGCAGGTTCAGCCTCCAAAGTTTAGTAGAAATTGGCCTACTAAGGGGTGGACTTATCCTTCTTATGATTCTCAGTCTAGGGGTAGATCTAGACGTGGTAGGGGCAGAGCTCAAGGTTCTTTTAGGCCCAGAACAGGCAGTTCGCCTGCCCAGTCTTCTGGTGAGGGCAGGGGTCAGTCCTTTCGTAAGCAGACCCAATGACTTGCCTTTTCAGCTGCCAGAGCCTTCTCGTCTGGCAGCACCTTTGGGAGGAAGGCTGGCACTTTTCAAAGAAAACTGGAGTGTTATTACCCAAGACAGATGGGTATTGGATATCATTCACCACGGTTACAGGTTTTATTTCCATACCTTGCCTCCTTTAAAAGGCATGCCAGACATTCCTCCTATACAAAGAAAAGAGGCTCACAAGCAAATTTCTCTGTTGCTCCAGATAGGGGCCATTCAGCCGGTTCCTGTGCCAGAAAGGGGCCTAGGATTTTATTCTCGCCTGTTCCTAGTACCAAAAAAGGGGAACACGTGGAGACCAATTTTGGATTTGTCAACCCTCAACACTTATTTGGACATTCCCAAGTTCAAAATGTTGGCGTTACAACAGCTTTTACCTCTGCTGGGCAAAGATCACTGGATGGTAACTTTAGATCTCAAGGAGGCTTACCTTCATGTGCCTATCAGACTCAGTTGCAGGAAGTATCTGCGTTTCGAGCTGGAAATTCCCATTATCAGTTCTCTGCATTGCCCTTTGGCTTATCTACTGCGCCCAGAGTATTCACAAAAGTTCTGGCTCCAGTTGTAGCTTTTTCAGGCTAAAAGGAATACAAATCTATCCTTACTTGGACGACTGTCTGATTCTGGCCCAAGAAAAGGACGAGCTTCTTCAGCATCTGGAATATGTGATAGCAGTGCTAAGATGCCTGGGGTATTCTGTGAAGCGAAATAAAGTCCAGTCTAGTACCCTCTCAAGACATGTGCTTTCTGGGTGTGAGACTGAATACAGCAGCCCAGATGGCCTTTAACCCCGGACAAACAAAAGAGTCTATCCCTTTACTTCCATCAACTATCTCATCAGTCCGTGCTGACTGCAAGGACAGTCCTTCAAGCATTAGGGTTCATGGCATCTTGTATTCTGGTGCTTCCCAATGCCAAACTGCATATGAGGAAGCTACAATGGTATCTCAAAATGTATGGACACAGCACTGCCAGGATCTGGACACTGTCATTCAAATAATACCTTGCATTCAAAAGGAATTTTTGTGGTGGGCTCAGGAATGTCACCTAAACAAGGGACTCTCTGTGACCCGGCCAGAGGCGAGTCAGATTCTAACGACAGATGCCTCAGACATAGCTTGGGGAGCTCATCTGAATGGAAAGTGGATACAAGACAAGTGGCCTGCCAGACTACAGCATCTACATATCAACATGAAGGAGATGTTAGCAGTCCAGTTTGCATTGATGGCTTTCAAGGAGTTACTTCTTCCAGGGCAGGTGTTGATTCTAACAGACAACACAACTGTCATGTGGTATATCAACAAGCAAGGGGAACACATTCTTATCCTCTATGCAGGCAAGCAATGATTTTGTGGGAGACTGCGCTCAGCTTGCAGCTTACTCTTCAAGCAAGGTTTCTGCCAGGAGCACAGAACTCCTTAGCAGATGTGTTAAGCAGGCAAATCATGGATCCCCACAGTGGAAACTGGATCTTCATGTATTTCAAAATTGACAGTGTCATGGGAACTCCAGACATAGATCTGTTCGCTTCTCCACTAAACCACCAGCTGCCAAAGTTTTGCACGAAAGTTTTCATCACACAGCTTGGAAAGTGGATGCTCTTTCGTTCAGTTGGGAAAATCTTCATGTGTATGCCTTTCCACCTCTGCCTCTCCTCCCAAAGGTACTCCTAAAGGTCAGACAAGACAAGCCAAGGATGATTTTGATAGCTCCAGATTGGCCTCGGCAACACTGGTACCCATTACTGAGGAATCTGGTAAGAAAGCCTCCATGGCCTTTACCTTTAATTCCACACCTTTTGTCTCAGAGGGACGGTCATCTACTCAATGTCAAGCTTCACTCTCTTCATCTAACAGCCTGGCATGTTCTGTTTTGAACCACAGCAGGTCTCAACTTCCTCAACAAGTTTTGAATGTGATTATGGAAGCCAGAAGACCTAGTACACGTAAAGTGTATGCAGAAAAATGGAAGAGATTTTTATTTTGGAGTGCAGCAAAGGATTTGGATGTTTCTGAGCCTAATTTGAGTGTGGCTCTGCAATATCTTACTGAGCTATTGGACAAAGGTTTGTCTTTCTCTTCCATTAAGATTCATGCTGCAGCAATTTCAGCTCACTATGATTGTGACCCACCATTGTTTTCTCATCCTTTGTTCAAGCAATTTCTTAGAGGGGCAAAGAATATAAGACCCCCAAGAGCTCCTACTCCTGCTTGGGACCTCAATTTTGTGTTGGAGAAACTTACTGTACAACCTTTTGAGCCTGCGGGTACTGGTGAGTTGAAATACTTGTCATGGAAGACTGCTTTTTGTTGGCCATTACTTCTGCAAGAAGGGTTTCTGAATTGCAGGCCCTTATGGCGGTGGAGCCTTTTTGATTTTTCATAAGGATAGGGTATCATTACGTACTAATCCTTCATTTATGCCTAAGGTGGTTTCTAGTGTGGCTTTAAACCAAACTATTCATTTGCCTACTTTTATGCAGATCCCCAAAATAGGGGAAAAGATTTTGCACACTTTAGATGTACACAGGCAGTTGCGTTATTATTTAAGCAGGACTAGGATTTTAGGCAGTCTCAGCAGTTGTTTGTTTCTTTTGCTTTGAGTTCTCAGGGCAAGCCTGTGTCAAAACAAACTATATCTAAGTGGATTGGGTTTTGCATTGCATTCTGTTACTCCCATCATGGCAAGGAGATTCCAGCTGGGATTAGGCCTCATTCCACTAGGGCTACTGCCACTTCAACAGCATTTTTAAGGGGGGTGGCAACTAAGGATATTTTGGAGACAGCTACTTGGAGTTCAGTGCATACTTTCTCCAAGCATTACCACCTTCCTCTCTATTCTAAGTCCAGGGCTGGTTTTGCCACTGCTGTGTTGCAGGGCATTTTGGCAGCTCCTGCTTCATTATAGTTTAGCCATCCTCCCTTACCTCTGCTTTGGGATTCTACCCAAGTGTTAGGACTGCAGCAATGTGAGATGAAGAACATAGTACAGTTTTGTACCTACCATAAATGTAGATGTTCGAAGATCCACATTGCTGCAGTCCAATCCTCCCTCCTTCCCTCTGTGTTTAGGGGTGGTTGTGTGGGTGAGGTTCTATTTTTGTACATTTGTATATATTGTACATATTTTAGGCACAGGAGTGTTTGGTGTTTTTGGGTTTTGGCCTTATCTTTTTAGGGTCTTCTGACATCTGGGGCAAGAAAAGACTGAGGATATGACGTCGGTCATGCGCATTTGTACCCTGACGTCCTGATGTCAGACAAATGCGCCTTGACCGACGTCAGCCTTATACTTTGGTATTCGGGCCGACTGGGACAGCGGACTACCCAAGTGTTAGGACTGCAGCAATGTGGATCTTCGAACATCTACATTTATGGTAGGTACAAAACTGTACTTTTGCCATTTCATTTAGCTACTGCACCAAGGCTATTTATCAAAAGCCTGGCTGCATTAATAGCATGCTAAAAAACCAAGGGTGTTCACATTTATCCTTTCCTTGACAGTAGCCTACTCCAGGTGCTGTCTGTGCAGGTGATGTTGAGGGTCTTTGAGTTGCATTTTGCATTGTCTAACCAGACTAGGCTCTACCCTGAACCTTCAGAAGTCAAATTTAAGCCCTAACAGTATTATCCTATTTCTGGGGCTCTCCTTGATGCAGCAGTATACAAAGCCTGCTTAGTACTTAGAGTCCTTTATAACCCTTTTTAAAATCATGACAGCAAAGCCCAATGGAATTCCAGATACGTCTTCTGAATTCATATGCGCATAGCTTCAACCACCCTCCTGGTACCCTCACCTAGCTTCAAATGAGGAAATATGAAACTGATGAATCTGTGGAAAGTAGTCCCTAATGAAAGAGTTGCTGTTGCTTGATCAGGTCAAGACCATTGAGAATATTCCCTTCAGACAGACCATGCCAAACCAGACATGCCACTGATCAAACCCATTTAAGAGCATCTGTATCTTTTAAAATTTGACAGTCATGTTTTATAACATTCTACATCATACAAGTCTGTGTATTGTGTTAGCGTCACACTAAAATATTTTTTACTGTATTTGTGCTCAGTTAACTCTATTAGCTCTTAAACAAATAATACATAAACTACCTATTTTTGCATACAAGAGATACTGAATTTAAAACAAGGATTGTTTCAGGGAGCACTAGAAAACAGTGTTATATAGTTAAAGAAAATAATTGCCCCATGGGCAAAGTGGCATTTTTGTAAATATCTGTTCAGAGAATAGAAATTGGTGCATCTTGTTACACAGAAGGAGTTTATACTTAATACTTTTACGGACAATATTATTAGCACCAAAGCCTTTTGCAGACGCATTGAAGAGGCAAATGGTGCACACAGTTTTAAGCTTACTGTCCTGCAGGTGATATATGAACATGTAATGGGTGGTGATTGGGTAACAAGATCTAAGAATATGGAATACAAGCAGAGTAAATGTATTACATACTTACAGAGCCCTTGGGTTTACACTTATATTAAAAGTAAGGGAATACAGGAAATGAATATCCATCGTGTTGTATTATTTTTGTCATGTGACCAATTCACCTGGATATAAAGCTATGTCCTTTGAACTTTTAACCTGATGAATCACTGTTTGTGAAAGCTTTTTGGTTTTACCATTGAAGATGTTCATCGTGCATACAGCTGCAGTAATCACAGATGGGTTTTCTGCCGTCAGGCGGTCCCTCGGTCGGCCGAATTCCAAAGTCTTGGTCCGGCGTCGGTTGTTGTCGCTTTCTCTTCTGACGTCAGTGAGGCCAGAGTATATAAGAGACAGCCGACGCCATGTTCTCCAGTCTTTTTTGCCGCGCGGTGACCGAAGCAGAAGCAGTTCGCAAGTGCTGGTCGGCCAGCTCCTGAATTACAAAAATTTTGGAAACCGAAGTCTTCATTAAAGCTAAGTACCCCGTTGGGGAACCTTTTCTTGCCTCAGACCGATGTCAGAAAAAGTTAATAATTGTATTTCTTGTGGGAAGCAAATACCGCATAAGGATTTCCATTCCCTCTGCATACCTTGTTTAGGCCCAGACCACGACGTCTCGGGCTGTCGCTTTTGCGCTACCTTCAATAAACGCACTATTAAGCGTCGGGCGGAGTTCACCCAACACTATTTTGGTAAAGCTTTTGATTATAAAATGTCGTCGGACACTCTGACTACCATTTTGTCCAAAAAACGCAAGGAAAAGGACCGACACGCGAGGCCCGCGGTCCCTGCCGACACCACGCCAAAACAGGCTACACGTGGTCCGGTTCTCAGCGAGACGCCTTTGCAGTCCCTGACTTCCGACGACACTCCTTTGGCGGTGTCCTCAGTACCCGAGACCACTGGGACCTCGGCCCTTTCCCAGACTACAACCACCGAAGCCTTTGCTAATGTTGAGCCTACTAATGTGGACAGGTCCACTTCCACCCATGGTGTCTTCAGACCCTCATCTTCTTTTTCCATTAAGGCCTTTACTAAATCCAAAGCAGCCAGGCACCCCAAAAGGCCTGTTGCACAGGGCCCATCTCCAGGTCCCATGCCTAAAAAACAGATGCTTAAAATGGCTGAGGATTTAATTACTCTTATCAGAGGTTCTCAACCCCCTCCAGACAAGAGACCCAGAGTGGAGGAAGTTTCTCCCTCTTCTGATCAGGGATCCATTTTATCAGAACATTCTGATGCAGAGGAACACTCTTACTCCCCTTTTGAGGATTCGGATGCAGAACAGTCCATCCCTTCTGTATCTCCTCCTGAGGATTTTTCCTTTGGGGAAACCTTGCACACCTTGAGGGAACACTTCCATTGGGAAGGCCAAGACTTTTCAGATTCTAAGAAAAGGCTTAGGGAATTTCTTTTGTTACCTCAACACAGACCTCTGGTGATACCCCCTGTTTTGGATATACTTGATGATGTTTATTCGGAGGCTTGCCTTAACCCGGATTCTCTGCCTCCTGCACCAGTCAAACCTGATAGGTATTACAGAGTACCCAACTCTCACCAATTTCTCTTCAAAAGTCACAATGCTGACCCTGAAACCATTTCACAAGGCCCCAAGGGATTGAAGGCCTCCACTGCCAAGAATCCACTTCCAGCAGAAAGGGAGTCAAGGTCTTTAGAAAGGTGGGGTAAAAAGGTATATACCTCAGCCACCCTAGCCATGAGGGCCTTAAATTGTCAGTTTCATATGCTTAAATATCAACAGTTCCTGTTATCACAATTAAGGAATAAAATGTCTCAACCTGAACAACCAGATTTAAAGGAGTTACAGGATATGATGCATAGTGCAGAACAAGTGGGTAAACACACTTTACAATGTGGTTATGATGCACTAGAGGCTTCAAGTAGAGCGGCTGCTACAGGATCAGTCATTCGCAGACATGCCTGGCTTAGAGAACAAAACTTGCCTGATCATGTCAAAGCTGAACTTCTAGATGCTCCTTTACAAAGGGATGTGCTGTTTGGTACTAATGCGGAGGAGATACTACGGAAAATGGAAGAAAAAGCCAAATCTATGCAAACTGTCAAAGCCTTTTTACAGGTCCAACCACCACGTTTTAGCAGAAATTGGCCTTCAAAAAACTGGTCCTTTCCAGCCACTGACAAGCCCCAAAGAGGTAGATACAGACGCACAAGGGGCAGAGGGCAATCATAAGGATCATATAGAGGACGACAATGGCAAACTCCAGCACCAAGAGGTGGCAAGGACAGTGCACAACAATACAGGAAGCAAACCCAATGACTCCCTCATTTTCATGCCAAGCACGTCTCAGCTGGCAGCACCTTTGGGAGGAAAGCTAGCATTATTTGCAGCCAATTGGCATATTGTCACAACAGACAAATGGATCCTGGACATTATAAACAGAGGCTACAAATTTCATTTTCACACTCTTCCAAAAATAAGAGGCATGCCAAACCTGCCACAGAATCAAAGGGCAGAGGCACAACTACAAATTTCAAAGCTCATAAGCATGAGAGCTATTCAAGAGGTACCTACTCACGAACAAGGTCAAGGTTTTTATTCAAGATTTTTTCTGGTACCAAGGAAAGGAACCGACTGGAGACCCATTTTGGACTTATCCATCCTAAACACATTTCTACTCGTACCAAAATTCAAGATGCTCACATTACAGCAACTTCTTCCCATGCTGGGCAAGGAGTTTTGGCTGGTAACATTGGACCTCAAGGAGGCATACCTGCATGTCCCAATAAGACAAAGCTGCAGAAGATACCTCAGATTTCTTGCAGGTTCAATCCACTATCAATTCTCTGCATTGCCCTTTGGCTTATCTACTGCGCCCAGAGTATTCACAAAGTGCCTGGCATCAGTGATTGCCCACTGCAGACTTCAAGGGATACAAATTTACCCTTATTTGGACGACTGCCTGATCCAAGCGGACAGCAAACACTTACTTCTGGAACATCTGGCATATGTGACACGGTTATTGCATTCTCTGGGATACACAATCAACAAAGAGAAATCAAGGCTAACACCATCTCAGAAAATAACTTTCCTGGGTGCCAACTTGGACACAAACACCCAGATGGCCTATCTTACGCCAGAAAAACAGGGGCAACTATCTCATTACTTCAAAATACTAGCAAAAAGTACCAGGCTTACTGCAAGGAAAATCCTGCAGGCTCTGGGATTCATGGCATCTTGCATTCTTTTAATCCCATGTGCAAAGCTGCATATGAGGAAACTTCAATGGTACCTAAAAAACCTATGGTCTCAACACAGTCACAGTTTGGAAACAATAATACCAATAATCCCATGTTTGCAAAAGGAATTTCTATGGTGGGCCCAAGCATGTCAAGCAAACACAGGCCTCCCATTCTGCAAGCCTTAAGCAAAGAAGTTATCACAACAGACGCCTCAGATTACGCCTGGGGGGCGCACATGACGGACAGGTGCATCCAGGGCATATGGTCCCAAAAAGAAAAGCACCTTCACATCAATCAAAAAGAAATGCTAGCAGTAATAAATGCAATTACAGCTTTCAAGGACTTCCTGCATCCAGGGCAATTACTGATAAGAACAGACAACACCACAGTAATGTGGTACATAAACAAACAAGGAGGAACACATTCATACCCCTTGTGCAGACTAGCCATGACTCTTTGGAACTTGGCTCTGGAATGGCAAATCGAACCTCAAGCCCAGTACCTGCCAGGATTGGAAAACACGCTGGCAGACAATTTAAGCAGAAATATGACAGAAACGAAGAAACCATCCCTGATGTATGGAAAATCTCTTACATCGCACCATTACATAAAGGAGGTAACTCCTTTGAACATTCTAACTATAGACCCATAGCACTATTGTCCCCTCTCGCTAAAATAATGGAAAAATGTGTCCACCATCAGTTAATGAATCACCTTCTACAAAATAAAATACTGACAAACTGTCAACACGGCTTTAGGCCCTATCATAGCACAACTACCGCTCTGCTCTCCTTTACAGATATTATTAACAATAATCGCAATAATAATGTCCTATCTTCTGCTCTCTTCATTGACCTGTCCAAAGCCTTTGACATGGTTAACCACTCTCTCCTACTAAAAATTCTCGAATCTCTTTCCTTAGCACCTGAGACTATCCACTGGTTCAGCTCATATCTCACTAATAGGAAGCAAGCTGTCCTTTGGGATAACAAACTCTCATCTCTTCTACCAATCTCCCTTGGAGTCCCCCAAGGCTCTATTCTTGGACCACTTCTTTTCTCCCTCTTTATAAATGACTTACAAGTAGCCATTCCTCAGGCTACCTGCATTCAATATGCTGATGACTCCACTCTTATTTGCTCTGCTAAATCCATTTCTGAACTTCAAACTAACACTCAAGCTGTATTTTCTAAAGTTGAAACTTGGTTCCTAAAATGCTGTCTACTCCTAAACGCAAAAAAGACCAAACTACTTCTCTTTAAACCTACTACCAGATCCCCTACACTTGACTTCTCTATTGTGTCAAATAATGGTACCATTATATCACCTGACTCTACTACCAAATTGCTAGGTGTCACGATTGATAACAATCTCTACTATGACCTTCATATCAACAATACCATTAAATCTGTAAACAGGAAACTTGGCTCTCTATATAGAATCAAAACTTTTTTAACTTTCCCTGCAAAAGTGAATCTTGCCCACTCACATCTTATTTCCACACTTCTCTATGCCTCACCTATCTACACTAATCTTAAGAAAAACAATCTCTAAACTATCCACCTCCTACAATAACATAGCTAGATTTGTTACTGGAAAACAATTTAGAACCCACCATTGTCAGAATCTGCAACAACTTCACTGGCTTGAACTGACAAACATGTTGCTTCTATCCCAACTTACGTTTGTCCAAAGAGCCTTTTACCAACCTCTTAATACACCTGCTCTTTCTAACCTCTTAAGCCCTTACTTAAACCTGAACTCTCTCCGCTCTTCTAACAAACTGCTAGTTACCTTAACCAAATCTAATAACCTTGCTGGTGATTCCCTTTACGCAAATGCCATTGGGAAACATTGGAATAAACTTCCTCCCGAACTTACTTCAATTGCATCTACTGCTCTGTTTAAACAAAAACTAAAAGTCCACCTTAATAACCACTGGACATGTTCCTGCTCTAAACCTGATTAAAATTTTTCTTGGCTCTTTCTCCTCCTCTTGGCTATTTGTCTCTCTCTTTCTAGCAATACTTATCTCTTCTATTCTGTACTTTGTTTTGCAAAATGTTCTCTCTTTTTCTTGGTCTCTTGCTTTCTCTAATCTGACTTTCTCTAATTGATTCCGAAGATGAAATTATGTTGAACATTTGGTTTATACCTTTAAATATAATTAGTTATTCTGGTCTTGAGTAAATACCTACCTCTTTTTTAAATCTGATTGTTAATCTGTTATTATGTATTTGTTGTTTTTTGTTGTATCCGTCCTGTCTACATGTGGAGCTTTTCTCCACGGGCCTCTACTGAAAATGGAAATATATCCAGTTAGACTAGCCCGGTTAACAAATGTAAAATAAAATAAAATAAATAAATAAATAAAGATCCACACGAATGGAAGTTACATCCTCAGGTGTTTACAGAAATAACCCAAGTGTGGGGGAGGCCAGACATAGATCTTTTTGCCTCCCACAGGAATCATCAATTGGAAACGTTTTGTTCAAGGACCTTTCATCCAAAGGCCTGGAGAGTGGACGCACTTTCATTCAGTTGGACAGCATGGACAGTTTACGCATTCCCACCTCTGCCTCTTCTGCCCAATGTACTTTTGAAAGCAAGAGCAGACAGACCGAAGATGATACTGATTGCTCCAGATTGGCCACGGCAACACTGGTATCCACTGCTGAGGAGCCTAACACATACTCCTCCCTTGTCCCTGCCTGTAATGCCTCTTCTGCTGACTCAGCACAGCTACAAAACTCTCCACAGTCAGCTGAAAACACTCAATCTCGCTGCATGGAAAATTCCTTAACACCACAACAGACCCTACTCTCCAAGGAGGTGCAGGATGTCATTTTGGAGGCCAGAAGGCCATCTACTAGAAAAGCTTACTCTGCCAAATGGAAGCGGTTTTGTTCTTGGAATGAGAAAAAAGGCCAGGACCCTAGAAAACTGAACTTGCCTCAGGTATTACAGTATCTAGCTGAGCTGCTGAACAGTGGACTTTCATTTTCTTCCATAAAAATCCATGTCTCGGCCATTTCTGCAGAATACAACACGGATCCTCCTTTATTTTCTCACCCACTCTTACGACAGTTCCTCAGAGGGGCTAAAAATATTAGACCACCAAGGAAACAACCAATACCAGCCTGGGATCTTAATTACATACTAGAAAAATTAACATTGCCTCCTTTTGAACCAGCTGCCTCAACAGATTTGCAATATTTGTCCTGGAAAACTGCCTTCCTTCTGGCTATCACTTCAGCTCGTAGGGTTTCGGCACTACAGGCCCTCATGGCAATGCAGCCCTTTCTCATTTTCCATCAGGACAGGGTTTCCCTTCGTACCAACCCATCATTTATGCCTAAAGTGGTATCCAGGGTAGCTTTAAATCAAGCCATACACCTTCCTACCTTTTACCCCAATCCTCAAAACAAAGGGGAAAGGCTGCTACATTCTTTAGACATCCATAGGCAGCTACGTTACTACTTGGACAGAACAAAGTCCTTCAGGAAATCAGAACAACTCTGTGTCCTATGCTGTAGGGGCTCAAGGGAAGCCAGTTTCCAAGCAGACTATTTCAAAGTGGATAGGCCACTGCATACGGTTTTGTTATTCCTATCATGGGAAATCTGTTCCTACAGGTATCAGATCACACTCCACCAGGGCCACAGCTACCTCTACAGCCTTCCTCAGAGGAGTTCCTACCAAAGATATTCTGAGGCAGCCACTTGGAGTTCTGTACATACCTTCACAAAACACTACCACCTGCCTTTATATTCCAGAACCAGAGCAGGCTTTGCCACTGCTGTTTTGCAGGGCATTCTGGCTCAACCCAGTTCCCCCTAGTACCTACCACCCTGTGCGTAGCTTTGGGACTCTACCCATCTGTGATTACTGCAGCTGTATGCACGATGAACATAGTACAGTTTTGTACCTACCATAAATGTAGATGTTCGAGTGCTAATACAGCTGCAGTACAGGTTTCCCTCCCTCCTTCCCCACTTGGTAAAGGCATGGGGCCTAACAACCTCTTTATACAACCTGACTGGGTTATCCTTCTATGGTTTATTTGCTTGCAACCACTGTTTTTGGATTATATTGCATTGCATGTATACACATATAAGCATAATTTATGTATTGCCTTCCTTCTGGGGGCACCTGACATCTGGGGCAAGAAAGACTGAAGAACATGGCGTCGGCTGTGTCTTATATACTCTGGCCTCACTGACGTCAGAAGAGAAAGCGATGACAACCGACGCCGGACCAAGACTTTGGAATTTGGCCGACCGAGGGACCGCCTGACGGCAGAAAACCCATCTGTGATTACTGCAGCTGTATTAGCACTCGAACATCTACATTTATGGTAGGTACAAAACTGTACTTTTGTCTCCTATGGTACTTTGAGTTGGTTTGTTTTATAGTTTTATTTTTTCTTTTGTAATGGGCCCAATTTGTTTTTTATTGATGTTCATCGTGTTTCACTGTTGCAGTCATTACACTTGGGTTATCCTGCTGGCAGGCTACCCGCAGTCAGCCTGAATTCCAAAGTCCTGGTCCGGCGTCGGTTGCTGTCGCCTCTTCCCTGACGTCAGTGCGCCAGGGGTATATAAGATGCAGCCGATGCCATTTTCTTCAGTCTTTCTTGCCGCGCAGTGCCCGAAGCAAAAGCTATTCGCAAGTGCCGGTTGGCCGACTCCTGAGATTTTCGAATTTGAATTTCAGAACCGAAGTCTTCAATAAAGCTAAGTACCCTGTTGGGGAAACGTTTTCTTGCTCCAGACCGATGTCAGTAAAAGTTAACAGTTGTATTTCTTGTGGGAAGCAAATGCCTCATAAGGATTTTTACTCTTACTGTATTCCTTGCCTAGGCCCTGACCACAACATTCCTAGTTGTCAGTTTTGTGCTAGATTCAACCAACACACTATTAAGCGTCGGTTTAATTTTGCTTTACATTACTTTGGCCGAAGGTTTAACTACATAATGCCGTCGGAACAACCGACGACCGGAATTCATAAAAAACGCAAAGACAAAGAAAAGGACAGGCATCCGAGGTCCAAAACCGACGACGAAGCCTCTTCTAGGCCAGTCGCCGGTTCTCAGTCAGGCGCTTTCGCAGCCCCTGACACCCGCTACCTCAGAGCTACAGGCCGCCTCCGACTCCCACGTGGAGACAACTAGACCTCTGGAAACTCAAGGTATTGGGCCTACGGAAACTATTCCCTCAGATGGATCTGGAGCCGCTGAGCACGCATCTGCTTCTGAGGGTGTTTTCAGACCTACACAGCTTACTATCAAGTCCACTTCAGCAGCCAAGGCAAAGTCTAAAACACCATTAAAGACAAAGAAACAAGTACAGCATTCTCCTGGACAGTCCTCCATGCCAAAGAAACAGATTCTTAAAATGACCGAGGACCTAATTACTTTGATCAGAGGTTCCCATCCCACTCCTGATAAAAGGCCTAGGCAAGACACTGACTATGACTCCTCTGACCAGGTTTCTGTTTCCTCTGATTCCTCTTCAGAACAGGGATATTCTCTTCCTCCCTATGAGGACTCTGATGCTGAAGAATCTATCCCTTCAGCCTCTCCTCCTGAGGATTACTCTTTTGGGGAAACCTTGCACACCATGAGGGAGCATTTCCATTGGGAGAGCCAGGATTATTCAGAATCCAAGAAAAGGCTCAGAGACTTTCTTTTACTGCCTCAGCACAGGCCCCTTGCTGTCCCCCCTGTACTAGATATTGTTGATGTTTTTTCTGAATCTAGTTTGTCTCCTGATTCTTTACTCCCTGCACCAGTCAAGCCTGATAGGTACTACAGGGTCCCAGACTCTCATGAATTTCTTTATTAAAACCCTGCTGCTGACCCAGAAACAATTTCACAGGGTCCCAAAGGGGTCAAGGCTTCCACTGCCAAAAACCCTGTTCCCTCTGGTAGGTAGATGGGGGGAAAAAGTTTACACTTCTGCTAAGGGCTTTAAACTGCCAGTTTCATATGCTTAAATATCAACAATACCTAATGTCTTTGCTGAAACAGAAAATGCTTACAAGTTCAGAATGTCCTGGCAATAAGGAAATGCAGGATTTATTGCATGCAGCTGAACAAGTGGGAAAGCATACTTTGCAATGTGGTTTTGATTCTTTAGAGGCTTCTTGCATAGCCGCAGTTACAGGTTCTGTCATTCGAAGGCATGCTTGGGGTTAAAAGAACAAAGTTTACCTGATCCTGTTAAAGCAAAATTGTTGGATGCTCCATTACAGCATGATACTTTGTTTGGTGTTAAGGCAGAAGAGGTGTTAAAGAAAATGGAAGATAAAGAAAAATCATTGCAGACAGTAAAGGATTTCTTACAGGTTCAGCCACCTAAATTTAGCAGGAACTGGCCTTCAAAAAATTGGTCCTTTCCAGTGTCAGACAGGCCACAAAGAGGCAGATACAGACGCCCAAGAGGCAGATCTTAGCCCCAAGGCTCATACAGACCTAAACAATGGGGTGCTTCAGCCCCCAAAGGCGGAGAAGACAAATCACAACCTTATAGGAAACCGTCCCAATGACTTCCCTCTGCAAATGCCAAGCACTTACCTTTTGGCAGCACCCTTAGGGGGAAAACTAGCACTTTTCTCACAAAACTGGCACATGATCACCCAGGACAAATGGGTACTGAATATTGGTTCTCAAGGTTACAGGTTCCACTTTCACACCCTACCAAGGTCAAAAGGTATGCCAGACCTGCCACAAAATCAATGGGCAGAGGCACAAAAATAAAGTTCTTCTCTCATGGACATGAGAGCTATTCAAAAAGTACCACAGCAAGAACAGGGGCAAGGATTTACTCAACACTTTTCTTGGTACCCAGAAAGGACAAAGCCTGGAGACCAATACTGGACCTGTCAATTCTAAATACTTTCCTGGATGTTCCAAAATTCAAAATGTTGACACTGCAGCAACTACTACCCATGCTGGGCAAGAAGGCTTGGCTAGTTACTTTGGACCTCAAAGAGACATACCTGCATGTCCCAATCAGACAATCTTGCAGAAAATACCTCAGATTCATAGCTGGCTCAATGCCTTACCAATTCTCTGCACTGCCCTTTGGCTTATCTACTGTGCCCAGGGTCTTCACAAAATGCCTGGCACCAGTAATTGCATTTTGCAGACAAAAAGTAATTCAAATATATCCCTACTTGGACGACTGCCTTATTCAAGCAGAGAGCAAGGACATTCTACTACAGCATCTGGCGTTTGTAAAAAGATTACTTATTTGCCTAGGGTACACAGTAAACGAAAAGAAATCAAAACTAGTGCCCTCTCAAGAGATAATATTCCTGTGTGGCTTAAATACAACTGCCCAGATGGCTTATCTCACGCCAGACAAGCAAAGGCAACTAACTCATTACTTTCAAATGATGGCAACAAAGACCTAGCTACCTGCAAGAAAAATTCTGCAGGTTTTGGGCTTCATGGCATCCTGCATCCTGCTAATTCCATATGCAAGACTGCATATGAGGAAGCTACAATGGTATCTAAAAAGTGTTTGGACTCAACATTGCCACAGCCTGGAAACAATAATAACCCTTATTCCTTGCCTGCAACAGGAGTTTCGATGGTGGGCACTGGCCTGTCACCACATCAAGGGACAGCCTTTCACTTTATCCACAGCCAGGCAGACACTAACAGATGCATCGGATTATGCTTGGTGGCACACATGGCAGGAAAATGTATTCAGGGCATGTGGCCCGCGGACCAAATGCATCTTCACATCAATCAAAAAGAGATGCTAGCTGTACAGAATGCCCTGACAGCCTTCAAGGATCTACTACATCCAGGACAACTATTGCTAAAGACTGACAATACTACAGTTATGTGGTACATAAACAAGCAAGGTGGCACACATTCCTAGCCCCTCTGCAGGCAAGCCATGACTTTGTGGAACACAGCACGGACCTATCAAGTACATCTGCAGGCACAATTCCTGCCAGGAAAGAAAACTACTCTGGCAGACGAACTAAGCAGAAACCTCATGGACCCTCACGAGTGGAAACTAAATCCACAGGTCTTCAGCATGATAACAAGGAAATGGGGATGCCCTGACATAGATCTTTTTGCCTCCCCTCACAACTGCCAACTACAGAGATTCTGCACAAGGACTTATCACTCACAAGCATGGAAAGTGGATGCTCTTTCATTCAGCTGGAAAACCCTAACAGGTTATGCCTTTACACCACTGCCTCTCCTTCCCAAGGTGCTCCTAAAAGTCAGACAAGAGAAGCCAAAAATTATTCTGATTGCCCCAGACTGGCCACGCCAGCACTGGTACCCAATCCTAAAGAGCCTGTCTCAAGACCCATCCTGGACTTTACCTCGAATTCCTCATCTTCTGACTCAACAAAACAATTGGATCCTGCACAGCCAACTCAGAACCTTAAATCTGGCTGCATGGCAGATAATATAGCCACTCAGAACACACCTCTCTCTAAAGCTGTTATGGATGTCATTTTGGAAGCCAGGAGGCCCAGCACCAGGAAATCTTATGCAGAAAAATGGAAGAGATTCTATGCTTGGAACCAGGCACAAGGACTTGAACCACTTGTTCCAAATATTCCTCAGATTTTACAATACCTAACTGAGATGCTGGACAAAGACCTATCCTTCTCATCAATTAAGATCCATGCCTCTGCCATTCCAGCTCATTACAATACGGAACCTCCTATTTTCTCTCATCCACTGCTAAGACAGTACCTCAGAGGGGCAAAAAACATAAGACCCCCAAGGAGAGCACCGATACCTACATGGGACCTAAACTTTGTCTTAGAAAAGCTCACACTGCCTCCTTTTGAGCCAGCCAATACAGCTGATATAAAATTCTTATCATGGAAAACTGCTCTGCTCCTAGCAATAACTTCAGCAAGAAGAGTCTCAGAGTTACAGGCATTAATGGCACTAAAACCTTTTATCATTTTTCATCCAGACAGGGCTAAGGATAAACCCAACATTTATGCCAAAGGTAGTATCCAGTGTGGCTCTTAATCAAACCATTCATTTGCCAACATTTTATCCAAATACCCAGAATAAAGGGGAGAGACTTCTGCACTCTTTGGACATACACAGGCAGTTACGCTTCTACTTGGACAAAGCAAAAGCTTTCAGAAAAACTGAGCAACTGTTTGTAGCATATGCTGCAAGATCACAAGGAAAGGCCGTCTCAAAGCAGACTATTTCAAAATGGATAGGACACTGTATTTGTTTCTGCTATGCACAGCATGGCAAGTCAGTGCCTAAGAATATTAGGCCACATTCTACCAGGGCAGCAGCCACTTCAGCAGCCTTTCTCAGAGGAGTACCAACCAAGGAAATTTTGGAGGCTGCCGGAGTTCATTGCACACTTTTACCAAGCATCATCACTTACCTCTTTACTCTAAATCCAGAGCAGGCTTTGCCACTGCAGTTCTGTAGGGCCTCATAGCCACTACTGATCCTATTTAGACCCAGCCGCCATACCACAGCTTTGGGATTCAACCCAAGTGTAATGACTGCAACAGTGAAACACGAACATAGTACAATTGTGTACCTACCATAAATGTAGATGTTCGAGTGTATTCACTGTTGCAGTCCAGGTTACCCACGCTCCATCCCCCTTTCTTTGCTGGGACTTATCTATACTTCTCTATCCTATACAACCTATGTGGTGTATTTGCTTGTAGATAAAGGTATTGATGTTCATCATGTTACCCTGCTGCAGTCATCACACTTGGGTTATCCTGCCATCAGGCAGTCCCGCAGTCAGCCCGAATTCCAAAGTCTTGGTCCGGCGTCGGCTGCTGTCGCTTCTTCCCTGATGTCAGTGCGCCAGGGGTATATGAGAGGCATCCAACGCCATTTTCTAAAGTCTTTATTGCCGCGCGGTGCCCGAAGCAGAAGCAGTTCGCAAGTGCCAGTCGGCCGACACATGAGATTTTCGATTTGAATTTCAATCCGAAGTCTTCAATAAAGCTAAGTACCCCGTTGGGGAGCATTTTTTTGCCTCAGTCCAATGTCAAAAAAAGTTAACAATTGCATTTCTTGTGGGAAGCAAATACCTCATAAGGACTTCCATTCCTATTGTATTCCTTGCCTAGGCCCAGACCATGATGTCACAGGTTGTCGGTTTTGTGCTAGGTTTAATAAACGAACTATCAAACGCCGTTTTGACTTCGCACGGCATTACTTTGGTAGGAAATTTAATTATATCATCCCGTCGGAGCAGCCGACGACCACCATACATAAAAAACGCAAGGATAAGGACAGGCAGCCTAGGAACAAGCCAGACTCCGAGGCCTCAGCTGGGCCTGTCGCCAGTTCTCCGGTTTTCAGTGAGGCGTCTACGCAGCCCCTAACGACCGCAGAACTGGAACCCCAGACAGCTGCGGATTCCCAAGCGGAGCCTACTCTGCCGACGCAGCCATCTTCCGACACCGGAGCAGAACTAGACCCCGGTGCAGTGGAAACACCTTCGGTTGCAGAAGGTGTCTTCAGACTGACTACACTCACCATTAAATCTTATGCTAAGCTTAAAACTCCTTTAAAAGCTAAGAAAACTGTACATCAGTCTACAGTTCAAGGCGACATGCCTAAGAAACAGATGCTTAAGATGGCTGAAGATTTGATTACCGTAATCAGGGGTTCCCATCCCCCTCCTGATAAAAGACCAAGACAAGAGGAGGATTATGCATCCTCTGATCAGCTTTCACTCTCCTCAGATTCTTCTGAGGAACAGGATTACACTTTTCCTCCTTATGAAGACTCTGATGCTGAAGACTCTATTCCCTCAGCATCTCCCCCTGAAGACTACTCCTTTGAGGAAACTTTACATACCATGAGGGAACATTTCCACTGGGAAGGCCAGGACTACTCAGATTCTAAGAAAAGGCTCCGAGAGTTCCTTTTATTACCCCAGCACAGACCTCTTGCTATCCCTCCTGTTTTAGATATTGTGGATGATGTTTACTTGGAGTCTAGTTTAAATCCAGACTGTCTACCTCCTGCTCCAGCCAAACCAGACCGATACTACAGAGTACCTGACTCACACAAATTCCTTTATAAAAGCCCTGTACTGTCCCAGAAACAGTTTCCCAGGGTCCTAAGAGAGCTAAAGCTTCTATGGCTAAAAATCCTGTGCCCTCTGAAAGGGATTCCAGAGCCCTAGATAGATGGGGAAAGAAAATATACACCTCAGCAACTCTGGCTATGAGAGCATTAAATTGTCAGTTTCACATGTTGAAATATCAGCAATTCCTAATGTCTCAGTTAAAACAAAAAATGAGCACACATTCTGAACAGTCTGAATTCAAGGAAATGCAGGATCTGTTGCATGCAGCTGAACAGGTGGGCAAACATACTTTACAATGCGGATTTGATTCATTGGAAGCTTCCTGTAGAGCAGCTGTTACTGGCTCTGTCATACGTAGACATGCGTGGTTAAAAGAACAAACCCTTCCTGATCATGTTAAAGCAAAATTATTGGATGCACCTGTACAGCAGGATGTATTATTTGGTGTCAAAGCAGAAGAGGTTTTAAAGAAAATGGAGGATAAGGCAAAGTCTATGCAAACGGTCAAGGATTTTTTGCAGGTACAACCCCCTCGTTTCAGCAGAAATTGGCCAACATAAAACTAGTCCTTTCCAGCTTCTGACAGATCACAGAGGGGCAAATGCAGACACCCAAGGGGCAGAGGTCAGTCACAAGGCCCTTACAAACCTCGCCGATGGGGTACTGCTATCCAGAATGGAGGAGGACAGGCCCCAAGCTAGCAGAAGACAAACACAATGACTCAATCCTCAAACTACCAAGCAAATCTCTACTGGCAACTCCCTTGGGAGGAAAATTAGCATTTTTTGCAGACAACTGGCACATCATCATAAAAGACAAATGGGTTCTAAACATTGTCTCTCAAGGATACAGATTCCACTTTCATACCTTACCAAGGATAAAAGGAATGCCAAACCTGCCACCAAATCAATGGGCAGAGGCACAAAAACAAATTACAGCTCTCATGGACATGAGAGCCATTCAACAGATACCTACACAGGAGCAAGGACAGGGATTTTACTCAAGACTCTTCCTAGCCCCAAGAAAGGACAAAGCATGGAGACCCATTCTGGATCTTTCAATTCTGAACACCTATCTGCAAGTACCAAAATTCAAGATGCTAACACTACAGCAGCTTCTTCCCATGCTGGGCAAGAATGCTTGGCTAGTAACGTTGGACTTCAAGGAGGCATACCTGCATGTCCCTATCAGACAAAATTGCAGAATATACCTCCGCTTCATTGCAGGTTCAACACATTATCAATTCTCTGCACTGCCCTTTGGCTTATCTACTGCGCCCAGGGTCTTCACAAAATGCCTGGCTCCAGTAATTGCATACTGCAGACAAAGTGGAATTCAAATATACCCATACCTGGACGACTGCCTTATTCAAGCAGAAAGCAAGGACATTCTTTTAAAGCATCTGGCATTTGTCAAACACCTTCTAAGTTGCCTAGGGTACACAGTAAACGAAAAGAAATCAAAACTAGTGCCCTCACAAAACATAATATTCCTGGGTGCCAGCTTGAATACAACGGCCCAGATGGCTTATCTCACGCCAGACAAGCAACGACAGCTGATACAATATTTCAAAATAATAGCAACAATGATCCAACTCCCTGCAAGAAAAATTCTGCAGGCCTTGGGATTCATGGCATCTTGCATACTACTAATGCCATTTGCAAAACTGCATATGAGGAAATTACAATGGTACCTGAAAAGTGTAGACTCAGCACAGCCACAGCTTGGAAACAATGAATACCACTCATTCCCTGCCTTCAACAGGAGTTTCTATGGTGGGCACAGGCATGTCACCTCCACAAGGGTCAGCCTTTCACCTTACCCACAGCCAGGCAAACTATAACAACAGATGCATCAGACTATGCCCGGGGAGCACACATGGCAGGACGGTGGATTCAGGGCAAATGGACTACAGATCAGAGGCATCTGCATATCAATCAAAAAGAAATGCTAGCAGTACAGAATGCCCTAACAGCTTTCAAGGACCTTTTACACCCAGGACAACTAATAATAAAGACAGACAATACCACAGTAATGTGGTACATAAACAAGCAAGGAGGCACACATTCCTACCCTCTATGCAGGCAAGCAATGACCTTGTGGAACACTGCACTGTCTTACCAGGTTCAATTACAAGCACAATTCCTGCCAGGAAAGAAAAACACATTGGCAGACGACTTAAGCAGAAACATCATGGATCCACATGAATGGAAACTAGATCCACAAGTATTTGCAATGATAGCTCAAAAATGGGGACGCCCAGACATAGATCTGTTTGCAAGCCCCCACAACCACCAACTTCAAAAATTTTGCACAAGGACCTTCCATCCACTAGCTTGGAAAGTGGACGCCCTCTCATTCAGTTGGAAAATATTAACAGTGTATGCCCTCCCTCCACTGCCTCTTCTAGCAAAGGTACTGCTGAAAGTCAGATTAGAGAGGCCACAAATGATACTCGTTGCACCAGACTGGCCACGCCAGCATTGGTATCCACTTTTAAGGAACATGGCCCACGACACACCATGGATTTTGCCACAAATTCCTCACCTGCTCACCCAGCAAGACAATCAGATTCTACACAGCCAGCTCAAGACTTTAAACCTAGCTGCATGGCAAATTACCTAAACAACCAGCCAACGCCTTTATCCAAATCTGTTGTGGATGTCATTCTGGAGGCCAGGAGGCCCAGCACCAGGAAAACCTATTCAGACAAATGGAAAAGATTTTGTGCCTGGAACCAGGCTAAAGGCCAAAATCCCCTTGATCCAAACATTCCTCAGATTCTACAATATTTAACTGAGATGTTGCACAAAGGACTTTCCTTTTCATCTATTAAGATCCACGCCTCAGCAATTTCAGCTCATTACAACACGGATCCTCCTTTATTCTCACATCCACTCCTAAGACAGTACCTCAGAGGGGCTAAGAACATAAGGCCGCCAAGGAGCGCACCAACATCTACTTGGATAAAACTAAGGCTTTCAGAAAAACTGACCAGCTCTTTGTAGCCTATGCTACAGGATCACAAGGAAAAGCTATCTCAAAACAGACCATTTCTAAATGGATAGGGCATTGCATACATTTCTGCTACACACATCATGGGAAACCGGTACTTGCAACATTAGGTCCCACTCCACCAGGGCTACAACTACATCAGCAGCCTTTCTCAGGGGAGTGCCAACCAAGGATATTCTGGAAGCTGCAACTTGGAGTTCAGTGCACACCTTCACCAAACACTATCACTTACCTCTTTACTCTAAGACTAGAGCTGGTTTTGCCACTGCAGTTTTGCAGGGCCTACTAGCCTTCCTATTGGGGGCACCTGACATCTAGGGCAAGAAAAACTGAAGAAAATGGCGTCGGCTGCATCTTGTATACCCCTGGCGCACTGACGTCAGGGAAGAGGCGACAGCATCCGACGCTGGACCAAGACTTTGGAATTCAGGCCGACTGCGGGTAGCCTCCCAGCAGGATAACCCAAGTGTAATGACTGCAACAGTGAATACACTTGAACATCTACATTTATGGTAGGTACAAAACTGTACTTTTTATTTCACTGTATGTTTTTATAAGCAATATGTATTGCCTACTTTCTTGGGGGCACCTGACATCTGGGGCAAGAAAAACTGAAGAAAATGGCGTCGGCTGCATCTTATATACCCCTGGCGCACTGATGTCAGGGAAGAGGCGACACCATCCGACGCCGGACCAGGACTTTGGAATTCAGGCCGACTGCGGGTAGCCTGCCAGCAGGATAACCCAAGTGTAATGACTGTAACAGTGAATACACTCGAACATCTACATTTATGGTAGGTACACAACTGTACTTTTTCTGTTTTAGCTTTTAGTTTAGAAAAAATGTTAAGCTGTTCAGTTGCAAGTTTTTTTGTTTTTTTTTTTTTTTTGTTTTTTTTTTTTTATCTACCCCACCCCTGATTAAGATGGTGAGAATTTTCCATTCCACTGTGCTTTCCGTAGACATTTCTGGTTAGGAAAAAAGTGCTGCTGTTTGGACTTCAACTGTCAGAGCATCCATCACGACACTGGCTGTAGTGATTGAAGCCTTGTAGAAGAGGCTCCTGCTGTTTCTTTACCTGGATGACTGGCTTCTGGTTTAGGAACTTTTTAGAGGTGCCCCTCCTTTGGATGTGTAGGCCATATGGCTCATCATAAACTGAAGCCCTCACTTTCCCCACTGAAGAAGTCTTTTATCAGAATGGAGCTTGACAGCTCTCCACTATCCGCCTTTTTTTAACCCGTAATAACTATGCAGAAGTGTACGCAAATGCCCTGTACAAACACTTAAATGACTGCATAAACTCCGCTGTACTTGACCAGATCAAAACCAGGTCTTCCCTTAAAACAAGCCACACTGGTGGACTTCAAGGAGCCTTAATCCTTACCACTGGAGGACGTTCACTGGGAGGATAACAGGTACACATACAGTATCTCCAGATGCACAATTTCCCATAAGAGCACATGGGGAACACAGTCCAGAACTGGTTTCTCCCTCTTTCTCCAGATCCCCAGTAAGACTCCCCACAGGCGCACTCAGCAGTGTGTCCAAGCTAAGACTGCCAGCACCCTTTCTGTCTAGCCAATGCTTCGTGTCCCTGCCCAAGTAGCTGACACTCACCCACTCACTCACTCACTCACTCCTGGGAAAGGCTGGCACAGGTTTACTAGCTATGTCACCTTCTGTCCAGACTATAAGGTAGTTACCACCACTACCAGGCACTCCTGCCAGCTACCTTAAGGCCCTTACTAGGATACCCAATATACTGAATGAAATTGATATTAATAAAAATGGTAGTTTGACTAAGAGCAAGGCTATTAGGAGTGGCCCAAACTATGTCACCAAAGAAAGATGCAAATACTCTCACAACTTACATATCTCTGCCAAAGATCAGCCACAATGAAATGTTTAAAAAAATTAATAATAAATAATAAAAGAACAAGAAAATACTAAGCATATATTCACAGTGACAAAAATACTAAGCATATATTCACAGTGACGACAGAGTTGAAATCACAGGAAATATTTAAAATAACATTGAAAGGCAGCCTCAGACAAATAAAGAAAAACAATATCTAAACTAAGCTTCACTATATTCCTGACTGAATCTAAGAGAAAATTACTATTCTCTACATAGAGCAAGGCAGATGATGTGGTGAGTGATCTTTCTTGTCAGGCTCAAGACAGAATACTCACTCTCACTAAGAGATTTCTCAAAAAATACCTAAAATACTATTGCAGGGTTAGCTTGCAAAATGACATCACTTCTGGTCATCTGACTTCTAGTTTCCATGACCCCCCCCCATTGCTGGAAGCTGGCAGCATTTACCACCTACCTGTAAAAATACACTTGCAAGGGCTTTTGCCCAGATCTGTGGCAGGTGCAAGAAGTCATAAGAGTTTCATACTTCCATGCTCCCAGAGTAGTAATTAGTTCACCCCCAAGACGGTACATAAAGCTTCCTAGTATAGATTTGTGTCTCTGGCTGCATTGAAACCTGTGAGAATGCATCTTTATGGCTTAGTCTATAAAGTGATTTAATTTCAGGTATAAAGTTTGCTGCACTGAGGTTAACCTCCTTGATTTCTCTGTTAAAACATATACATTTAAACAGTTACAATACTGCAGGTACATTTCTGTTCTCTCCAGTAGGGCATACTGTGGATACATTTCAAACACAAGCACTTTACAAATACCTTTTCAACGTAAACATCTGGACAAATCAGTTTGATATACACATGACATACAGATGTCCTTCTATTCCAGTGTTACAGTATTCTACTAGTGTTTTTACCCTTCTTCCGATCAGCTTGTTCGGCCAGATTTCCAAAGCTTTTTCAGTCCTCCTTGGTGCGTTGGACATATGACGTAGAGGCAGGTACGTGGGCCATAAAGGTGACGTCTGCGCCTGCACGCACCGGTCCTCAGAACTTTTCAGCCGCCAGCCGTACGCCAGCTGTTCCTGCTACTTGCGGATGTCTGATCTGTTTCGCATTAAAAAGATAAGTACCCAGTTGGGGCCATTTTCTTCAGTCCTTGTATTTTATAGTCTGTTCATGTCTGGTAAGAGTAAGTGCAACTGTGGTCATCAAACCCCACACAAAGGCACCCATGAACAGTGTCTCTCTTGTTTGGGTAGGGAGCATGATTACAAAAACTGCCCCATCTGTAAATCGTTCATCCCCAAGACTCTTCGCCGTCACTTACAGGTGCTCAGCTTATACCTGGAGAAACAACGCCTAAGACAGGTAGCTCTCGATATGGAAGCCGCCTCTGCCCCATCCAAACTGCCAAGGAAGAGGGCCAAGTCCATGCGGCCTACGTCTTCCACTGCGCTTCTCTCTGCCGCTCCTCAGCCTGTTGCTGCCATCAGCTTGGATGAGGGCTTGGCTTCCGCCACCGTAGGTAAAGTGGGTACCGGTCAGGAGTCTGCACAATCTAGAGCAGATGACACGTCCGGGGAGGATGTACCGGTGCCTGTTACAGATTCCGGGGGGGACCAGTACCTTCGCCGGGCGCTTCAGATCCGGCCACCGCTGCTCCTATGATTTCTCCCAGGCCTACTGCCAGCCAGACGCCGGCTAGGCCTTCCAAGAAAAAGCAAAAGACCAGGCATATTTCTCCAACTCCAGAAGCCTTGCCTGACTGGCAGACCTTCAGCCAGAGTCTCTACATTGCTTTCCTGGCCCTTAGGCCTTCCTCTGAGTTCACCCCCGCGGCTCTCCCTCTTCTCACTCCTAGGCCTTCTATACCTGAAAGCACTGTGAGCCAGCCTGCAGAGGAAGAACTGTCTCATTCCTCTGAAGACTCCCTATCCTACTCTTTCCAGATCTGATCCCCACTGGGGTATGGATCACTTGAAGAGGCCTCTGCTGTGCCTGATTCCCCTGTGGATGACCTTACCTTCAGGAACACTGTTAATGTAATGAGAGCGCACTTTAACTGGGAATGCAATGAGAGAACACTTTAACTGGGAATCCTCAGTCTTCTTCTTCTTCTTTCGGCTTTTTCCCGGTTAGGGGTCGCCACAGCGGATCACCTTGTCCGCACATTGAATGGCAGTGGAGTTTTACGGTGTCGAGTTGCCAGCCCGGCGCCCAACCTTCCACAGAAGGCACACTCACACGCACACCTAGGGCCAATTTAGAGTGTCCAATCCACCTGCAGCATGTCTTTGGGATGTGGGAGGAAACCGGAGCACCCGGAGGAAACCCACGCGACCACAGGGAGGACATGCAGACTCTGCACAGAAGGCACCCCAGCCGAGGATCGAACCGGAGAACCTCTTGCTGTGAGGCGGCAATGCTAACCACTGCACCACCGTGGCCGCCCTAACTGGGAATCCTCAGTAATACGTAAAAATAAAAATGCTAGGCACCGGATAAAGCAACCGACATAAATATAACGAACTTGTAAAAAAAGAGACGTCGGTGGCACACAGCAGGAATATTTATTGATAAATACAGAAAGTAAGCGCTTTCGTGGACAAACCCCACTTCTTCAGACTAACAACAAATTAAAATAACATAGCATTTAAAAAGATTCCCTAATCATAAACCAGCCAATGGGAGGCAAGACATTAATCACTGAAAGGAGCATTAAAGTGCTAATGCAAAATAAAAAAACATATATATCTCCAAGGCTGTAATATCTAGTAAGGCACAAAAATCATTAAACAATATACCTAAAATATATAGACATATATACGTCTGTGTGTGTATACATACATACATATACATATATATATATATATATATATATATATATATATAGATATAGATATATATATATATATATATATATATATATATATATATATATATACACACACACACATATAATATAAAGCACATTTAAGTACAGAGCATGTAGAAGATGTATACATACAAAAACATATGCTATATATATATATATATATATATATATATATATATATATATATATATTTATTGTTATACATATGCAAAAAACTGACTGTGGGACATGCATAGATAATATAAAAATATAATTTAGAGCATATCTCAAACTTACATTTAGTAAAAGAAATTATAAAAATATATCTATTCCATTCACGTTAGGAGGGGTTAATGTTTTAAAGCCCTAGCTTTTAGAAATGGCTTCAGTGATACTTTACTATTAAGACCGGGTGGTCTATCAGCTTGAAGCTTCAATATCCATTCTTGTTCTATGGCTTCTGTTCGACTATTTAAGTTATCCCCTCTCTTATTCATAGGGACTAACTGTGACACAAAGATTCAAATGGAATCACCTAATCCGTCACCTATCCCACCTGTACAACCTGCCTTCCTGGATCCATTCACAGCAGCATCCATTAATCCTGATTCCAACCACCTGCTCCTCGAAGTGCAGACAAGATTATACAGTGTCCCTGACTCAGATAAATAACTGATGAAGTGTCCCCCAGCAGACCCTGTCACTATTTCCATCTCTACAGACAGGGCATCTAAACTACTCCCACTGGCCTACCTGCAGATAAGGACAAGGCCATTGAGAGATGGGGGGAAAAAGATTTACACCTCTTCTACCCTATCATTTAGGGCTACAAATTACCAGTCTCACATGGCCAAGTACTCTGTCCCTTCTCGACAAATCCTCCAAAGAGCTTACTGACCTGCCTGACTGTCCTGCAAAAGCATCCCTGTCTTCTTTACTCGCCCTTATCTCACAAGTGAACAAGTACTCCCTTAGGTGTGCATACGATGCAGCCGAAGCCTCAGCCAGGTCAGCTGCATCAGCATCCGTACTCAGAAGGTATTCCTGGCTACGTCTGCAGCCACTCCCTGATGACTTCAGAGCCAAGCCCCTGGTTGCCCCCTTGGACCATGCTGGCCCTCTCTGGTGCGAAGGTATCTGATCTTTTCAAGTCTCTCTAGCAAAAAGGGAAAGAGCTTCAAGACCTCAAGCACCTCCTTGTCTCTCCAGTCCCAAACTTCCAGAGAAACTTATGTGCTAAGACACAATTTATAAGAAAGACATCAAGGCCTTCAGCCCCCTCTATGTCCAGAAGGCCGCCCAGGAAACAGTCTCTCCAGCCAAGGACTTCTCAGGCCTCTGGCCAGAGGCCTCCCTTTCCAGACAGGGCAGGCAGTGTTTGACTGCCTGCCACCCTTCCTCCCAACTCCTCCTACCAACACCCCCTTATTCACCCGTCTTTCTCACTGTCTTCCGGCCTGGTCCCTAATAACAACAAACAAATGGGTCTTGTGCATCCTGAAGGACAGATACTTTCTGACTTGGATCTCCCCTCCTCCAAGACTACCTATCCCAACCCCTCCCACATCCCAACAGACCCTCCTACTACAGGTGTTAAACAGCCTGTTTCTGCAAGGCACCATAGAACCCCCCCCGCTGCCTCAACCTTTTCTTAAAGGTTCCTTCAGGATGCTCACCTTACCCACTCTGTTTTCCCTCATTCTTCCTCAGGCCTTCATGGTAACCCTAGACATAAAGGAGGCCTATCTCCACATCCCCCTAAAGCCTTCTTCCAGGAAATACCTCAGATTCATAGCAGACTCCTCTCACTTTCAGTTCTGTGCATTGCCTTTTGGGCTGTCTACTGCCCCAAGGGTTTTCACAAAGTGCCTCATCCCAGTCATTGCCTCCTGCAGGGCAAGGGGAATACAAATATTCCCATACCTAGACGACCTTCTCATTCAAGCAGTGGACAGACAGGCTCTCCTGGTTCACAACAAAGATCTCCTGTGCCTGCTGCAGTCTCTAGGATTTCTGATAAATTACCCAAAGTCCCAACTGCATCCTGCGTAGGACATTGTCTTCCTGGGATGCAGAATCAGGGCAGACATCAGCATGGCCTCCCTCCTGGAGGAAAAAGTGGTGTCCCTCGCCCACCACTTTTAAGCTACCCTCCATTCAGCAGCCCTGACAGAGAGGGAATTCCTAAGACTACTGGGGTACATGGCAGCCACTATCCTCCATGTTGCCCCTAGCGAGGTTACACATGAGAAAGTTCCAGCGGTACCTTCACTCGGTGTGGACCCAGCACTCACACCCTCTAGAGTTCATGGTTCCACTCCTCCCTTGTCTTCACCAAGAATTAAAATGATGGCTTGCCCAAGTTGCCCAAACTCTGGGCATGCCCCTGCAAATACCCACCCCTTCCCAGATCATGGACACATATGCCTCAGACCTCGGCTTGGGGGCAACTCTGGGCCCAAGGACAGTGCAAGATTTGTGGACAGACAGACACAAACAGATGCATATTAACATCAGAGAAATGACAGCAATACTCTTAGCCCTGCAGGCCTTCCTACCTTACCCCCAGCAGAGCCTCCTTAAAATCTTCACAGACAACACCACAGTCATGTGGTACTAAAACAAGCAAGTAGTCCGACTTCATATGCAGACTACCTCTACAGGTATGGGATCTGGCTATCTCTCAGGGAATCTCCCTCTAGGCAGCCTACATCCCCTCCCAGCACAACTGTCGGGCAGATTCCATAAGCAGAATCACCTCAGACAGCCACAAATGGATGCTGTGAAGAGCGGTGTTCCTAGATTTGGTCCACAATGGGGTATCCTGCAGATAGACCTGTTCGCCTCCTTCATAAACAGGCAACTCCAGAGCTACTGCTCCAGAACTCACGACCCGAAGGCATTGCAAACAGGCGCCACCTTAATGTCATGGAAGGGGAAGTTCCTGCATGGCTTACCCCCTTTCCCTGTTATACAGAGGGTCCTACTGAAAATTCAGCAGGACTCACCAAAAACCTTGCTGGTGATTCCCTATTGGCCAAGACAGCACTGGTTCCTTCTTCTTCATCTGTCCAAGGGCAATCACCACAAGTTACCCCCTAAGTGGGACCTACTCACACAGCACAAGGGGACACAGATACACCCACAGTGGCGGTCTCTGCACCTCTCCCCGTGGCGGATAAGATTCTGATTCCCTTCATATACCTGTACAACGAGGACATGCTTTCAGTCCTGCAGGAGGCCAACAAACCAAACACAAGAAAATCTTATCTTTCCAAGTGAAAAAGGTTTTCCTTCTGGTGTCACAAAAGACAGATGGAGCCGCTGGACAATGACTTGCCTCTGATTCTGTCCCACCTGTGTGAACTCCTGAAGGCAGGTTTGTCTTACTCCTCTTTAAAAGCACACCTGTCTGCCATCTCTGCCTGCCTGTCTATGGAACCTTTACTGGCATCCATATTACCAGCCAAACTCTTCCTGAAGGGGGTTCTGCACCTAAGACCTCCCAGGAGACCATCCCCTCCTCCCTGGGATCATAATTATGTGCTAGAAAAACTCACATTGCCACTTTTTGAACTGCTGACAAGGCTGCCTTAAAGTTTTGCACATGGAAAACAGTCCTGCTAGTAGCTTTGACATCAGCCAGGAGGGTCTCAGAGCTTCAAGCCCTTATGGCTACTCAGCCTTTCCTGGTTTTCTATTTGGATAGGGTCACCCTGAGAATAAACCCATCCTTCATACCCAAGGTGGTCAATGACCTTTCCTTGAATCAGGCTATCCACCTGCCTACCTTTTTCCCTAACCCAGAGGGAGTTAGTGAGAGAGTCCTTCATTCCTTGAATTTCTACAGACAACTCAGATTCTGTTTGCATAAAGCTAAACCTATCCACAAATCAGACCAACTTTTTGTCTCCTTCCACCCCAGGGCTCTGGGGAAAGGAGTGGGAAAACAGACCATTTCTGCCTGGATGGCAAAGGCTATCTCCTGTTGCTACACCTACCATGGGAAGACTCTTTCAGGCAATGTCAGGGCCCACTCCACAAGAGCAGTGACCTCTTCTGGGGCCTTTTTCCAAGGTCTGGACACTAACTCCATTCTGGAGGCAGCCACCTGGTCCTCGGTGCACAGTTTCACTTTACAAACTGGGCCACATCTTTAGAGCCAGGGCTATTCTGCATGGGTTTTTGGAGTCCTCTACCAGGCTACCCCACAACCTTTAAGTGAGCTTTGGTACTCCCCCACTAGTAGAATACTGCAACATTGGAATAAAATAGCATAGGGAAGTTGTGTAAGAACTTACCATAACCATAGTTGTCCTTCTCTTCCATGTTGCAGTATTCCTTCCCTCCCACCAACCCCCCCCCCTTCTTAACCTTGCACTTGCTCTACCTGGCTCAGGGACAGGCTATGTCCCTCTGAATTGGCTCCGTCTAGGGCTTTTGTTTGGTTCTGAGGACTGGTGCATGCAGACGTCACTTTTATGGCCACGTACCTGCCTCTACGTCAGACATCCGATGCACCAAAAGGGACTGAAAAAGCGTTGGAAACCTGGCCAGACAAGCTGATTGGAAGAAAGGTAAACCCACTAGTAGAATACTGCAAAATGGAAGAGAAGGACATCTATGGTTATGGTAAGTTCTTACACAACTTTCCTTTCTAATATATTTGTAACACAAGCATCTTATATAAATCAGTTTGGTATTCACAAATGACGGACTATTTACAAAATTCCAGCTAGCTGTGCTGGCAGTACCTCCTATTGTCGCAGTTTTTTTTTATAATTTTTGTTCCTCCGAGGGTGTCAAAACAAGTAGTTACTTTAAAAAAAACAAATACATTTGTGGTCTGACCTAACCAAGGAGGGGCATCACACATGGGGAAGTGCAGTGACCCCCCCCCCCCATGCTGGTGAGTATTGTGTCCAGAACATTAGAGCCCCTAGTGGGGGTGTAGACTATCTGTCCCAGAGCAGTTGTGATAACTAAGTCCAGGAACCTCTGGGCAAGCATGTTTTTGCTCATATATGTCCCCTAGTCTATGGAAGGATAGATGAAATCTCCCATGACTAAGATGTTGGGCTGTTTGCCGAGGGATTCCAGTAAATCGAGGTAGATGGTGTGTTTATCCTGATTCATGGTGGGGAATCTATATCTGATGGTGTGGTATGGTACTTTCCCAATAGTTAATTGGACATGGAGTAGTTCAAGAGAGTCATTGTGTTTGAACAGTCTTGAAGTGTATTTGATTTTAACGAAGATGAATTAACCTCCACCTTTGGTTCCTTCACGCTCATTTTGAGGTTTGAGCATGTGGAAGGCATTGCTGCCTGCACGGCCAGAGTCCCCTGGACTAACCAGAAGCTAAGCCAGTTGATGAAGTCCACCATTTTTGTGTCATCATCCTGGGTTGAGGGTAGGATACTGCTTAGGCCTAGAGACATGCTTATCTGAATCACACACAGTTCTGTCATGCCTCTCTTCATATAGTCCAGGGAGTTACGTCTCAAGCCATTCTTTCCAACATGGTATATGACAGAGTCATAATGGTAGTTGTTGAGTGACTTGAGTGCATGTGTGATATGTCAGATCCTGGCATTGACAGTGACCTTTTCCTTGTCCAGTCTGGTGAGGAGGATGGCTGTGTGTCTCAAATGTGATGTCCCTTACTATCCTGGGTCAGTAACTAAGGAGCTTTGATCCTCACTACTGACTCCAATGTGAGACTGTCACTTAAACAGAAGTAATAGTTCACAATTTTCCCACAAGGGCACAACAGGAACACACGCTGTTTTCTTGGGACTGAACTATATACTGCTGTCTGCCCCAAATGTATTTTTTTATTACACACACACAGAGCAATATGTCCCAGTTTAAGGCCTCTGATAAACACTCAGAGTAAATTTAAATCTCACACATCCAAACACTTATGGGAAAGCCGGACACAGATTTCCAGCGTGTGTCCCTTCCCCAAAATAATATGGTAAAGCTGCCAGCAATCAGTGTGTCTTCATGCCCTTTTAAAGGACTATCCAGTTATGAAAATTAAGTATCAAAAGACCAGAACAGCCAGGCCTTTGAGGTGTCCTGGGAAGTATCAATCGGGTATAAGCACTGTCTAATTGCTAAAGAAAAGCATTGATTTCTAGCCACAATGTAAAGTAATGAAAAACATTTAATAAGTAAAATGATTTCAAAAATGTAAATCAGTAGCTTTCAATAGACACCAGAACTCAATCACTGGAAATGTAAAATTCAATCACTGGAAATGTAAAATTAAACTGCAGCATAGGAATCTACTATTCTTGAAAAAACTCTATCTTAATAACTAAACTTTCCTAATCCAACTAAAGAATACTATCCCTGATCTAATCTAACTCATAACAACAAGACAAAAGGCAGGCTTAGTTTTTTTAGGTGAGTTCTCTTTCATGGGTGTCCATTGACTGCACAGCGCTGTAACTGACTGTACTTCACAAAAGTGTTTAGTACTTGACAAACTGCAGTCTCAACTGTCTTATTTTAAAAATAAGTGTCAGCTGTTTGAAAAGTTCTTTTTCTGTCAGTCAGCTGTTTAAATAATCACTTAGCAACCAGGATCATCCTAATTACATCACTTACTGTCCAGCTGATTCTCGACAGTACTTTAGAATGTCCCTCTCAAACATGCGCAATTAGAAATGCATCAAAACACTGACAGATTCTCTAAACATTCTGTATAAACAGGGAAATACTCCAACATTTTAAAACTTATTTTCGCAAGTAGACATGCTGGCGTACCATACAGGTTTATCCAGAATATACACAAATCTCCTGCCAGACGTGCTAACACAGATGACAGTGTTTTCATTTTCTTCACACCTCCGCATGTGTGTGTTTGTGTTGTGACCTTATTTTGTGTGAGAGATGAGTTTTGCATCAGAGGTGAAGCATCTGAATTGACAACCTGTTTAATATCTAGCTTGTTTTTAGGTGAGAGAATTGGCTGCAATCCCACAGTGTTTGTATTTCTCATATAGGGTATTAGTTTGCTTTAGGAATAAATGGCTGTCTGTATACATGAAGCAATTGCTACATTACCTCAAGGTGCCCATATCAATCAAACTGGCAGGAGAAGTGATGGGGAAAACTGCCTGTCCATTGTGGCAGGATTTTTTTTCCTGAATGTGGTATTTGGGAATGAACTGGGCTAGTTGGATTTAGGACTTTGGCTTGACCAGTGAGCTAGTTTGACTTGGAGTAGCAAAGGCAGTGGGTGTATAATAGATTGTGGATACATGTGAAAAGGCTGCTTAGAGCGCAACTTAGTTGCCCTTTGCTGAGCAGAGAAGCTTGGATGATTCTATTGGAAGGTCTCTAGGGAAAAATGATGTTCCCAGGTGTTTGCATCTGTACAGGGCACGGATAAACATGTTGCACAGTGCACAGCAACGGGAGTCTTATATGCATGTGAATTTAAACAGTTTACAACTACCAATGGGAAAGCACCAGATTGAGCCTTTCTCCAGCAATCCCCAACTCGGATGGGTCCAGCTACACAATTCTGCCACAAAGGTGCAGGGAGGAAGCTCTCTTAATGTAAGATGGCTGGTTTGAGCACAATGATACCAGTCTAGATTCAGCAGGTCTGAATCTAGCCTATGCTATATAAAGCAATGAAACACAATTTCAAAGCCCAGAGTAAAAAGCTGTCAGAAACAGCAAAAATTAAGCAGTAAGTCAATTAAATGCAGTTGACAAAGTGCAGTGGTGGCTTAAATATACTTATTTTTCAGTTTTTTTTTTCTTTAGTGGGTGCCATGGATTTCAGTGCAGATGCACTCTAGACCTCTGGCTAAAGTTGTCAAATGTTGAGCAGCTCCGGCAAACCCACGCAAATGTGAGGTTTATAGACGGGCAAAGCTAAACAGTTATAACACAACTACCAAAGGGAAAACCCCACTCTCAGCCTTTCTCTAGCAGTCCCAAACTCGGATGGGTCCAGAGCTACAGACTTCTGCCACAAGGGTGTAGGGAGGCCCTGTTAATGTAAGAGAGCTGGTTTAAGATCACAGTGATACCAAACAGTCTAGGTTCAGCAGGTCTCAATCTAGCCTATGATATGTAAGGCAAACAAACACAGTTCCTAGATGGGAAGGAGTAGGGGAAGAGTCACTTAAAGGTCAAAGTGAGTGTGTTTATTAGTATACTATTAGATGACCTGCAATTGTACCACGTCTGCACAAACTGGCAGCTCTTTGAGCAGCTGTAAACAGTGGGAAACTATGAAGAACTTTTCCTATAGAGATTTTAAACTGGAGAGGTCTACTTATATGCAAGCACGGGAAGCAGTGTTTGCGTGAGCAAACACAAGGCTTTTATACCAGCAGGATTAAAGACTGAAGTTAAACCCTCAGGCCAATCGGATAATAATGCAATAAGCTATCGACCAGAGTTTCTCACCTTGGATGGATTTAATTTAACTCCCTGCTCCCACCCGAGTGCAAAAGAATCCTCCTAATGTAAAACGAGCTGTTTTTGAGCTCAAGTGCAGTAACAAGTGCTTTACAACAGAAGTCAGAATTCCTGCAGTATCAGGAATCCTTAGAAATAAGTTCACTAACCCTGAAAAATGTTCACAACACACAAAAACTGTGCAAAACTTTGGCAGACTCAGGAGAACTTTGGCAAACTCAGAACAGCTTTGATAGTATCAAAGGAGGTTAGGAAATATCAGAATATTGTTAAAACAACCTAAGAGCAGTACAGTAACAAACAGATGGAGTTTCTTTAAGACGTACAGGCTGGAAATGGTGATAAAATTCAACCAAATCAATAAATACAACACAGAAGTGTTCGAATATCACTGAAACAGCATTTGCAAAAAAAAAAAAAAACCGTATCAGCACTGTAGGTCCAGATTGTTTTAGGAGCAATCCAATTCTTGTAGTGACAGTTGTCAGTCAGGCATAGGGAAGTTCTGAATAAAAAGAGGATTCCTTGAGTCCTCATTCTCCCTTTGAGGAATTGTCCTTTGGAGACAATGTGCTTCATATGATGGAGCATTTTAAGTGGGATTACTCCCAGGACTGTGACATTCAAAAGAGGTATTATGAGATATTACAGATGGAATCTCCTAAACCTTCTGTTTTTTCCCGTTTTGTGTGCTTTATTGGATCCGGTTGCAGCTGCTGCTGTGTCTTCTGATTCCCAACCTCCAGCACTTAAGAAGCCTGACTGCTTTTGAGGCCTTTACAAGTGTTCTTCAGACCCTGCTGTGGTCTCTTTCTGCTCACAAGCCATCCAAGCTTTTGTCCTCTTGTAAACTTCTGCCTTCTGATAAAGGCAGTCAGGCTATGGAGAATCTGGGGAAGAAAGCTTATATTTCTGCTTTTCTGTCTTCGTAGCCATAAATTATCAGACCCATATGACCAGGTATGCTTGGGCCCTTTTGTCTCAACTTGGGGGGGGGGCGCATGTCAGACCTTCTTGTCTTTGAGCAAAACTGCTACCCTTTCTTATTGACATCCACTTCACAGGTAGTCCGTCATTCTATCAAATATAGCTCTGATGCATCTTCTAGAGCTGCTTCAGGTTCTGTTATGGGTAGGTACTCTTGGCTTTGCCTACAGGCCTTAACTGATATTAAGGCCAAGCTCCTGGATGCTCCTTTGAACATACAAAATCTTTTTGGTACTTCTTTAAGACTCTACAAGATAAAGGTAAAGTTATGCAGGACCTTACATTTTTGTTTCTCCTCTCCCCAAGTTTTAGAGAAACTACCCTATGTCTGCCTTTGTTCATAGGCAACATAGGCAGCCTTCTAAAGGGAAAAGCCCATGTTTTCTTATACACCCATCCAGACTTCTAAGATTTAAAAGCCCCCTTTTCAGGACAAATCTGCCTCCAACTGATATATTTTCTCCCCCTCCACTTGGCTAAGTTCTCCCTTCTCTCAGGTTTTCCCCGTCTGGCAATGGATTACTTGAGACTCTTGAATACTTTCCGTTATCCGTCACTGTTATTTTATGATGTATAAATCCCCCTCCCCCACTTCTCAGGTCTTTATCAACCTCCTCCAGACTAACGTCCTCACTTGTCTGTGATCCTGTAGGATCTTTTGGATCAGAGAAACATCCAACCTGTTCCAGAATTTCAATAGGGAACATGGCTTTACTCCTGGATGTTACTGTTTCCCAGAATGAGGGGACATGGAGCCCTGTCTTAGACCTCTCCTTTCTCAACACGTTTGCAAAAGTTCCTTCTTTCTGGATGCTTTCACTCCAGCTACTGTTTCCTGTCTTGCTTCTACGGGCATTTCTGATCTCCCTAGACCTAAAGGACACCCATCATCATATTCCCATTCACCTTCTCTTCAGGAAGTTTTTGTTTCACTATTTCTTCCTCTCATTTTCAGTTCTGTGCTTTGTCCTTCGGTCTTTCTACAGTCCCAAGAGTATTTGGCCCCTGTCGTAACCTCTTGCAGACCTCAAGAAGTCCAGAGTTTGCTATGTCTGGACAAACAGCTTCTTTAGGCTCCCGCCCAATCCAGTTTTCAGGATCTGCACTTCGTTTTCCTTCTGTACACTCTGGGACTCGCCATCAATCTCAAGTAGTCCATTCTGACCCCTCCTAAAGACCACATTTTTCTGAGTTACAAAATCTAAACTGTCACAATGTTGGCCTCTTCCCTCTCACAAGGTTCTGTCTGTAACAACCTACTTCCAGCCTTTGTTTCCCCTTTCTCTTATTCCTGTAGGAAATTTCTCAGAGCCTTATGCTTCATGCCATCTGTTATTCCCATACTTCCCTTTGCTAAGCTTCATATGAGAAATTCAGTGGCAGCTAACAGACAGTTTGGCTCCAGCATTGTCACCCTCTGGAGTTTCTGATTCCTCTGCTACTTTATCTCAAACTCGACTTTCATTGGTGGATTCGGCAAATCTCCCTCAATCCAGGTCTGCCTTTTCAAGCTCCTACCCCAACTCGAGCTATTCACAGATGCTCCCAGTCAGGAGTGGAAGCCTTTTCCAACAACCTGAAGGTTCAGGGTCTCTGGCGTCTTCATCAGCAGTCAGACCTCGTCAACATTAAAGAGATTAGGGTGCTCATTCTTACTCTACAGGCCTTCCGTTCTCTTTGGTCTCCAGGCCATCTAAAGGTCTTCACAGACAACACCACAGTCGTGTGTGTGTGTGTGTGTGTGTGTGGGGGGGGGGGGCTCATAAAGTCTTATCTTCCTTGCAGAGTAGCCCCTCAAGCCTTGGACTTTGCTAGCTGCCAACAGATAATACTTTAGGTGGGCTATATCCCTTCTGGACACAACCTCATGAATGCATGCTTCACAGGGAGGTGCTTTTGGACATAGTACATTGGTGGGATATTCCTGAAGTTGATCTTGTTGCCTCCCCTCTGAATAGGCAACTTCCTCACTTCTGTTTTGAGTCCTAAGTCCTCTGACTTGGAAGGTGGATTCTGTGTCTTTTTCTTGGAAGGAAATGTTCTTATTTGCTTACTATGCTCTTCCTTTGCTTCCCAGAGTCCTGCACAAGATCATGAAGGATTCCTCCAGAATTTTGCGGGTGACTCCCTTTTGGCCCAGCCAGCACTGGTTGGGACAGTCATCACAAGGTACCTCACTGGCTGGATCTTCTCATACAAGAAAAAGGGTCTGTCATTCACCCCCACTTGTCCACTATTCTATTGACACTTTGGGTGATTGGGTTTTGAGACATTTTAGACACCACATTTCTGATTATGTGGGTTTGCAGAAGGCCATGAAACCCACTACCAGAAAATCCTGTGTGACAAAATGGAAGAGATGTTCCGTTTGGTGAGTCAGCATCACTAGGATACCTTCTCAGTATGGGGTCCCTTTGGTCTTTTCTTACTTGTGCGAACTGCTCCATGCTGGCCTAGCATATTCTTCTGCTAGAGCTAGCTTGTCACCAGTCTCTGCTTGTCTGTCCTTGAAACCCTCCTGACCTTTCTTTTTTAGATGAAGCTATTCCTTAAAGGCAGCCTTCATATCATGCCCCAAGAAAACCTATTCCTCCCTCTTGGGACCTTAATTTTGATCTTCAAAAAGTGATCTGGGCTCCTTTTCAGCCCGCTTCTTTTTCCTCCTCCAGAATTGCACCTGGAAGTCTGTTTTATTGGTAGCGCTTTTACTTCAGCGAAGAGAGTTTCTGAACTTCAGGCTCTGCTGACAAATCCTTTTTTTTTTTTTTTTTTATATAGAGATAGGGTGTCTCTGCATATACTAATCTTTTTATGCCTAAGGTGGTTAATGAGTTGTCCCTTAATTAGTCTAATTGGCTCCCTTCTTTTTTCCCTTCTGCAAAATCTGCTAGTTAGAGGGTTCTTCACACCTTGGATTTACAGTAGACAACTCTGGTATTATTTGGGTAAGACAAAGGTTATCCACAAGTCTGAGCAGCTTTTTGCGTCTTTTCTTACCAGGACATTGGGATTTGTGGTTTCTAAGCACACCTTCTCCTCCTGGACTTCTAAGACCATTTCTTTGTTATTCCTTTCATGATAAACAGCTTTCTGCTTCAGTCCATGCTTATTCTATGAGAGTGGTATCCCTTCAGGAGTATTCTTCAAGGTCTGGATACCAGATCCATCTTTGAAGCTGCTTCTTGGTCGTTTGTACACACTTTTACTAAACATTGTAAGTTGCATGTTATTTCCAGAACCAGGCAGCATTTGCCAGGGCTGTCCTTCATGGGCTGGTGGAGGGTTCCTTTGTATCTTCTTCCTCCCATCCTTTACAGTATCTTTTATACTCTCCCATATGTGATGAACACTGCAACATTAATATGGAAGGACATAAAACAGTTGTGTAAGATTTTAACATAACAGTAGATGCTGTCCGTTTCACTGTTGCAGTATTCAGTCCCACCCTCCTGCCCTATTTTCTCTCTTTTTCTGTTGAGTATTCTCTGCTGTCCAAGTGGTCTCTTGCCCTTACCAGTTGTTCTCCTCTTCTTCCCCCTGGATGTATATTTTCTTTATCCTGGGGTTGCTCTGGTTCTTCTGGGGCACTTCATTTCAGATGATGTAGCATGTATACGTGACCTTTATATCCTACGCCTTTGGTATGCTAGCAGGATATCCCATATGTGTTCTCCTTTTCAGTGTTGAAGGTATTCATCTACTCTCTTGGTAAGATCTTACACAATTGTATATTTTCCATTATTGCTGATTAGAGTCCCTGCTTCTTAGCAAAATATGTAGCATTTCTTGAGACAGATGAGCTGTGTGAACTGTGTGATCTGAGATGGATATAAAGCTTAGCATCCTGCAGATCTTAAAACAAGTACGCTACGACCCTGAACATTTCTGTATCTTTTGCAGAAAATATATCAATTTGAAACAGTTCAGATGTGAAACTCGTGTCTGTGCCACAAACACTGCCTTCCCTACTTTTACTGTGTTGGCAGGTTGTCAAAGAGCATTCTTAGATGCTACAGAAGCATTGTTCTTAGAATTTCATTTTCAGAAAATGTTTTAAGTGTATGTGGTTTCATAAGTAATTTAAAAGTACATGACATAATGCAAGTATAAGTTCATCCCTATTCTAACTTGATCATTCCACTCACCAACAGTTACTATGTAGTAGTAGTATGTTCTTTTCGGCTTTTTTTATTTTTGATATTCTATGATATGCATATACTGTATTTAGATTCAAGGTTAAGAAATTAAGACTAGATATGATGCACGAAAAAAATAGTGCTGTATTATTAAGATGGACAGATGTTAAAATAATGGGATTTTTTTTTTGTGTAGGCAAACAGTGATCAGCCTTCTAATAGACTTAAGTTTTTACATTAAGTACAGAATTCGTAAGTGGTGACTACAGAAAGTTGTATTTTTATGCTCAAAAATGTGTGTAAAAGCTAAAAATGTCATTATGTAATAAAATGTACCAGTTTCCAAACCATTAATTTTTGGTCTTTGCGAAAAAAAAAAAGAAACGGAGAATAATTTATCTTAAAACAACTGTATAGATTGTACAGTATTGTTTAAAATAGAATACAATTACAATAAATTAACTTCTAATCTTAAATTTACTCGTTTATCAAGAGGGTTAAAGTTTATTCAATAGATACCTTTCCTCCCTTCTCTCTTATGCAATAACATTACTGCAGAACTTCATAGATTTGGCAATTTTTCATACATGATTAAATATACTGTGAGGGGTAAATGATCTTAATTATATTTTAAAATGGACACCTGAAGTCTTACAGCTCGATAAATACATTGACTAATTGTCCTAAATGCAAAACTAATACAGCAACTGATATAAAAGTGTTTGCTAATGGTAGTGTTGTTAATGAGATTATTTCACCTGTGATTATATAGATGACACACACCTATTTTACAGTCTTTAAATTCTGGGTAAGAGGGCTTTAGATGTATTGTAAATTATAATTCCTTGATCTTACAGACATCACAGATGTTAACTGACAAGAAAAGCTTGGGGCTGTTAATAGCAAGGTGCTTATTTGATTTAAAAAGAATGACAAGATGGCTATTTACTGAATTTTATAGGGAAAAGACTTCATTGTTCAGATAAAGCCAGTGCAGTAAAATAGTAGTAATTGTGAACAAATAGAAGATATTCTGTTCTCCTTTTAAATGGGATGTTTAGCAAGATTGTGTGTTTCGCAGATGAATGGGAAAAGGCCAATGTTATCCCCTTGCACAAAGGTGGTGCTTCCATTGACCCCGGGAACTATAGACTTATTAGCCTAACTGGCCTTATCAGCAAAGATATAGGTAATCTCCAGACACTTGACCCTACTCAATTTGAATTTGTCAAAGGGAGATCATGCCTGTTAAACCCGGTGAACAACTTTGAGACAGTCACCTCACCAAGGCCCTTGAAGCGGGGACATTTCTGCATGCAGCCTACCTAGACTTAGCCGAGGGTTTGGACACTGTCCCCCACTCAGGCATCGTTGACAAACTCACCCATTTAGGTATCAACCCTTATTAGATGGGTCTCTTAACTGGCTCACTGATAGAGCCCATATAGTCAAAACAGGGGAATCCATCTCCAACGGCAGACCTGTAACCAGTGGTGTTCCACAGGGATCAGTCCTGGGACCTCTACCATTTGGAATCTGTTTCTCCAAAGTACAAGCTACAACTAAAGGTCTGTGGCTGACAAAGTTTGCTGATGAATGCAAACTGGGAGCAGTCCTAGAATCTCCAAACAATGTCAACATCCTACAAGAGGGTCTTACACAAACAAATGATTGATGCCAAAGTCATGGCCTTAAACTCAATGCAAAAAATGTTATCCCTTGTGGTAAGAGTGATGTTCCTGCTAACTGCCACATCAATAACAACACCCTAAGTATGCACTCAGTGGTGAGAGACCTGGGCACACAGGTTGACAGCAAACCTTACCTTTGATCACCATGTCTCCACAGTGGTAAGAAGGGCATTCTGTATTACTCATTTCATAAGTAAGGACATTGCCTCCAGAAAAAAAAGTTATAACCTCCCTGTACTCTTCTCTCATCAGGCCAATAATCGAGTACAATGTCCCTTTTGGTATGTACCTTTCCAAGTACCTGCAGCAAGTGTTGAGACCACAAAGGTTCCTCACAAGGAAAATTCAAGGTCTTCACCATCTGTCCTGTGATGATCTGAAATCACTGTCACTTTATTCTGTTTCATACAGACTACTCAGAGGTGATCTCTGCCTTGCATAATGCAATCTTTGACCCTGCTTTATTGGTAATGCGGCATATCCACAAGTCAAATGTTACACGGGTTACGTGCTCTAAAGGCTTTAACCTGGTATGTGACATTAATAAAACCTGCTGGAGGGACAGATTTGTCTCCCAGATTTTACTGTACCTTTGCAACAGACTCCTGCTTCATGTCAAGCAGAGCACCTCATTGGCCCTCTTCAAACGCAATTTGGACGATTGGATGGGTAACAGTAAATTCATCCCTGGGGTTCCACATATGTCCGTCTTAGACAGGAGTGCTAGGGGCCGAGTATGAAAATAAGGGTAAAACTTGGCTAGGCTTGAAAGGGCCCTAGGTTCATTAGCCTAGTAACCTCCTATGATCCCATGCATCCAGGGCATCAGTGTTTGCAAAAAAGACATTGTTTTTTCAATTACATGTTTTAAGTCTGCATGAAAAAAAATGTGTTCAGTAATGGTGATTATATAGTATTTTCCTTTGTGCTTTATTGGCTGAATTAGAAAAGAAAATGAATTGGAATATAGGTTAAATACCTATAACATTAAGATTTTACAAGACACTCTAACTAGAGAAACAGCAAGCACTAAAACTAGAAACTTATAAAATGTCACCACTTCTGATGATCATGTATAAGGTATATCAGATGTTGACAGTGACTATAAGTTACTGCATTCTGGGTAATACTGGTCATAGGTGGTTAAACCTGTAGCTTTAAATGAGATGAGAAGAATATCAAAATATATTTTTGAGCCCAAATAGCTTTGATTAAGTAAACTCCCCAGATTAACAGTACTTTTCACACAATCTAGTAAAAATTTACAAGCAAATGGTTATTCCTGATGTTTTGTCTAACCTCAGACTTACAGATAGACATACTGTTATATTGCTTGCTAGAATATTAAAGAATACAGATAATTTTATGCATTTGCAGTGAGGACCAAGTAAAGTATTAAATTTAGCTATACTAATGAGAAGATTCTAGGATGTTCTTAGTGTTTCACTGTTGCAGTCATCACACTTGGGTTATCTGCCTGCAGGTAGCCCTCAGTCTGCCCGAATACCGGAGTCTTGGGATTTCTGCGTCAGATACTGTCTCGCCTCTTTCATGATGTCAGGGGTATAAAACATGCAGCTGATGCCATTATATCAGCTTTTCTTGCCACGTGGGAGCCCGAACCAGAAGCAGTTTGCAAGTGCCGGTTGGCCGCTACCTGAAATTTTCATTTTTCGAGTTTCAAACCTGAAGTCTTCTAAAGTTAAGTACCCCGTTGGGGATCCTTTTTTCTTGCTTTAACCGATGTCAGAAAAAGTTAACAATTGTCTTGCCTGTGGAAAGCAAATACCTCACAGAGATTTTCATTCTTACTGCGTCACCTCGCTGTCGGATTTGTGCCTTGTTTAACTCCTGAACTATTTGTCGTCTGGCTATCTTTGTCACTAAATTCTTTTGCTTTCGTTCTCCGTATTCTGAAATGGCTTTGATAAGCCATCCAACTACCGATCTTCTGAAAAAACGTAAGGGTAAAGACAGCGAGAGACCGCATAGGTCCAAAACTGCCAACGACGGTTCCGGTAAGCTAGTCACCACATTGCCGGTAGTCAGTGAGACGCCTTTGCAGCCCCTGATACCTGCTTCTACAGATTTGCAGGCCTCTGCCGAGACCCATTCTGAGTCCAGCATGCCGCGAGATGCTTCGACTATGGAACCTGCGGATGTCTCTACCTTGGATGGGTCCGGAGTCGCTGTGCAGGCACCGGCTTCTGAGGGTGTATTCCGACCTTCTGATGTTCTTATTAAACTGACAACTTTGTTTTTGACTAACAAAACAGAGTTTCTCAGGCCCAGAATTCACACTATGCCTAGAAAACCGAACAAAGCGCATGCTCAAGCTCCCATGCCACAGAAACAAATGCTTAGAATAGCTGAAGACCTTATAACTGTGATTAGGGGAAGCCAGCCTTCCCCCTCTAAAAGACAAAGAATTGATTTTCCTTCTGATTCTACAGAACATGAGTCTGATTACTCTGATCCCTCAGATTACCAGGACATACCCTTATCTACCTATGAGGATTCAGATGGAGAGGATTCCATTCCCTCTGCCTCCCCTCCAGAGGATTTTTCTTTTGGTGAAACCTTGCATACCTTGAGAGCATTTCTGCTGGGAATGCCAGGACTATCCTCAGTCCAAAAATTTTTAGACTTGCCTCAGCACAGACATCTGGCTATACCCCCTTTCCTGGATATTGTAGATGATGTCTTCATGGAATCCTGTCTTTCTCCTCTCTCAAATTTGTCTTTAAGAATCCCACTGCGGATGCAGGGACCATTTCCCAGGGACCTAAAGGCATTAAGACTACTACAGCCAAAAACCCTACCCCTTCGGACAGGGATTCTAGAGCTTTAGACAGATGGGGTAAGAAAGTATATACCTCTGCAACTCTTGCCATCAGAGCTTTGAATTACCAGTTTCACATGTTGAAGTACCAGCAAGATATTATGGAACTAATTAAACAAAAAATGGTGTTACTTCCAGATCGTGCAGAAAATAAAGATCTACAAGAGTTGATGCATTCTGCTAAAAAAGTTAGTAAACATACTTTACAGTGTGGCTTTGATGCCTTAGAAGCAGCTTGCAGGGCTGCTGTCACTGGGTCTGTACTGAGAAGGCAAGCTTGGCTGAAGGAACAAATCTTGCCAGACCATGTCAAAGCAAACTTACTAGATGCTCTATTAAACCAGGAACGTTTGTTTGGCACAAAAGCAGAAGTTGTTCTTAAAAAGATGGAGGAAAAAGCTAAATCTATGCAAACTGTTAAAGATTTCTTACAGGTGCAGCCACCTAGATTCAGTAGGCATTGAGCTTCTAAAAACTGGTCCTTTCCAGTCCCTCCCAGGCCTTCTCAGTTCAAGTCCAGGGGCAACAGACCACCAAGACTACAGTCTCAGGGTATGCAGGGATCTAAACAATGGAGTGCTCCCACCTCAAAAACAGGGAGTGGTAAGCCACCCCTTATGGAAAAAGTTCCCAATGACTTTTCTTTCATCCTTCTAAGCCATGCCCAAGTGCTTGCACCCCTAGGAGGAAAACTCGCCCTTCATGCAAAAAACTGGATGTCCATTACCCAGGACCGATGGGTTCTAAACATTGTATCCCAGGGATACAGATTCTACTTCCACTCACTGCCAAACCCAAGCGGGTTGCCAGACCTTCCTCCAAACCAGTGGGCAGAGGCTCAAAAGCAAGTACTCTCTCTTCTCAATATCATGGCTATTCAACCTGTTCCAATAGAATAAAGGGGACAGGGTTTCTACTCTAGACTGTTCCTGGTGCCCAGAAAGGGAGCTCTTGATGCCCTATCCTGGATCTGTCAATTCTCAACTCCTTCCTGGTTGTCCAAAAATTCAAAATGCTTACACTGCAACAGCTTCTTCCTTTGCTAGCCAAGGATGCCTGGCTAGTCACCCTCGACTTAAAAGAAGCTTACCTGCACATTCCCATAAGGGAATCTTGCAGGAAATATCTACGTTTCAGGGCAGGCTCTGTGCACTATCAGTTCTCTGCACTTCCTTTTGGCTTATCTACAGCACCCAGGGTATTCACAAAGTGCCTAGCTCCAGCCATTGCATTCTGCAGGCAGAGAAATATTAAACTTTACCCATACTTGGACGATTACCTGATTCAGGTGGACAGTCAAGAATTGCTACTTCAGCACCTGGCATTTGTAAAGACTCTCCTAACTTCTCTGGGGTACACTATCAACGAAAAGAAATCACAACTGGTGCCCAGCCAAAAGATTGTATTCCTGGGAGCAAGCTTGAACAAAACTTCCCAGAGGGCATTCCTCACTGCAGAAAAAAGGTCTATTTGACAAACTACTTCAAACTAATGGCCACCAAAATCCAGCTATCTGCAAGAAAAATACTGCAAGCCCTAGGGTTCATGTCCTCATACATTCTACTAATTCCATATGCAAGACTGCATATAAGGAAATTTCAGCGGTACTTAAAAAGTCTCTGGTGTCAACATTCTCAGGACTTCGAAACAGTGATTCCTATCAATCCTTGTCTAAGGACAGAGTTCCTTTGGTGGGCAGAGGCATGCAACCACAACAAGGGACTTCCTTTCACTCATCCCCTCGCAACCCAAACCCTGACAACAGACGTATCAGACTATGCATGGGGGGCTCCCATGGCAGGCAAATGCATTTAAGGCAAATGGAGCCCAGGACAAATTCCCCTGCATATCAATCAAAAAGAAATGTTAGCTGTACAGAAAGCTCTGACAGCCTTCAAATACCTTATCCGCTCCGGACAACTCCTGATACAGACAGACAACACCACCGTTATGTGGTACATAAACAAGCAGGGGGGGTGGAATCATTCCTACCCACTCTGCAGGTTAGCCATGGCCCTATAGAACACAGCCTTGAGCAACCAAGTGCACCTGCAAGCTCAATTCCTGCCAGGCAAACAAAATTCACTGGCAGACGACTTAAGCAGAAATCTACTGGACCCACACAAGTGGAAACTGGAACCCAACTCATTCAAACTTCTAATCCAGAGGTGGGGGGCACCAAAGGTGGACCTCTTTGCCTCCCCCCAAAACCATCAATTGAGCAAATTTTGCACCAGAAGTCCTCACAGCAAAGCGTGTAAAGTGGATGCCCTGTCCTTTAAATGGGAGAACCTCTCAATTTATGCCTTTCTCCCTCTGCACCTCCTCTCAAAAGTACTACTCAAGATCAAACAGGACAGACCAAGGACAATCCTTATTGCCCCAGACTGGCCATGCCAGCACTGGTACCCACTCCTGTGTAGTCTGACAGCAGTGCCATCCTGGCACCTACATCAGACACCCTCCCTACTGTCCCAGCAGGAAGGGCAGAGTTTGCATCCACAGCTGCAAATCCTAAACCTTGCAGCCTTGCTTATTCCCTGAATACACCACCAGCAACCCTAAGCCAACAGTTGCTGGGCGTCATCCTTGAAACCAGAAGGCTTAGTACTAGGAAATCCTATTCTGAAAAGTGGAAAAGATATTGTTCTTGGAGCCAGTCTCAGGGAAAGGGCACAGCCATGCCCACCTTACCTCAAATCCTAGATTACCTAGCAGAGCTGCTCCACAGAGGCCTATCCTTCTCATCTATAAGATTCAAGCCTCTGCCATCTCAGCTCATTACAGTACTGAGCCACATCTCTTTTCTCACCCTCTCATCAAACAGCTCCTGAGAGAAGCTAACAGTTTTAAGGCCCCCAAGGAGAGCTCCCACTCCTGCCCAGAACCTTAACTTTGTACTAGAGAAGCTCATGCTTTTCCCCTTTGAACCTGCTGCTGCAGCAGCGTTCAAATTCCTCTTTTGGAAAACAGCCTTACTTCTAGCCATCACTTCAGCAAGAAGAGTGTCTGAGTTACAGGCACTAATGGCTGTGGAACCCTTCATTATTTTCCATGCTGACAAGGTTTCCCTCAGGACTAACACATCATTTATGCCCAAGGTGGTATCCAGTGTGGCTTTAAACCAATCCATCTATTTGCCAGCCTTTTCCCTAATCCTCAGAATAAAGGGGAAAGGATCCTGCACTCCTTGGACGTGCACAGACAGCTCAAGTTCTACCTTGACAGGACTAAACCTTTCAGAAAATCTGACCAGCTGCTAGTAAGCTTTGCTACAGGGACAGAGGGCAAGGCCATTTCAAAGCAAACCATTTCCAAATGAATAGCACACTGCATCCATTTCTGCTACAAACACCATGGAAAACCTACCCCACAGGGGATCAGAACTCATTCCACTAGGGCTACCTCAACCTCTACAGCATTTCTCAGGGGAGTCCCTTCCAGGAACATAATGGAAGGTGCAACCTGGAGTTCTGTACAAACCTTCACCAATCATTACCACTTACCTATCTTTTCTAAATCCAGAGCTGGATTTGCCACAGCAGTCTTACAAGGCCTGCTAGCCAGCCCTAACACTTCTGGACTGCCTCCACCCTTCCTCAGCTTTGGGAATCAACCCAAGTATAATGACTGCAACAGTGAAACACGAAGAACATAATACAGTTGTGTACACTTACCATAAATGTAGATGTTCGAGTGTATTCACTGTTGCAGTCCTGGTTACCATCCCTCCAGCCCCCTAGTTTTTTCTATACTTTCTACCTATCCTCCTTTTGGCCATTTTCTATGGCAGTAGTGTTTACTTTTTATTGGAGGTGTTCCTCACCATTTAATGGCTTCCTGTTATGGGGGCTCTTGACATCTGGGGCAAGAAAAACTGATGTAATGGTGTCGGCTGCATCTTTTATACCCTTGACGACCTGACATCATGGAAGAGGCGACACAGCATCCGATGCAGAAATCTCAAGACTCTGGTATTCGGGCTGACTGAGGGCTTACCTGCAGGCAGATAACCTAAGTCTGATGACTGCAACAGTGGGGGCTCCTGACAACTGGGGCAAGAAAAACTGATATAATGGTGTTGGCTGCATGTTTTATACCCCTGGCTACCTGACGTCGTGGAAGAGGTGCCACAGCATCCGACGCAAAAATCCCAAGACGCTGGTATTCAGGCCGACTGAGGGCTTACCTGCAGGCAGATAACCCAAGTGTGATGACTGCAACAGTGAATACACTTAAACATCTATATTTATGGTAAGTGTACACAACTGTACTTTTGGCTGTTGACTGGCTAGCTAACAAAAGCTAATCTGGGACATGTAGAATTAGCCAACTTGTACTGCATATAAAAATTCAGACTGTGGCATCTTAAGGTTAATGATGTTAAGTTGTCCAATCTCGCCTTCTTTCTTGCTGGATGGGTTCGGAGCTGATTCTCGTCTCCGACTCGGCCACTTACTATAGCTCGAGAGCTCTTTACTGGCTCGAGGCTACCCCTTATCCCAGAATGCCCAGCGTCAGCTACCCAGATCTCGTTTGCTGCTTTAGCTACGAGGTTGCGATCAATACTGGCTCAGGTGTAGTGTAACTTTTCTGTATTAAATTCAAATATCTTGCTTAAATTTTGATATATATTTTCTCTCTTATAGTAGTTTGTAAGTTTCTTTTCTTGTAAACCCCTTATCTCGTCCTAGTGGTGTTTTTTTGTGCTGTGTTGGCCGTCGCCCCTTAGTCACTTAGCCCTTCTGTTATTCCCTGAACTCGTTTAACTTAGTGAGTTCTTCCCCTCCCCCCTTTTAAGGACAGCTGTTTAAGTTAGAGGCTGTCCTTTAAGGTCTTTATTAATTTTTAGTTTATTATTGTAGTTTGTCTTTTATTGTAAAATGTGTAAGTAAGTTAAAATCTCTGGTTTTAAAAAGTGTGAGTCATGCTGCCAGAAGATGTCTCTGACAGATGGGCACACTAGTTGTGATTTACTGCTTGGGGGCCCTGCACCTGCAGGACTCTTGTGCTATTTCTCATGCCTTTAGTCCAGGGGTCCTGCAGGAGCGGAAAAACAAGCTTATCCTCCGTGGATTGTTAAAACAGGATTCTCCGGCTAAAGCAACTCAGCCAGTGAAACCTTCGAAACCAGTCAAGCCATCGGCTCCATGTTCGGAACTAACCAGTGAGCTTGACAAATCAGGTGTGTCAGTGCCATCTGACACTGATAAGACTACCTCTCCGTCGGCTCCAACTGTTACTTCGGAGCCACATACGAGCTAGGTCTCCTTCATTGGAGCCAATTCGCTCGGTGCCACAATCACCCTTACTTCAAAGCAAGATCAGTCATTGCTCATCTTCCCATTCCTCTCGATCCTCGAGGTTATCAGATCAGGATGTGGAGAGAGTGGTCAGTAGGTTGCTGAAGTCACAGGCCCTTGCTAAAATGTTTTCAAGCCCACCTCAACAGGCTTTGGCATCATCCGCTTCGATTTCGATTCCTCCTCCGACTATGCTTAGTTCAGAGCCGGAGTCCATGGACGCTCTGATAGTGGTTCCTTTGGCTCTGATGACATCCTCTTTGGCTCCAACATTGGCTTCGATTACCTCAGTTCTCCCTCCCATGGAGGTATCTGGGCGCCGAAGCTCTCTCGTCTGCTCCGAGCATCGGACCCTTGTCCGACCCCGCTCTCCCTCTCGGAGCTTTGGCTCAGTTGAGCTCGGCTCCCAAATCGACCTCGGAGCCATCACCCTTGGCACAGGGTGGGATTCCTGTCTCTTCAGAGCTGGAGCCCTCCTTGTGTCGAGACCATGACGCCTTCGACGTCATGCGGAGAGTGTTGTCCCCACAGAAGGCCCCACTATCGGTTCCATCGGCTCCGTCCCCCTTGGTGCCTGTGACAGCCTCTGCTCCTCCTCCCACCCCAAAGCGTAGGGAACCTATGCCCCAGGACACCCCATTGGGTAAACCCTTTTCTTCCGAAACCTCCCCAGAGCATTTTGAGCAGGCTTTTCGGAAGAAAAAGTGCAAGAGGAAGCACCTAGACTCCTCTGAGTCTGTCACCTCAGATACAGACCTGGATGAATCGGAGGGGTCCCCAAGGTCCCCCCTCTAAAGATGTTTCCTTTTCGGACATCCTTGAGATTCTCCGGCAGAAGCGTAGCTGAACTTCTCTAGCCCCCTCCAAGGACGAGTCTGTATACCTGGGCGCATTTGGTTCCCGACATTCCACCTCCTGGGTGTCTCCGCCTTTTGATCCACTCATATCTGTAGTGTCTCGAAAGGCTTGGTCCGCTCCAGACTCCATGGAACCTGTCCTGAGGAGACCCATTAAATCAATCACAGCTCCCCAAGACAAACAGTTCTTGACCAAAGGTGTCCCAGTTGATGCCATGGTGGTAGCAGCAGCCACAGAGAGAGAGCTGAAACCTCCTCATCTGTTCATCCACTGAATAAAGACTCTCGTACGATGGACAGATATGGGAAGCGAATATTTTCATCAGCGACCTTCTCCCATAGGTCCCTGAACTATCTTTCCCATTTTACTAGGCTTCAGAAGGATCTCCTAAAAGAGCTTGGAGATACCCTTTAAGATCCCACAGCTGAGGGAGCTTCAGCCAAGGTAGCTACCCAGCTGGCGACTCTTAATTCAATAGTCAACACCTCCATGAGGCTTATTTCATACACAGCCGATGGAGCAAGTAGAGCTGCAGGTACAGGAGTGGCTCTTAGGAGACATTCTTGGCTGCGGCTGTGTCAGTTTGCAGAACCTTTCAGAGTGTCATTCACCAGTACCCACTTTGATGGCTCCTCTCTCTTTGGGCCTCAGGTGAAAGACACGCTTACCAGGTGCCAGCAGAAAGGCAAGATGCTCTCTGATGTCTGAGTCCATTTTTCCTCTCCTACCAGACCATACCCAAAAGGTCAGAAGGGTGGAAAGATATGGTTTTGAAAATCCCAGGGACCCTTGCCTGATGCACATGGTGAATTTTCCCCCAGGGGCAGAGGGGGAAATAATAATGACAGACGCCGCCCTCGTGGCAGAGGGGGTCCACAAAATCAGGGTGACAGAGATGCGTTCTCTTCCAAACCCTATCAACATCCCTGAAGGGATGCCCGAAAGCTCAGCTCTGGAGGCAGTTGGGGGAAGGCTTTCATTGTACCCAGTCGCCTGGAAAAAATATTACAAAAGACAAATGGGTACTAGTCATTATATCCGGAGGTTACATTCCCTTTTATCAACCCCCTTTTGTTTAAACAAAATCCATCCCAGATGTTCCACCCAATCTAAGGGATCAGGCAGTCACAGAAGTTTCAAAACTGCTAGAAAAAGTAGCTATCCAGGAAGTCCCCGCAGACCAAGTAGGATCCGGAACTTACTCAAGATTCTTTTTAGTGCCCAAAAAGACAGGGAACAGGAGGCCAATTCTGGATCTCAGCAGGTTAAACAAATCTGTACAAAAAGAAAAGTTCCTGATGGTAACACTGCAGTCCATTCTCCCCTTTCTGGGTCAGGACAATTGGATGTGCTCCCTAGATCTTCAGGACGCGTACTATCATGTAAACATGGACAGACGGTCCAGGAGATTTCTATGCTTCCGGCTAGGGGCCAGTCATTACCAATTCAGAGCTCTGCCCTTTGGTCTCACCACAGCCCCCAGGGTGGTCAGCAAATGCATGGCAGTAGTCAAGGCTGTGAGACGTCTAGGATTCCAGGTGTTTCCTTATTTGGATGACTGGCTCCTCACTGCTACCATCAGGCAACAACTTATAGAGACACAAGATTACACCATCCAATCCTGTGCTCAGCTAGGCATCACAGTAAACTTCGAAAAATATGCCTTCCCTAGTCAATCTATTACGTACATAGGAGCAGAGCTAAACACAAGAGAAATGATTGTAAAATTGCATCAGGAAAGAGTTTCCATTATTCGAAAACAGGTGTCACTTCTCCTGAGGAGCAAACAGGCCTAAAGCAGATGCCATATGCTGATAGTCTAAAAAAAACACCAGCTATACTCTGTGGCATATCGTCTACTCAGAGGCGATCTCTGCTTAACATACAAGGCCATGTCAGACCCTGAGCTGTTGGACATGCTCCACTTAAAGAAATCCCAATCCCTCAGAGCCACACGCTCCAGGGATTTAAACCTTATCATCACAATGAACAAAACATGCTGGAGGGATAGGTTCCTGACCCAGAGACTCCCCATACTGTGGAATAGACTGCCCATACATGTCAAGCAAAGTGCCTCATTGGCCCTCTTCAAAAGGAACCTTGATGATTGGATGGGAGATAGGAAATTCACCCTGGGGATCATGTAAGTTGCCCTGCTAGACAGGGGCCCAGAGAAGTAAATATTGTGGGGAAAAATTTCCAGGGAATTGCTTTGGCTAGGCTTGCATAGGCCTTAGGGCCGATAGCCTAGTACCAACCTATAAAATAATTCAAGTCAAATATGTTCTTCAAGCTCTAGGGTCCATGGCAGCCACCATTCTTCTAGTTCCCTTAGCACGCTTTCACATGAGAAACCTTCAGTGGCTTCTGTTCACACAATGGTCCTTCCAGGAATTACCCATGTCTCACATGATGCTAATTACGGAATCTTGCAAAAGACACCTTTCCTGGTGGATGGTCTCCCCACTAGTTACTCAGGGCAGACTTTTCATGGAACCCCATCCGGTCACCACAGTGACCATGGACGCTTCCCTGATAGGGTGGGGGGGCATTATCTAGGGAAGACAGTCCAAGGCACTTGGCAACCTCACAAGTACCACTTGCACATCAATGTCCTGGAGATGAGAGCGGTGCATTTAGCGTTGCAAGCTCTTCAAGACTCTCTCCCTGCCAGGACTAATGCAATACAGACGGACACTATGTCAGTGGTTTGGTACATCAACAATAAGGGCAGAACCAGGTCTTATCCCTTGTGCCGAGAGGCCCTCGGACTGTGGCAATGGGTGATTTCCTCCCAAAGTTTTCTGACAGCAACGCATATCCCTGGGACATCCAACGTAATAGCAGACAGGCTCAGCAGAGCTGTCATCATGCCTCACGAGTGGTCTCTGAAACAGGAAATTGTGGATCTTCTTTTCCGCAAATGGGGCCAGCCTTGCTGCCATCTCTTTGCTTCTCCCCTCAACAACAAATGCAGCAGCTACTTCTCCCTTATTCCTCCTCCAGGTCAGACACCCAGGGACTCTCTAGTCCATGATTGACCTTGGGGGACTCCTTTATGCATTCCTCCTTTCCCCTAATTCCAAAAGTCATTCAGAAAGGAAAATCATTGGGTTGCAAAATGATCCTCATTGTCCCCCTATTGGCCTCGACAGATTTGGTTTCCATTCCTTCACCCCCCACCTTCTAGCCCAGCCATGGATTCTGGACCCAGTACCTGACCTCTTGATTCATCAATCAGGCGGACTACACCAATCCCTCCAATCTCTCAAGCTCTCAGCTTGGTTACTCCACTTCCAGTCCTAGCCAGGCTCCCCAATATTTCCCCAGCAGTGCATGATATTATTGTTTCCTTCCATAAGACTAATAAAAGGAAAGTCTATGCTAGCAAATGGAAAAAAAATTCTCTTACTGGGCAGAATCCAGGAATTTAGATCCTTTTACAGCTCCTGTACACAAGATTTTGGATTTCTTAGCAGAACTGTTTCATTCTGGTGCAGTGGCTGCCACCATCAGAGTACAACTAGCTGCCATTTTAAATTTTCATGTTGGAGTTTCTAACTCCAGCATAATGTCTCACAAATTCTGTAAGGACTTCATGAGAGGTACATCTCTACTTAGACCCCCAGTGAAAGAGCCCCTTCCACCTTGGGATCTCAGTTTGGTTCTGGCCTCCTTGATACTGCCACCCTTTGAACCAGCAGCATCATGTTCCTTGAAATTTCTCTCTTGGAAAATTATTTTCTTAGTTGCTATTACTTCTGCCAAACATGTTTCAGAACTTCATGCACTGTGTGTTCTCCCTCCATGCCTAGTTTTTCACAAAGACAGAGTTTCTCTGAGAACCAACCCATCTTTTCTACCTAAAGTTTGTTCAGAACACAATTTGAATCAATCCATTGAACTTCCTGTCTTTTTTCCTAATCATTCCAACAAGGCAGAATACAGATTACACCAACTGAATGTGCATAGACAACTGCATTTCTGTCTCTATAGAACTGAAGAGATGAGAAAATCAGATCAGTTGTTCCTTTCATTTGCTAACAACAAACAAGGCCTTCCTGTTTCTAAAGTAATATTGTCAAAATGGTTATCGGATACCATAGTCCATACCTACCATTTGCAACAAAAAGATCTTCCAACAAAACCCAAATGTCATTCAGCCAGGTCAGTAGCTACTTCGGTAGCGTTTCAATCTAGATTGCCCATAGATTCAGTTTGTGCAGCAGCTACTTGGGCAGATCCTTATACATTCATTTCTCATTACAAAGTAGATGCGGTCTCCCAGGCAGGGCTTCCTTTGGTTCCACGGTTCTGAAGAGTTGTCCCAACCAGCAAGAACGAAGGCGAGATTGGACAACTTATCATAAAGAAGTTATGTACCTACCATAACGTTTCATGTTAGTTGTCCTTCATCTCACCTTCCTTCTTGCTTCCCTCCCTCCTTCTCCCTTCCTCGAGGATTGAGAGGAGTTTTTCAATGGTTTCACTGGCTAATTTGTTTTATTAGTTGCTTCCCAAGCAAACCATGACAATTAACTGTATATCCAGGTTTATTAATGGATTATCTTCTGTAATTTTGTGTAGTGTGAGCTATCTCAAATGAGATCTGGTTAGCTGACGCTCGGCATTCTGGGATAAGGGGTAGCCTCGAGCCAGTAAAGAGCTCTCGAGCTATAGTAAGTGGCCAAGTCGGAGCCGAGGATCGGCTCCGAATCCATCCAGCAAGAAGGAAGGAGAGATGAAGGACAACTAACATGGAATGTTATCGTAGGTACATAACGTCTTTTTTCAGGAACATATAAACAAATGCTTAGTCTGTTTAAACAGCCTAAAGTTTACATTGTTTTTCAAAGGGTTCCAACAACATAGGGGGTCATTGTAAACTTTACCGAAACCATTCCTCTCACAATAGTGGTTATTGGTGTTTGTTAGTATCAGATACCATCATCAACAGTCGCCCTTTTCTCATTTTCTTCATATGGTTAAGGTGTTGCTTCAATTGTCACCACCTCTGTTAACGAGTACCATTTTTATACCTCGACAGTCAAGCCCCTCATACAGTCCATCCATCTTTTGGCTGGATGTCCTCATTTCCCTTTTGTCTTCTTCCTCTCTCTCCCAAATCTTCATCACCAAGTAATCTGCTTTCCTGCACATGTGCCTGAACCACCGTTGGTTCCCACAATTGGAGCTTCTTTGGTTTCTGCCCTGATGTTGTCAATTCTGGTCTGTCTCAGTGTCCATCTTACCCACCCATCTTGAGCACTTCATCTCCTTAAACTCCAGCTTCCTCACTTGATGTGCCTTAACTAATCACGTTCCTGTACCATACAGAAGCACTGGTCACACCACTGTTTTGTATACCTTACGCTTCAGCTTTCTGTCATTCTTTCATGACGCACATCCCCAACAAGCTGTCCCAGTTGGCCAAAACCAAGAACCAAAATACCTGCAAAGGTATAGTGTAAGAAGAAAGCTCAACGTTCTCGGTAGGACTGCTGTATCACTAAAAGCTGCTGGTATACCAAAAAAAGCGAATCCAAGGTCCATAAACGCAAAAGATGTTTATTGTAGCATAAAACCAATAGAAACGTCGACCTAGGTTTCGTTCGTATCACCGAACTTCTTCAGAACAATAAAAACAATACAAAAGGCTCTTAAATACTGACTAAGGTTGCAATGAATGCCTCAATTAATCAATTAACTTCCCGCCAAAAAACTATTACATATATATATACCCACATATACGTACCAGCAGCAATTAAAGAACTTCATGCTATCTTACAATTACTCTAAGTTATTAAAATTATAGATGTGCCTAAAAACAACATGCGCTTAGTGCATAAAACATTAAACATTGTACATTGTTACATTATTCATTAAAAACAATGATAATATATCTGTCTGCTCACAATATAATAAATCCTAATGTAAATTGTGTAAAATCAAACTAATACAAAAACACTACAAACTGCTCATAATTTATAAATTACATTACCACAGGTTGTTTACATAAAAAATATATATGGTAAATAAATATTATGCATTTACTGAAATCAGTAACCTTTTATGTTGTTAAACCGTAAAATAGGTTTTATACTGATATATTCATTCATTAATGTTTTATGCACTAAGCGCATGTTGTTTTTAGGCACATCTATAATTTTAATAACTTAGAGTAATTGTAAGATAGCATGAAGTTCTTTAATTGCTGCTGGTACGTATATGTGGGTATATATATATGTAATAGTTTTTTGGCGGGAAGTTAATTGATTAATTGAGGCATTCATTGCAACCTTAGTCAGTATTTAAGAGCCTTTTGTATTGTTTTTATTGTTCTGAAGAAGTTCGGTGATACGAACGAAACCTAGGTCGACGTTTCTATTGGTTTTATGCTACAATAAACATCTTTTGCGTTTATGGACCTTGGATTCGCTTTTTTTGGTATACCAGCAGCTTTTTAGTGATACAGCAGTCCTACCGAGAACGTTGAGCTTTCTTCTTACACTATACCTAAGCTGTCCCAGTTGGCTCCAGCACCTCTGAATTTAGCTTTGACCTTCTTAAGACTTCCCTCACCTGAAGTACCCCTCCCAGATAGTTGAGATTAACCTTTTCAACTGTTTTCCTTCTATCTCAATTTTCACCTTCTGATTTCATCCATTTGCTGTATGACAGCTGCCTTGTTTGCTTTAGTTTCATCCCACATGCCTTTAGTTTTGCATTCCATTCCCCTGTCATTTGCTGAAGTTCCTGTTCAGAGTTTTCTTGTAATGCCACATTGTCTCCATACTGCAGCTTTGTTGATCTGTCTCCTCTGACCTGTTTGCTAATGTAACCATTGCCAGTATGAACAGCAGTGGGCTCAGAGCTGAACCATGATGCACACCCACTCCCACCGAGTATCCCTGTGAGACTCCAAACAGTGTTCATATTTATCACTTGTCCTTCTACATCACCTGTACTAATCTGACCATTGTTTTGGGACTTTGAACTATCGCAGGACCGCCCAAAGCTGCTTTTCGGGACCTTGTTAGTTGCTTTCTCCAAGTCTGAGAATGTCCATTTGGACACACTCATAATCCCAGGCTGCTTTTTTGCCATCTTTCTAACTGCAAACATCATCTCAGATGTTCATCATTCACACTGCACAGGTTGTGTCCAACCCACGTTGGCAGTTTTCCACAGCTCAGGCTCCCCTGCTCTGACTCTGTGTTAGAGGATTGGCAAAGCCTTTCTGACTGGGGAAGAGACTAGCTGTTGTCACAGTCGGATGTAATTCACATTAAGGGTTTTACCTCCAGCTGTAAGACTCGCACAGTTGAATCTCCCCATTAGCCTGCATGGATGTATTACAGCTTTCAGACTTGGACATACCTCTCAACTGTGCAAATTTTTGCAGAATGTCCAGATTTTTGCCTCATATTTTTGGTCCATTTTTCATAAAATTGTGGTTTGTGGCAAAATATTGGCAAATCATTCAAGGTTGAAGTTAGAAAATAATGACAGATATTTGAGTTTCAGATGTCATACCCTTCAGAAAAATGTATGTTAATACAAAACCTGTTATTCTGTCAAATTTCTAAGTTTGTGAGAGCAATATTTAAAAATTGCCCCTATTTTGGGGCCTTTGTCCTACTTTTATGTATGGCTTTCTCCTTTTTGATTTCTTTCTGTTTATTTATAATATATATGTGCTTACTTTTTATTTTAATATTTTTGCTATTTATTACTACTATTAATTCCTTTTGTAATTCTAACTTACCATTGTATTTGTATGCTTAATACTGCTTTTAAGCACTTGTAGAACTTGTGACTTGTACTGAGAAACTGATGATTCTCTGATATCAGTTGCACACTGGGCTGTTATTTCTGTTGCTTATCTGCTTCATTTTGAAGTTCTGACAGGAAAATATTGAATTTTTTCACTTTTTCTTCATTTTTATGATATTTACTACTGTTTTAACTGTGCTATAGCAGTTTTTATCATTAAATTGCAATTTTTACTATTTTTTCTGTTTGCATTTCTGTGGCGATTTTTTTTTTCCATTTCTGACAAGGGAATCTCTAAGTAAAGGCTTATCTGTGCTGTTTTAAAAGTTTTTTTATTTAAGGACATATATTTGATTTTTTTGTCACTATTTGTACAAGTGAGTTTAACTTAGTACTGTGATTGTATATGCTATGTACTACACTGTGCAGGTTGAAGAAAAAGGCAAGAACAATTTAAACTGTTTCTACTCTATTTTATACAGTTTAGCCCTATTTGCTCTGTTGCTGCTCTTAGTCAGCCCTTAATATTGCCAGGGTGTTATCCTTTATGATGCTTTCCCCCCTGATTTGCTGGAACCCGATACTGACCCCCCTTCCATATCCAAGTAGAAGAAGCCAATTCTCTCTTGGTAGAGTTGGCAGCTGGAGAAGCCACCTTCTGATTTCCCCCATTTGCTGCCATGAAATCTGTTTAGTTTTCACCCCATGCGCTTTCGGTTTTGCATTCCATTCCCCTATCGTTTGTTGAAGTTCCTGCTTAAAGTCTGCTTGTAATACCACATTGTCGCCATACTGCAGCTTTGCTTATCTTTCCCCTCTGACCTGTTTGGTGTTGTACCCTTCAGCAGTATTGAACAGCAAACAGAGGCACCTCAGCCTATGATTTGTGAATTGTTGCCTTAAGACAGCCTGCAGATCACTTTTTTTGTGTGTCACCCTCTGGTGCAAGCCCGCAGCCCTTTGTAAGCTGGTAAGACTCTTCCTCTGGTGCTGTTCCAGTACCTGGTTCAGGTAATAGAGAACTTTATCCTTTAGGTGCATGAGAGGTCCAGGGAGAGAGAGAGAGAGAGACCCCTTGCTAGACATAATACTCCATCCCCAAATATTTTGTCATCTAGTGTAGTTCATAATAAGAAACAGAAGCTTCACCATATGTCAGACAGACATGTTATTACCATGTATAGGGCTGATGTGGCTTCCTTAGTTAAGAGTGTTATACAGTCAACTAATCTCAGAGGCTGTGGTCTCAAGTGCTAGCCTGGTTTAGAGACGTTTTCGACTGAAAGCAATCTGGAGCTACGCCACAGACTAGCAGAGTTTATGATCTTGATGAGGATGTTAATCCAAATGGCTTGGCAGTGCCTTCTTTGTTACCAGCCTTAGAAGATGTTTATAAAACTACATGTAAAACCCCTTTGGCTAGTGAAACAGTTCCTAAAAAGGCTCTGAGAAAATACAAGGTGTACTGTGATATTGCTAATATCTTTAACCCTTTTTAAGGGTTATCTAGAATATTTCATATTCCCAGACTAAGCAGATCTCAGACTGACCCAAACAAGGGGAAACTCAGGACAGAGGTCTTGCCTGGCTTTGGTCCAGACACGAGGAATACTTCAAATAGATGTGTTCACCTCCTTTCAAAACAGACAGTTGGAAGAAATTTGTTCGAGACATCCTTGCTGCCATACTTGGAGGACAAAATCATTCTTGTTCCTTTGGATGGAAATGATCTTTTATGCATTTCTACCCTTTTCACCATTGCCCAAGGTACTTTCGAAGATTCAGAAAGAATTACCAAAAATCATTGTGGTTGACCCCCTTTTGGCCCAGGTAATTCATCTCTCCCTCTTAATGGAATTGGCCAAGGGCAAGTACCACAAGCTTCCTCAAACACTAGATCTGCTCCCACAGTGTCAAGGGTGACTGGTGCACCCTAACGTAGACAATTGCAACTGACAGCCTAGATGATTCTATCTTGATTTCTTTTAGACACTTGTTCTATGAGGATGTTCAACTGGTATTGAAGGAGGCAAGAAAACCTGCAATAAGAAAATCTGATTTTCCACTGGAATAGGCTTTCTAGGTGGTGCCTAACCAATGTCTAATGGCCCTGTGTCTACCCCAATTGTTTTGAAATATTTGTGTGAGCTACTCAGCAATGGTTTATCTTGTGCATCTATACAGGTGCATCTTGCAGCCATCACAACTTGTCTGCCCATGGAAACCCCCTCTTTTGTCTCTTTGTGGTCTAACAGTTTATGAAGAGTGTTGCACTTGAGATCCCCACAAGACCAAATTCCTCCTCCTTGGGATCTCAACTTTATTCTTGAAAAAATTGGCCTTCTCTCCTTTTGAACCTTCCTTTCAGGCTGATTTAAAGTTTGTCACTTGGGAAAATGTTTTGCTTATTGCTCTGATACCTGCAAGATGAATCTATGAGCTGCAAGCTGTCATGGTGTGTCAGCTCTATCTGATTTTATCTGTTTGGTCTCTGCTGTTGTTTTTTTTTTTTTTTTTGCTGCTTCCACCATGGTTAATCCATTCCTGTCAAGGTTATAGCACATTCCACCAGAGCCTTATCTGTGACATATTGGAAAGGGGTGAACTCTAGAAGCATTCTAGAGGCTACAGCTTGGTAGTCTTTTCTTACCTTTACAAAACACTAAAAATTGGATTATTTTCCAAGTAACTCAGCAGGCCTTGCAAGAACCATTCTCCAAGGGATACCAGATCCTTATTATTCCCCCTAGATAGAGTAAGTTTGGGGAATCTACTCCTGTGCCACTGAGGCAGTGTACATGATAAAGATAGTGCAGTTGAGTAAGTTCTTGTCTATCTGTAACAGTAAATTTGAGTTTCACACTGTCTTGTCAGAATCAGACTTGTCACTATACTAGTGCAAAACATAGTCTCATTCTCTTCTGTTTTTCCTGACATATAAAACTACACGTACAGTTGAGTGGACTGGAGGGAAGTACCTGTCTTTGGGCAGGTAGGTTCTTGTTTTTGCCAGGTTTTATTTCCAAGGATTGGACCTGGGGGGCTAAAGTCTAGGCCAAAATTTGGTTACTAGACAATTTACTATCACTTAGTTTCTGGTTTCCTAGCAGGGTAGTGGGTTAATGTTGTGACTGCACTGCAACATTTTTTGACAAATATAGTTTTTGAATCTCTGTACTGTCCATGCAGTAAAAAGACTTTTTACAGTCTGAGAACTTTCTCTACCTCAAGAATATCTTACTAGCACAAGTCATAACACTACCAGAGTCCTCCTTTTATATAGGACAGCAATGATGCTACTTGTCAGCATATGTTTTCTAAATAGAAATCGTTATCCATTCTGGGTGTGCCAGGCATGGGACTCAGGCAATCCTTTTAAGACTTGTTTGATGTTTTTACCTTTCTCTTCTTGCCGCACCCAGGGTTTTGACAATTTTAGCAGCTTGATGAGGGGATATGCCACCTCGTTGTAGACCTGAATAAACTGTCTATAGAAATTGCTGATACATACGAAACAGCTTAGTTCCCTGTTGTTTTTGGAAGGTCGATAAGTTGGATACCCTTTATTTTGTTGATTTTAGGGCTTAACCCATCTGGTCCAATTTCATAAAGAGCTGATTACCTGGCTTTGACTGACTCTGTAACCATCTGGATGTACCAAGCTAATATCTTCTTCTTCTTTCGGCTTGTCCCAGTTATGGGTTGCCACAGTGGATCACCTGTCTGCTCATGCTTGGCAGAGATTTACGGTGTTGAGTTGCCAGCCCGGTGCCCAACCTTCCACAGAAGGCACACACACACACACACACACACACACACACACACACACACACACACACACACACACAGCCAATTTAGTGTGTTCAATCCACCTACAGCATGTCTCTGGGATGTGGGAGGAAACTGGAGCACCCGGTGGAAAACCACGCGACCACAGGGAGGACATGCGGACTCGGCACAGAAGGCACCCCAGCAGAGGATCGAACCGGAGAACCTCTTGTTGTGAGGCGGCAACGCTAACCGCTGCACCACCGAGGCTGCCCATGACCTGTATGCAAGACAAAAAAGGGACTAAAAACTTTCACTGCTTGTATCTTACTATCCATATCCCTAAGAGTTTTCAGTTTCTCAGTTTTGTATTATCTTTTGTGTATAGGTTCATAGGTAGGTACTAGGCTATCGGCCCTGGGGCCTATACAAGCCCAGCCAAAAAGGTACCCTGGCTTTTGCCACCCAAGAAAATTATTTTCCTGTGCCACTGTCGAGCAGAGCAACAGAGGTGATCCCCCGGGGTGAATTTCCTATTTCTCATCCAATCATCAAGATTTTTCTTGACAAGTGCTAATGAGGAGCTTTGTTTGATATAGATTGTTAGTTTATTCCAGAGTATGGGAAGTTTCTGCGACAGGAATCTATCCCTTCGGCATGTTCTGTTTATTGTGGTGACAAGGTTTAGGTCCCTAGAGCGCGTGTAGCTCGGAGGGATTGGGATTTCTTTAAGTGGAGCATGTCCAGCAGCTCTGGGTTTGACATAGCTTTGTATGTTAGGCAGAGATCACCTCTGAGTATGCGATATGCGATGGAGTAAAGCTGGAGTTTTTTGAGACTGTCTGCGTAGGGCATCTGTTTGAGGCCGGTAATCCTCTTTGTGAGGTATTTCTGCGGCTTTTCCAGTTGTAGATGTCTTGTGAGGTACATACCAAAAGGGGCATTGTACTCTATAATGGGTCTAATATGTGATGAGTAGAGGGGAACAATGACCTCTTTTTTTTTTTTTTTTTTTTTTTTTTCTGGATGAGAAACCTTTTGTGATGAGGTATGCCACATAGAAGGATTTTCTGACTACTGTGGCAATGTGATTATCAAATGAGAGGCTACTTGTCCACCTGTGTTCCAAGGTCTCATCACACTTTTGGACTACCGCCTATGTTGTAGTTCATGGGTACAGAGTTCTTACCAAAGGGGATGACAATGCACTTTTTGGCATTGAGCTTGAGGCCATGGCTTTGACACCAGGCATCTGTCTCAATGAGGCCCTTTTGTAAGATGTCCACATCATTAGGAGTTTCGATTATGGCTCCTAGTTTGCAGTCATCTGCGAACTTCATTAGCCAAAGACCTTCTGTGTTAGCCTGTACTTCAGAGAAGTAGATACCAAACAGGAGAGGACCCAGGACTGAACCCTGTGGTACTCCACTTGTCACTGGTCTGAAGTCTGATTTGGAGTTTGCTACTTTCACAGTGTGGGTTCTGTCAGTGAGCCAGTTGGCAACCCATCTTGTGACATAGGGATTTATACCTAGTTTAGTGAGTTTATCTATAATTCCAGAGTGGGGGATGGTGTCGAAAGCCTTGGCAAGATCTACAGAGGCTGTGTGAACCACCTTACCCTTGTCTACAGCTTTGGTGACTGCTTCAAAGAAGTCTTATCAGGTTTAGTCTCTTCACACATATCCTTAGCTGACAACTAAGGTCTGTTTAATACGTACTCCTAAATGCTTCATCTTCTCACGTTCCCATAATTATAGGTTTTGCTGAAACAATTCCTGTCTGGGTACTTAATTTAGAAAACTTGAAACTATCTCAAAATGTTCCACATCACTGAAATGTCTTTTACTGGATGCATCAGGTACATAATAATATATTCAAATAAAACCAACTTTTCTTGATTACCATACCAGTTATATCCGTGCATTTCTGAGTCCTTTATTTTTTTTGACAATGTCTTTAAATATAAAGCAAATAACAGAGGAAAGAAGACACTCCTGCCTGTTTTTCCTGTTCAAACACAGCTTATCTGAAAGAAACCCTCCCACTTTAAATTCTTGCCTCCAGTCTTTCGTATATCCTTCTAATTAACCTTATTTTTGTAATCTGGAATGCATATGCTTCCAATGCCCTACACTCAAAATCCTACCTTACGCTGTCAAATGCTTTCTCTGCATCAAGACCCACCAACAACAAAGGTTTTCTTACGTTCTGCTTCCCTCTGGAGCATCATCATTATTCTGTTAATGTTGTCAAATGCTTGCCGCCTCCACAAAACCATACTGATCCATATCTGTCAATTTTAGCAATACCTAAGTATACGTTTTTGCACTTGATCTGTTTGCTTCATTGTTTATTGCTAGCCTCTGTCTGCATTTTGTTTTTGATGGTTAGTTCAGCACTTGAGCTTTTAAGCCAGCTGGTTTCACAGTGGGGGTTTGCTTTACATTCTGTGAAGACACCTCTTTGTGTTTATCTGATAGCCCGAGGGTCTATCTTGCCTTTTGCACTACTGGTATAAAGACTTTCTGTGAAATAGTGCTAAGTAGCAAAGCTGATTTACCTGGCTGTGACTGATTCTATAACCAGCTGGATATACCAAGCTGATAGAAGTATACTTTTTTGCACCTGACCTGTTTCAGTGATAGTTAACAAAACTGTACTGCATTTATATATTTGCTTGATTGAATAATGAATATTGCTGGTGTCTGTCAGCATTTTCTTTGTTTTTCCTACCCTCCCACCTAAGTGTTGTACTGTTAAACTTGGTGGGTTTGGAATTGCCCGCCCTTGCTGTAAATTTGATTGTGGTCACTCCTCCCATTCCCATCTCATTTATCTCATTTGCTCAATCAACTGAGTAAAGTGAGATCATTTAGGAAGGACCTACCCCCCTTGCTGCTTTGATTTTGGATACTCCTCCCAGTCTCATCTCATTTTTTTGGACACCCCTCCCAGTCCCATCTCATCAGCTCAGTGTACTGTGTACAGAAAGAGTACTTGGGAAGGCCAACACCCTTAGTTTCTTAATCTTGAATTATCTCCTGTTTCCTCCCTCTCCGCTTAAAAAAAATATATACTTTATTCAACTGCTTTTACTGCAGTTGTGTTCTTCCTACATTTTGCTTTCCTGCGTGCTCTTACGTGTTTAAGTGCTTTTATTCTGCTGCATTTATTACTGCTTGTTAAGTAGCCTGATTAAATTTATCTGTCATTGTAAGCATCTTAGTTTTGGTTTTAGCACTCTGGCTTCAGGCCAGTTTCTTTATATTTAAGAAGGTTTTTGTGGTCTACATTCTTGTGGACAAAACCCTTAACTCTCTCTCTCCATAAGTCTGAGCAAGTATTCAGAACACTGTCTGGACATTTCCCATCAGTTTTTCCTGCCAGCCTGGTCGACATGGGCATACTGAGACAGTATAGCAACTGTCTAATGTTTACTGACAGCCCTCTTCTCCTAGCAGATAATTCTTCTACTTGCGATAAATGCATCTACATCAGTAACCTGGAATCCATGCTATCTTGTACCACAGTTAGTACTCCTGACAAAGAGGAAATTATCAGCACAAACACCGCACCACTTGCAGCACATAGCCAAGCACAACACACACACCTATACAGAGGTCCTCAAAAACTTACCTAAACAGCAGATACCTCCAAAACACACACTCAAACATTCCACACACAACAAACACACCACACACAGCAGACAACACACCAGTATCTCACAAACACAGCCCATAAGGCATAATAATATACCAAACGTACTAGTCATTGTGAGATACACCGATGTCCCCCTCACCAGGCTCGACAGGAGAAGGTCACGGTCAGTTGTCTGGTGCTAGAAACCACCACATCATGCATGCACTAAAGTTTCTCAACAGCAAGTACAAGTATGACACTGTCATTGTCCATGTTGGTGTAAATGACTTGAGATGTACCTCCCTGGACTATATGAAGAGAGACATGATTGAGCTCTCAGAGTATATGTCCCAGGCAGGTATAACCCTAGCCCTAAGCAGCATCCTACCTTCACCAAGAATGATACCACAATACCAACAAAAAATAATTGACTTCATCAACTGGCTTAGTTTCTGGTGTCATTCCAAGGGATCCAGTGTCTGCCTAAGATGACATGGTTGACTGGCCTTAATGATTTGCCAGAGATGGCCACCACCTGCCCCCCCCCCCCTTGGGATTCTGGATCCTGGCCAAACCTCTTGCCTCCCCCATTGTGCCTTTTTTAGGCAGAGTCCCAAAGACAAATCTTCCAACATAAAATATCTGTCAAAAAGCAAATTGAAGGTTATGCTGCTTAATGCTAGGAGCCTTAACCTGAAAATGCACCCATGGAGCCTCTCCTCGCACTGGAAGATGCCGACATCTGTGCGGTCATGGAAACTTGGTTCAGGGCTGCGAACAGCACCTCTGCTCTACGAGACTATACCTCATTCCACACATTCTGACCCCAAAATGAGGTTGGGAGACTAAGGGTGGTGGAGTCTCTATCTTCATTAAGGACAGGCACACCTCCAGACTGGTTTGCCAGCATGACACACTGGAAGTTAGTTGGCAAAACATCCACCCAAATTATAGCCAGCTACAGACCCCCTCCATGACTCAGGACACCCACTTCTCCTACCTGGACCTATTTGACTCCATCAATATACCCCCTAACCCCCTGATCCTTGGTAACTTCAACTTCTTCACCATAGACTTGGTGAACTATTCCTGCACTAATGCACTTACACAATGATTCCTTGACTTCATCAGTTCTAATGCACTAAACCAGCTGGTTTCATCCCCCACAAGAGGAGATAACATTCTGGACTTGATTATCACCAGCATGGGTGACCACTGCACCACTCCCAAAGTATGTTCTTCCCTGGTGAGATCAGGTCATCGGTCTGTCTCATTCAAAGTTTCTATCTCACCCAACCCCGCCCTTCCACCCCCACCCCAGCAGTAACCAGGCTAAAAAACTTCTCCAAAGCAAATTACAACCTCCTAAGGGAGGGTATCAGTAGCTTCACACCACTGCCCCCTTCAGAGGATGCAGATAACTATGCTGAATAGTATGCCAGTGCAGTATACACGCACCTGTACAACTGCATGGACTCAGCCATGCCCACCGGAACTAAAACTTGCTCCTGAAGGAAGCACAGACCTGTCTGGTGAACATCCTCTATCAACAGGCTTTACACAAAAGGAAGAAACTGTTGAACAAGGGTAAAAAGGAACAGATTCCAGATTGGAAAAACTCCTTCCTCAGCCTCAACAAGCAAATTACATCACTAGTGAAATCCACCAAAGCCTATTATGAATCAAAACTAGCCTACAAAGCAAAGGGAAACCATAAAGCCTTCTTCAATTACGTGAGGAACCTCCATGGCAAAGCCCAGGTTTGTTCCGAATTAATACTGAACGGTATCACTTACACTGATCTTTTTGACTTAGCCAACTTGCTAGCAGATAAGTTCAGCGCAAACTTCACCCCTGTCCCCCTTAAAGGCCCATTCAGCATCCTTGATACTTGTCCTGCACCTCACATCTCAGTAGATCAAGTGTTAAAGACCCTATCCAAGACAAAGAACACGGCTTCTGTGGGACCAGATAGTATTCCAGGCTGTATTCTGCACCATCTCCAGCAAGAACTAGCTTTTCCATTGAGCATCCTATTCAATCTAATACAAGTTTCAGTCCAGCAGAGTGGAAAACTACCATTGTCATCCCTTTGCACAAAGGTGATGCCACTACTGACCCTGGAAACTATCACCCCATTAGTTTGACAAGTCTGATCTGTAAAGCCTTGGAGCGTATTGTTATGGATCTCATAAACAAGGACATAGGCAATCTCCAAGCACTTGATCCCATTCAGTTCGGATCTGTCAAGGGCAGATCTTGCCTGTTGAACCTGGTTGACTTATTTGAGATGGTCACCAAGGCCCTGGATGAGGGAAAAGTCAGTTCATACAGCTGATCTTGACTTGGCCAAGGCAGTTGACACAATCCCCCACTCAGGCATCATCGGAAAGCTAATACACCTTGGTGTAAATCCCTATCTCATCAGGTGGGTGGCCACCTGGCTCACCCATAGGACCCACACGGACAAAATAGATGCCTCCACCAGCAGACATATCACTAGTGGTATTCCCCAAGGATCTGTCCTGGAACTCCTACTTTTTGTCATCTACTTCTCAGAGGTGTGGGCAAAGACAAAAGGCCAGTGCCTGACCCAAGTTTGTGGATGACTGTAAATTGGATGCTGTCATTGACTCCCCAAATGATGTTAACATACTGCAAGAGGGTCTCACAGCAACAAATGACTGATGCCAAAGTCATGGCCTCAAGTTAAATGCAAAAAATGTATTATCATACCATTTGGCAAAAGCATGGCCCCTACTTATTACCACATCAATGGCAACCCCCTAAGCACACAACTTTTGGTGAGAGACCTGGGTACTCAGGTTGACAATAATCTCACATTTAACTTTCATGTAGCGTCAGTAGTCAGAAAAGCCTTTTACTTGGTTCATCTCATAAGCAAAGGGATTACATCCAGACAAAAGGTTATTACCTCTCTGTACTCTTTCCTCATTTGGCCAATAATTGAGTATAACACCCCTTTTGGTATGTACCTCTCCAAATTTCTGCAACAACTGGAAAGGCCACAGAAATACCTCACAAAGAGAGTCCATGGCCTCCAAAACTTGTCCTATGTGGACAGACTCAAATCACTGTCACTCTACTCGGTATCATACAAATTGCTCAGAGGTGAGCTCTCTCTCGCCTACAAGACAATCTCGGACCCTGTCTTACTAGAGATGCTCCATATCTGTAATTCTAACTCCTCATGCATTACACACGCAGAAGGCCTAAATCTAATATGAGACATCAGCAAAACTTGCTGGAGAGTCAGGTTGGTCTCCCGGAGGCTGCTCCATCTCTGGAATAGACTTCCCATACACGTCAAGTGTACCTCGCTGGCCCTCTTCAAGCGCAGCCTTGATGAGTGAATGGGTTTCACCTGTGTCTCTCAGTGACAGGGGCGATAGGTGCTGACTAAGGTTTCTTTTTGGGGGGGATAAACCCTTAGCTGGGCTTATAGGGGCCCCAGGGCCATTAACCTAGTAACCTCCTATGAATAGGTACTTGACCTTATTTCTAACTGTTGTCCTTTTGTGAGGGACAATTTGACTTCTGTGTTCTTTAGTTTAACATGAGATACTTCAAGTTGGTCCTCAAAAGTGTTACTTTTAATTAGCACATCATCCATATAACTCATAGTCCTCCTTTTTTCTGCATCAGGCATGGTCTTGAAAGATACTAAACTCAGCACGTTAGTTCAGGTACTGAGAAGGGCAGCTAGTTTGGGTGTACTTTTTTCTACCAAATGTGAAAGCCAGTTTGAACTGTTCATGTGGTTGGACCTTTGGAGGCCAGTATCCGAGATATCCATTGTTTTGAAATATTTTGCACCCTCTGCCCTAGCGAAGCCTTGGGACAGATAGTTGATGGGCCACTATAAATAAGGGCACCTGCTGATTTTAGCTTTCTGTAATCTGTAGTGAACCTCCATTTGCCCATAGGTTTGAGAACAGGCCATATGGGAGCATTGTACACAGAGTTTACTTGCCTTATAATTCCCATCTGTGTCAGGGTGACCGGAATTTCCTGGATGTACTCATAAGGTGACAGTGGGATCCTGTATTGATATATATTCACTGGGCCCTTACTAGGATTAGTTAGCACCCAAATAACTTCAAGGTCAGTTTCCCACAGCTATAAGCATCTTTTGCAAACACATCTGCAAACTAACTAAACATTTCAGCGATGCTTCTCTGTTATTCCATCTCCCAATTGCATGCCTGAATAGCCTGCACATCTTGACTCTGGAAATCTAGGATAGGCAAGTTATTACCAAGATCTGCCTGGTTTTCTGTTATCTCAGACACATTTTCAGGATCAACTGTGAACACTTCCCTAAGTTGGGCTGTCTTTTTTTTTCCTGCATGAGATAGCACAAGATAGTCACCATTAACTTAGGTTCATAGGTAGGTACTAGGCTATTAGCCCTGGGGCGTATACAAGCCCAGCCAAAAAGGTACCCTGGCTTTTGCCACCCAAGAAAATTATTTTCCTGTGCCACTGCCGAGCAGAGCCACAGAGGTGATCCCCGGGGTGACTTTCCTATTTCCCATCCAGTCATCAAGATTTTTCTTGAAGAGTGCTAATGAGGAGTTTTGTTTGATATAGATAGGTAGTTTATTCCAGATTATGGGAAGTCTCTGGGACAGGAATCTATCCCTCCGGCATGTTCTGTTTATTGTGGTGACAAGGTTTAGGTCCCTAGAGTGTGTAGCTCGGAGGGATTGGGATTTCTTTAAGTGGAGCATGTCCAAAAGCTCTGGCTTTGACATAGCTTTGTATGTTAGGCAGCGATCACCTCTGAGTAGGTGATATGTGACGGAGTAAAGCTGGAGTTTTTTGAGACGATCTGCTTATGGCATCTGTTTGAGGCCAGTAATCCTCTTTGTGAGATATTTCTGCGGCCTTTCCAGTTGCTGTAGATGTCTTGTGAGGTACATACCAAAAGGGGCATTGTACTCCTATAATGGGTCTAATGAGTGATGAGTAGAGGGGAACAATGACCTCTTTTTTTCTGGATGAGAAACCTTTTGTGATGAGGTGTGCTACGTAGAAGGATTTCCTGACTACTGTGGAGATGTGATTATCAAAGGAAAGACTACTGTTCATCTGTGTCCCAAGGTCTCATCACACTTTTGGTGTTAAGTATACTACCGCCTATGTTGCAGTTCATGGGTACAGAGTTTTTACCAAAGGGGGATGACGATGCACTTTTTGGCATTGAGCTTGAGGCCATGGCTTTGACACCAGGCATCTGTCTCAGTGAGGCCTTTTGTAGGATTTCCACATCGTTAGGAGTTTCGATTATGGCTCCTAGCTTGCAGTCATCTGCGAACTTTATTAGCCAAAGACCTTCTGTGTTAGCCTGTACTTCAGAGACGTAGATACCAAACAGGAGAGGACCCAGGACTGAACCCTGTGGTACTCCACTTGTCACTGGTCTGAAGTCAGATTTGGAGTCTGCTACTTTCACAGTGTGGGTTCTGTCAGTGAGCCAGTTGGCAACCCATCTTGTGACATAGGGATTTATACCTAGTTTAGTGAGTTTATCTATAATTCCAGAGTGGGGGATGGTGTCAAACGCCTTGGCAAGATCTAGATAGGCTTTGTGAACCACCTTACCCTTGTCTACGGCTTTGGTGACTGCTTCAAAGAAGTCTATCAGGTTTAGGAGACATGATCTGCCTTTTACAAACCCGAATTGGGTGGGGTCCAGAGTTTGGAGATTACCAATGTCTTTGTTTATAAGTTCCATGATGATACGTTCCATGGCCTTGCAGATCAGGCTCGTCAGGCTAATGGAGTGGTAGTTCCCGGGGTCCATGGTGGCTCCCCCCTTGTGGAGTGGGATAACTGTCACTGTGCGCCATTCAACAGGCACAAAGCCTGAGGTCAGGCTATGATTGAGCATGGTATTTAGGTGTGGTGCCAGTTCGTTCTGTAGTTCATGTAGAACGCAGCCTGGGATGTTGTCTGGTCCCATGGATGCTGTGTTCTTGGCTTTGGAGAGTGTGGTTTCTACCTGTGTAGCCGTGATTACAGGAACTTTGCATTCTTCCGGTATAGAAATGTTTTTTTTAGGGGGTGAGAGGGGGGTAAAGTTAGCACTGAACCTATCTGCCAGGATGTTGGCAATATCAGTTGGGTCTGTATATTTAGTGCCATTGTGCTGTAACTCGGAGCAGATCTGAGTGTTGCCATTGGGATTCTTGACATAACTATAGAATGCTTTGTGGTTGTCTTTAGAATCAGTGGCGATTTTGTTTTCGTAACTAGCTTTGGAGGAGTTTATCAGGGATCGCAACTTCTTACTGAGGCTGACCAGGGAGCTCCTCCAGTCATGGGTTTTTACTCTCTTTTGCAACAGTTTCTTCCTTCTGTTGTACACTTTGTTTATGGCAGGGGACCACCAGATTGGCTTCCTTTTTTTGGAGGATAGCGTCTTGGTTCTGTTTGGGATAGCACAATCCATGCACTCATGTAAGTGCTTATAAAGTGCAATTGTGTAGAATTCAGTAGTCGTAACTGTATTGTCCATCTGCATGGGTGTCATGAAGTTCACCACTTCTGTCTTAAGAAGCATGAAGTTGGCTTTGGAGAAATTTTTTACCATGGTTTCCTTAATGGGGGGAGGGGGCAGGATGTGGATATCTAGGGTAATTGGCTTATGGTCTGATCGGACCAATGAGGCTTTGACTTCAGGTGTGGAACACCGGTCACTCATGTTGGTAATGACTAGAGCTAGGATATTGTTGCCCATGGTGGGGGTGTGGATACGTTGATCCAGGGCATTGGAGTGTATGAATTCCAGAAAGCGTTGAGTGAAGGAGTTGGTACATGAGTAGTTTTCCCAGTTAATGGTGGGCGATTTCAACTACCCCACCTATTTGTTTTGCCTTATTGGCTGTGGTTGAATGGCACACTGAGTCTGCGGGCTATGTGTCATTTGGGTTGTGTTGGGGGGTGGAGGTTGCTTGCATTTCTGCTTTGGAGGTCTCTGTTGCTTGAGCAGATTATTTTTGAGAGCCTCCGCAAATGTTTTTGTGTTTCTGTGTGTGGATTTTGGTGGTGTAGATTTAGTGAGACTATGTGATGAGTTTGGTGTGGTGCAAGTGTTTACCTTCTCCTCTTGACTGTCAAGTTCAGTCTTGATTGGAGAGAGCTTTACGTCCAGTTTGGCTAGATAAGTGCATCTCTCACAGTTTGTGGTGTTGGGTGGTAGGGGGAGAGGGTTGTCTGTGTACATGAGGCAATTTCTACATTGCCCCAAGATGCCCAGATTCATCAGATAGACAGGAGAGAACACTGGGAGCTGACCCTTGGACATGCCTGAATAAAAAAACTATTTTCCTCTAGATAAGTGAGTAAAGTGAGTACAAGAGCTGTTTTTCTCTAAGCAAGTGAGGAAAGTAAGTACCAAAACTGTTTTCCTCTAGGTAATGAGCAATTTCCTTTTTATCAGTGAGGCAGATTTCTTTCAGTATTATTCTCCCTTCATTTCATTGTTTTGCATGATACTTTTATTTCACAAATAACAAGAACAGCTAATTCTAAATCCTAGAAAGACTCCCCTATTATTGTACCTAGCTCAAAGTTAGCTTCTACAGCACTGGGGTTTGGTTTTGGGTTATGCACCAAGACATGCATTAATCTACAGCTGGTGTCTAAGTAGGGTGAAGAGTGTAATTTTACCTCTTGTCTTTCAAAAATTTGCTTAGAGCAAGCAGTGTGCCTTGGTCAGGCATTTCTTGACCTTAGTATTAGCTCTCAAGTAGAATCATCTGATATTGCTGGAATTACTGTAGCAGTTTCAGCTACACATTTGCATACTTTTGGGGTATGATCTATCTTGACTTCAGAGCTTGTGGAGTCGCACTCGGGGGTATTGGATCCCCCCTTGTACATGACCACAAAATGTCATTGAAAATATGCACACATGCACCAGGATATCTAGACCTATGTAAAGGGGTTAGCTTAGACCCCTTGCCAGCTGCACAAGGGGCTGCATTATCTTCTGGCTTACCTAGAGTGTTAAAGCACACATTCCTGTACTCTGTTCCATCATAATTTGGAGCACTTTTTTGCAACTCTTGACTTTTTAATAAATCTCAAACTAGACCATTTTCTGTTTTAACATTCTATAGCATAGTTCAATTATAAGAGACTTCTCATAACCCAAGCATAAAATAGATCTAAGCAACTGCAAACCTTCTGGTTTAACAGGCACATTTCAATTCCCTGGGACTACATTCTGCGGTACCGTGATTCCTGACTTAATGAACTTTGCTTTGCGTTTTCCACAAAGGAGTTAGGGTGTTCAGCATGTGGCACTGCTCTGTTAGTGTTTGGATGACTTTCTGAGATAAATGGGGTTTTAACCTTTTTTACTAAAGAATGTCAGACTTATGGCATTCATCTTAGATTTAATACATCCTGCTTTGGCATACACACCAACAGTTCCCTCTGTCTGTAATAGTTCAGATCCTCAGATCTTCCAAGCCCTGGCATTTGTGTTGCATTAAACCTTACAAAAATGTCATGGTTCTGCCTTTTTATGAACTTTTAAACAGTTTCTAAAGGGAACAAACTTATTCACCTGTGACCACATGACTCCATGAAAGTAGTCTATTATAGACCTTAACCCTTGTCAATTAAGAAATCATCTCCTGCCTTACTGGTGATGTGCACTGGATGATTCACTTCAGTTTTCTTAAACATGCAGGCAATTTGATTGGATTTTAAGTTTTTAAATCGTTTAATGCATTACATAGCTTATTATAAAAGCCCCTTGACATTAGGATTATTTCATCTACTGAATCTGTTAAAGCCTCGTACTTTAAGTTGTTTAGATTTACTTCAGTGTAGAACCTATCTGCAATTCCCTAAGGTATTATTGCCTCAGTAGAAATTGATCTGATGTTATCCATGTCATCATTCATCACCATAAGGTCTAGGATCTGATATCTGATCCAAGCCAGCAACATATTACAGATGGATCTAAGGCTCTAGCTCCTCCCTCTCCCATGATGGCCAGCTGCCCTCCAACCCCCAGATCTCATTTGCTGTGGTTCTATGCAGACACGATTCCTTGGCTGTGGCTGCAGATAAATGCTTTCTACTTACTTTTATTTGTCTAGTTGGTGTACTTTAGTGGATTTTGTAGTGTGTATTCCGTCTTGTATACCTCCATTTCCTTAGTTTAGCCTTTTAGTGATAGTTTTTGGTGCCTTTTTCTCCCTTAGCCGTTAAGGCTTGGCTGTTAGGGTTTTGTGTGTGTGTTTAGTTTCTTAGTTTAGTTATAACTGTTAAGCCCTCAGGCTTTAAGAAATGCTCCTCATGTGGTCTGAAGATGGCCAATTCCATCTTGCACCAGGAGTGTTTGTATTGTTTGAGTGCTCCGCACCTGGAGGCTGAAAGCAACATTTGTGCCGCATTTAACCCCAAGGCCTGGGTGGAGCGCTGCAGCAGCTCCTTTTGAAAGGTCTTGCTCAGGGGGCACCCTTTGTTTCCCCCTCGAAGGCTTCCTCTGCAGATCCAAAGATGAAGACCCCTTCTGTACGGTTGGCTCCTTCTAAGAAACCGCAGCTGTTAAATCCTAGGTCCCTGGATCCAATCCCATCCCAGTCCATCTCGGATCCGAGGTCTTCGGAGATGAGAGCCTCAGAGCTGTCTCCTGGATCCTGGGCTTCTCCGGATCAGTGGCCCTCTGATCTGACCGGGGTCAGGCCAGTTTCAGATCCGACCAGTTTGTCAGATCTGATCACTGTGTTGGCACTGCCTTCGGGTCCAGCAGGATCGTTGGATCTGATTATAATTTTGGAGGAGGTAGCTGCTCTGTCTACCTCCAGACAGGCAGTTCAGTCATCAATAAGGCCTCTGAACCAAACCCCAGAACACCGCAGCAAGTCAGTTAGGTCTCCCTCTAAGTCTACTCCTGTTCCTCCTCAAGGTCTTCAAGGAGTCTCTTACCCTCAGACATGGACAAGATGATGATGAGCTTCCTCAAGGCCCAAATAGAGTTGGTGCTCCTGGCTTCCCCTGCCCAGGCAGCTAGGGAGGGCTTTGCCCCTCCTTGTTACTCATTCTCCTCTTCCATATCTCTGTCTGACGATGTCTCCTTTGGGGACATCCTTGAAATCTTGAAGCAGAAGGGTGGATGGTCTTCTCAGCCCCCGTCTTCGAAGGAGTACGTGTTTCTGAAGGCTTTCGGGACAGGTCCGTCTACTTCCTGGGTGTCCCCCCTACTGACAAGTTAGTAGATTTGATCGCCAGCAGGGACTGGAAGGAGCTCGACACGGTGGAGCCAGTCCCAAAAAGAGCAGACAAATTTCTTAACCCTCTTGCGGACTGTTCTTTCTGAAGCAAAGGTGTGCCAGTCAGTGCCATCAGGTTGCCGCAGCCACCAAGAAGGAGCTGGCAGTGCAGAGCTCCACTGTCCATCCCCCGAACAAGGAGTCCTGGGCGATAGATCATTTTTGGGAAGCGTGTGTACGACTCAGCTACTTTTGGACTGAGAACGGTTAATTGCTTGGCACACTTTACCTGCCTCCAAAGGGATTTGATCCAAGAGCTTTCCACTTCCCTTACAGAGTTATTGCCGGTGGAAGACTTTAAGAAGGTGTCTCCCAAGCTATCCACTCTGATGTCCCATGCAAACTCCTCGATGAGGTTAATTTCCAACATTGCAGAAGCTACCTCTCTGGCAGCAGGTACCAGCATCACTGTGAGGCGTCATGCTTGGTTACAATTATGTGGGTTTGTGGAAACCTTTAAAGTGTCCTTTATCAACACCCCCTTCAATGGTTCTACCATTTTTGGACCTTCCGTGAAGGACACTTTGACCCACAGCAGGCAGGAAGGTAAGACTGCCTGCTGTCGGGATCAAGCTTTCTTGAGGTACTTCTCTAAGACCCAGAGAGGAACTAGGAAGATGTGGTTCTGGAAGTCACAGTCTCCCTTCCAGGAAGCTCCTGATGATTCCTTTTCCAGAGGTAAAGGAAATGGTTTCAATGGCCGCCACTGTTGAGGCAGGGGGGTCCACAAAATCAGGGCTGCAGGGAACCCTTCTCTAAGCAGCCCCATCAGTCCTCCTGAAGCACTGCCCAGCTGCTCTGCCCTGGAGACAGTCGGGGGGTTGCATTTCTCTGCACTCACTAGCCTGCACACACACCATTTCTGATCAGTGGGTGTTAAACATCATTTCTAGGGGCTATTTCATTCTCTTTTTGGAACCCCCTCCCAGTAGAAGTTAACTCCCCGACGTTCCACCCAGTCAGAGAGAGTTGGCCTTCAAAGAAGTTCAATAACTTCTTCAAAAAAGGGCCATCCAAGAGGTCCCAGCAGGGCAAAGAGTATCCAGTACTTATTCTCGCTTCTTTTTAGTGCCAAAAAAGATGGGAGACCTGCATCCTATTTTGGATCTCCGAGAGCTCAGTCTTTCAGTCAAGAAGTCAAAGTTCCAGATGATCACAGCTCAGTCATTTCTGCCTCTCTTATGCAAGGACAGTTGGATGTGCTCTGTAGATCTCCAGGACACTTACTATCACATCAGGATAGACGGACGTTCCAGGAGACCTATTCACTTCCGGCTAGGGGCCAATCATTACCAGTTCAGAGCCTTACCCTTTTGTCTCACCACAGCTCCCCATGTGTTTACCAAATTTATGGTAGTGGTAGCGGCTCACCTGTGGCTGCATGGGCTTTATGTCTTTCTGTACCTCGACGATTGGCTCCTCACAGCACCTTTGAGGCATTGACTGCTACTAGCGATCCATTATGTTCTACCCCTCTTCCATCAGTTGGGGACACTGTCAACCTTTCGAAATCCAATCTGGTCCGACACAGCAGTTGGAACTCATAGGAGTTCTGTTAGACTCCATTTCAGAGATTGCAGCATTACCTCTACGCAGAGTTTAGTTGATAAGTGAACAGGTCACACAAATTTTAGACATGTCGTATCCCCTGGTGCACTTAGTTCTTTGAGCCCTCTGATCCATGACCTGTGCCATACATCTCATTCCCCTGGCAAGGTACCACATTTGAGTGTTGCAGTGGGCCTTAGTGGTTGGCTCTGTTTCATCCCCTGTCCATGACCATAAAGCTGATGCCTGTGTGTAGACGACACCTTCTTTGGTGGCTTCAATCTCAGGATCTCATTATAGGCAGGCCCTTTTTTCTCCCTCCGCCCAAGGTCATAGTGACCACAGACCCTTCCCAGTTGGGGTGGGGGTGTATTTTTAGGGGAAGACTGTCCAAGGCGCATGGTCCACCATAGAGACCAAATTGCACATAAATGTCCTAGAGATGAGAGCAGTTCTTCTATCCTTGCAAGCCTTTGAGGACTGCCTCCCTCTAGGGAGATTGTAATTCATACAGACAACATAGCTGTCGTCTTAAACAGGAAGGAACACAATCTTACCCATTCTGCAGAGAGGCCATGAGAGTGTGGAAATGGGCGATGTCCTCCAGGTGCTTCCTTCTTGCAACGTATATACCCGGGGACTCTCAACGTGTTGGCTGACAGGCTCAGCAGATCAATCTCGAGTCTTCATGAGTGGTCCCTCAATCCCTTAGTGGCGAAGCAGATTTCCAACTGTTGGGGTCAGCCTTGCTGCAACCTCTTCATCTTCCAACCAACCACAAATGCAGCAGGTACTTCACCCTGATCCCCCATCCGGGATGTCACAGAGGGATGTTCTAATCCACAATTGGCCTCCAGGTCTCCTGTATGCTTGTCCTCCTTTTCCTCTAATTTCAAGGTTCTCCAGAAAGCACAACGCATGAGGACATCCCTTATCCTAATTGCCCCTTTCTGGCCTTGTCACCCGTGGTTCCCCTTCATCAGGTCTCATCTGAAGTATCTGCCCTGGGTACTGGATCCCCATCGGGATCCAATTTCCCATCCATTGGGGCTTCCTGTCCCAACCCTTCGGACTCTTCGTTTGACCACATGGTTTCTCCAAGTCCAGTGATTCTAAAGCAGTTCAGGCTAGCGTCTCCCATTGAGCGTATTATTCTAGCCTCCTTGCAACCTTCTACTATTAAGGTTTATAGTAGCCAAGTGGAAAAGGTTCTCTATCTGGGCCAAGAGCAGGAATCTGGATCCCTTTTCTTCTCTTTTTGACATCCTTTTGTTTTTGCTCTCCCTTTTCCAAGTGGGAGCAAGTTTCTCTACCAGCAAGCTTCAGTTAGCAGCAATTTCTAATTTTCACAAGAACGGTGAGTCGTCTACTTCATCTACACTTTGTAAAGCATTTATGAAAGGGGTCTTCCTGCTTAGACCACCCATTAAGGATCCCTCACCTCCTTGAGACCTTACGTTGGTTTTGCAGTCTCTGACTAGGAGTCCTTTTGAGCCTGCTAGTTCCTGCAATCTCAAATTCCTGCCCTGGAAGACTGCCTTCTTGGTTGCTATGACCTCAGCTAGGATGGTTTCGGAACTGCAAGCTCTTGCTATTAATCCTCCTTACTTGATTTTTCTCAAGGACAGAGTTTCTCTCCTGACAAATCCCTCCTCCTTCCCCAAGATTGCTTCTGAATCGAATCTGAACCAATTTATTCAGCTACCAGTGTTCTTTCCCAGTTATTCCAACAAAGAAGAGTACATTCTAGATACCTTGAAAGTGCACCGACAATTATGGTTTTACCCACATAGAACCAAAGGTTTTAGTAAGTCAGAGCAGCTCTTTGTGGCTTTTTCCCCTAATAGATGCAGTTTTCCAGTTCCTAAGGTCACTATCTCTAAACGGATCTCTGTCTGCCTCGCCACAGTCTACAACCATATGCATCTTGAGGTTCCAGGAAGAATCAAGGCTCATTCTGCGAGGTCTGTTGCTACCTCTTCAGCCTTTTTGGCCAGGCTTTCTATTGATGACATTTGTGCTGCTGCCACTTGGTCTGATCCTCACACCATTATATCTCATTGCAAGATAGATTTGATTTCTAGGAGCAAGGCTTCATTTGGCTCTACAGTACTCCAGAATGTCCTTCCTTGAGGCTGTGGTGATGAATGATGACATGGATAACATCAGATAAAAGGTGTATGTACTTACCATAACTTGGCATCTGTGTTATCCTATGTCATTATTCATCACATTTTTCCCTCCTGTCATCCCCCTACCTTGTGTATCATGGAGGCTGTTGGAGTGTTTTTCTTCCAGTTTTGCAGGAGTAGCCTTTTGGAATACAACAGCAAACTTGATCTGAGGGTTAAAGGGCAGCAGGGCATCATGGGAGAGGGAGGAGCTAGAGCCTTGGATCCATCTGTAGTATGTTGCCAGCTCGGATCCTAGGTCCTATGGTAATGAACGATGACATAGGATAACACAGATGCCAAGTTATGGTAAGTATATAATGTTTTTTTTTTGCCCTATATCTGTAACAAGGCTGTATCAACACTGCTGTTGGTTGAAGCTTTAGGAGCTTCCCATTGAGGGGTTATCTTTGAAGACTGTTTTCTGTAAACTTTACCATGCATACTTTAAAATCAGCAACCACATCGGAATCATTTACCTTGGCAGCCTGAGAGGAGACGGAAGAAAAAATGTAGATACAGGCTCGAGGAAATTCTGTATTATTAATACACATGCACACAAGGAGAAAAACGAAGTCAGTTGCTGGTTCTTGGAAGTACTACTGTCAGTTGGGGTAGGATTGTTGGATGCCCCGGACCTAGGAGAAGAGAAACCAGGAAACGCTGATGATCTTTGATTCTGGAGATTTCAGAAAAGGGACTTCAGTTCTGCTACCTGTTCCCATTATCTCTCTAACCTTATCCTGTCGCCTTCTAATTTCTAGTCTCATCCCTTCTCTGTTGAGAGAATTCGGTTTGCTTCTGGCCAGGAGGTCCCTGTTATTGTTTTGGAAATATTGCCTGTCAGGACAATGTCTCAGTCTCCCTCCCTTCATATCTTCTGTCATTTTTGTCTACTAGGACCCTGTCTTCTATATGACTGTCCCTGGATTGATAAGACTGGGGCGGAGGGGGGGGGGGGAGCAGTTAAGCTTCAGAGGTAACTCCACTCTCCACTGAAAATTGTGGAGCAGGAGGTATTTACTGAGCTGCAGGGGGACTGTGACTAACTTGTGATTGAGTATGGGTATTGGCCTATGTGGGCTTGTTTATACCTGGTTTTCTGCCTTTTGGCTTAAGCATTTCAGTTCTCTCCATATCAAGGGTATCAGAAGCTTTGACTTCTAGTATCTGGCAGCAGATATTCTTTCCCATCTTTTTTGGTGGCAGGGTTTTATCCCCTTTGGTGGATTCCCAGATATTTACTGCCTTGTCTGCAATCAACTGTACAGTTTGAGTTTTCTTTTTAAATCTTGGGGATAACTGCGTCTTAATGGGGAAAGGTATATTCTAGATGTACACATCCTGAAAATCCTCCTCCTCTCTCACTCTGAAAAAAAAATCATTTGCAAAACATGCATCCTTCAGTTTGTTATAAAATACTTACTGATTTTGGTGAGTACATTTCTTTAGGTAGGCTGCCTGCCTAGCCTGTCTCCTCCAGGAATACCTTCCAAGTTCCATTTTTAAACATTTATACAAGCTATGTGGCTTGGTAACCATTTGAAATGTCTGGACCTGCTAGAGCAAGTCCCAAATCATGGACAACTGAATGGCCGTAAAAATGGACTTGCAAATACTGAGATGGCCTTTTCTTGGAATGTTCCCTTTCCTCCAAAGTATGACATTCTTGGAAGGTCCGGGGTGGTAGACTTCCCACATTGGGAGGTGCAGGAGGGCTTGCTCCCCCTGCAAACAAAATTGAGAGAGAGGAGCGATTTTAGAGCCTTGCTGTTCTCTTGCATTTTCAGTTTTTCTTTGAAGTGTTGACTGTTGCCATTTTGAGTGCCAGCATTTCAATAGGGAGCCCTGTGGCTCATTTTTTTCTTTAGATACTCTTGCCCAAATTGTCTCATCTTTGGACCACCTGGTTATTAAAGTTTGTTCTTCTTTGCTGGTTATAGATAAGGCTGCAAAGCACTCCTTACTTTTCAGTACGCTAGACAATATCACCCTTATTTTCATTTGTGATGGACTTAACTGCTAAGTAGCTGTAAGACCTGCATATCAGTCTTAGGGATTACAAACCCTTTTTCTCTTCTTGTTTACCTTGGTCTGCATTTAGAACTCGGGGTCATCACTGACAGAATCAATGTCATTCTTGGCAGTTAGTGCTCTTCCTTGCTATACATTTTCTGGGTAGCTGCTTAGTGGGGTTACGAGATTTCAGTGCAGATACTGCAGCAAGTGCTTCTTTCTATCCTTGCTATATTTTTTGACTTCAGCATTTCCATATTATCTTAGATGCCCTAGGTCTCGCTCTGTGCTTCAGTTTAAGTAATCCGTATTATTATGTGCATTTCTCAAAAGAAGTTCCTTTCTAAACAAGGAAATTCCAAATCGCTGACCTCTGCTAGCAGCAGTTCTTTATTTAATTGTCCTTTACGCATTTCACTAGTTTCTGTGAGCTATACTTCTAAGTCATGGACCCTTAGCAACAAACAGCCCTTGTTAGCATCCCTTATTTTATTTCTCTCTCTGTCTCTTTCTCCCATTCTGTGCAGTGGTATAGTGAAATGGAGATTCAGGATGTAATTTGAACACCAGTGTCTGCTATATTTTTAAGTTGTGAAGGCCACTATGGTATTGACCCAAAGTCCCTTACCGAAATGCTTGTAGTCTTCAGATTTTCCCAAAATATTTTAGCGATTATTGAAGGGGTTAGTCATGGCATCTAACAAAACAGCAACAGTAACACAGTTTAATTCATTCCCTCCACTTCAGCTCTTTTGAGTGCATCTTTTAACTCCCAGTGGATGTGGCTTGAGCCTTTAATAAAATGAAAGTATCACCTTACAGTTCTAACAAATACTCATTGACAGGAGGTCAAATATCAATACAGTTGTGTTTGCCATCATTTATACTTAAAGATAAAATATTCTGATACCGTGTATGTAGCATGGTTTTGGAATTATTAATGCAAATATGAACAAGCCGTATTTGACACCTAAGAGGTACAGTAGGAGGTAAGTGTAGAAATGCCTGGAGGCGCACTCTGCTGTAATGAGTTAAGGCAAATCAGTGAAAACTCATACAATAGTTTGCCAGAAAGCACAGTTACTTTCAACAGACAGAAACCACTTTTTATTTCTATATATTTACAAGGTCCATTCACAGATTCATAAATATTTAAAATTTTTTGTCTGTTTTAAGTAGCTTATCCACAGAGTAGTCCCCATTATTCTGTCAGAACAAATATAGAGGAATGTAATATTGATAGTCATCTGTGCATGTGTTTGTAGGTGAAACACATTGGCTCAACACTTACTTCCCCCCTATCCAAACCTATTATTCTACGTACAAGTCTAGTGTAGCATATACAAGGTTAAGTATGTATACAAATATAATTTATTACAGTATTAAAAATAAAGTAACTTATTGAGTAGATATTAATCAGATGTGCTGTACAGTATTGGTAAGGCAGAAAAAGCTGCATAAAATACTTTAGTGTACCTCAAATTCAGAAAACAGAATAAAAAAATAAATTGCAGTATCTGTAGGATTAGCAGCTCTTTATTAACAAGACAATGACTTCACTTAGCGCTTTTGTCTCCCTTCACTCCGAGACTTCTTCAGACTAAAATTCATTGTTCATTACATATATTAAATTCCCATTCTTGGGAAACATCACCCAACAACATCCAATCTTAGTTAAGAAGCCTAGTCACATGATAAAATAGGCTAAATTGAATAGAGAGAAAACTTTTACAAACATTCTTAAAAAACGTCAGTGTTCCCTTTTCTTTTTAAGTACATAAATTCCTCTGCATTATTGCTTATCTCATGCTGTATCTTCCTCTCATTTATATATTGCTCATGTTGCATTACCACTTTTTGCTTTAAGATATGCTCTTTCTGCCCTACCCCGTACTATAGCTGCTGTCTCTTTTGCTTACTGATTGTTTTTCCTCTAGCCTTTCACTATTTGGGTCTGCCCGCTCCGTTCACCCTGTGGGTTCACTCCACTCCCCTACCCCCAAATCCCACCCATCCCCAGTGCACCTACACTTATACCTCTTTGACCACACCCCTTACCTTCTAGCCCTATCCCCAATCCCGTCTCATTATCCTATTACATACTTATCACATATCATTTACTTTCATTAACTAACTCTTTCATCATATAAAGCATACCTCCTCACCCTCTCCCATCCTATACCCTATCTCTTTACATTTGTTTCATCTCTACTCCTGATCATCTGCACTTTATCTCTATCTTATACTTTACAATGGCCATTATTCCTATGTCCAAACACACAAGGATACTATTCCTTTTCTCTATTAGTATTTTTCTATCTGTATCCTATAAACTTACAGCTTATGAACATCCGTGCATTTCTGAACTTCACCACCCCTCACAGCATACTTTACTAATAACACAGCCATCCTCCTTTAACCATATAAACTTAACTTCAATATCCACCTACTTGCTTCCTAAGTATCACAGACGTGCTCATATAGCTTACTTCCAATCCAGAAAATCTTTATACATCTTCTCCAAACCTTTAAAGATTACAGTCCGACCCCATCTACACCTCCTAGTAGCTGATGATATTCATCCCAACCCTGGCCCTAACAGTTTAGATAACACTAACCCTCTCACCTCAATTCCCTCCACCTCTTACAGCCAAACAAGACACTCAAACTGTCTCCTTATAGCGCATCTGAATATACGCAGCATAAATAATAAAATAGCCTACCTTCATACACTTCTAGATGTGCATTCTTTTGACATCCTATACCTTACAGAAACTTGGCTAAAACCAACAACCCAGGATAATGAAATTATCCCACCTGGATATAATATTTTGAGAATAGATCGCTCAACCAGAAAAGGTGGGGGTGTAGCCATCCTATTCAAATCTGAGCTGCAAGTTCTTTTGATATGCAGCTTCCTACAAGTAGTAATTCTGAAACCCTTACAGCAAAATTACAAATCAATACCTTCAAAGCCATTTATTTAATATGCTCCTACCTTCCTCCTGGAAATATCAGTACCCTAGAAAACATCCTTAGCTGGCTCTCTACCTACTTACCCCAAGAAACCATAGTACTGGGTGACTTTAATATTGACTGGACTACCTGTATCTCACCTAACCCAACAACCCATATAAACCTATATGGCTTTTCCCAAATAATGACCTCCCCTACTAGAATCCGTAAATCTAATAACAAAGAAAGCACCTTAGATTGGATCCTTGTTAACAGCCATCCCTTGTCTTACAAAGTAGGCATCCTTCCAGATGACATTAGTGACCACTCTCTAACCTTTGTATGTAGACAAAAATTCAGCATTCCTAACTATAACTTATTTAGAACTACTGTGTTTAACAATAATTTTAACCAAGAAAGCTTCCAAAACGAACTTAAGGCATGTGACTGGTCACTTCTAAAATACCTACCACTAGAGGAAGCAGTGTTATATTTCATCACTAAATTCCTACAAATCTTAGACTATCATGCCCCCGTTCAATCCATCAGAAACAACAGAAAAACTGCTCCATGGCTTACAAATGAAATCAGACAAAAAAAATCATATTTAGAAATAAAATTTGGGCCAAATGGAGAACTACTAAAAATCCAGTAGACCACCTATATTTTAAGCAACTGAGGAACTCTACTAAAACTTCTGTACTCCTTGACAAGAAAAACTTCTACTTTCGACTCCAACAAACAGACCAGCACAAACCACAAAAATTCTGGGCAGGCATAAATAAGCTGTTACATCCAGGCCACTCCAAAACACCAACCCCAGCAGGCTCTACCCATGACAATCCTAAACTTATTGCTAATGCCTTCAATACCTTCTTTACTGATGCAATCCAATCTCTAGCCAATTTTTTACCCCCTGGTACCACTAACCTGTCACCCAGTTTAACTAACTTGTCTCCCTCATTTCATATACAACCTGTGCCTACATCTCTTATCTGCACCCTTCTCCAAATACTTAAACCAGGCACCCCTTCAGCTGACCACCTACCAGCTGAATATCTACAGAAATCAGCTAAAGTCATAGCCTGTCCCATCTCCATAATTATAAACAGAACAATCACTGAAGGAACTATCCCAACTATCTGGAAAATCTCCCATATCATTCCTCTTTATAAGGGTGGTGACTGTAATGAACTCTCTAACTTTCGCCCTATAGCCCTACTCTCTCGACTAGCAAAAATAATGGAGAAGTGCATTCACTGACAACTACTTGACCAACTTCTCCATAACAATTTACTTGCCACCTGTCAGCATAGCTTTAGACCATTCCACAGCACAACTTCTGCCCTTCTGTACTTTTCTGATTGTATCAACAAAAATCGTAATAACTCCCTATCATCGGTACTCTCTATTGACCTCTCAAAAGCCTTTGATATGGTTAAGCATCATCTTCTTTTGGATATGCTTAAATCTCTCTCACTTGATACACAGGCACTACACCGGTTTAAGTCCTACTTAGAAAACAGACAACAAGCTGTGCTCTGGGACAAGGAACTCTCTACACACCTTCCTGTTTCCCTTGGCGTACCTCGGGGCTCTATCTTAGGCCCTGTCCTATTCTCCATTTTTATTAACAATCTAAATCTTACAATTCCTCAAGCCACCTGCATACAATATGCAGATGACTCTACGCTAATTTGCTCTGCTACTTCCTTACCCAAACTCCAATCGCTTACCCAGAATGTATTCAATAAAGTTGAAAATTGGTTCCTACAACGCTGCCTTCTCCTGAGTGCCAAAAAAAAAACAAAATTATTGCTCTTCAATCCTACAATAAAGTCCTCTCAATTAGACCTTACAGTGACATCCAAAAATGGTACTGTAATATCTCCAGAACCTACCACCAAACTCTTAGGACTGATAATTGACCATAATCTTACCTTCGACATACACATGAATACCACCATAAAATCAGTTAATAGAAAGCGAGGCACCCTTTACAGAATTAAACCCTACCTTACCCCCACTGCAAGAACTACTATTGCCCACACCCATCTTGTCACTACTTTATTCCTCTCCCATTTATACCAATCTTTCAAAAAGCAATCTTAACAAACTGGCACTCACCTATAACAACATAGCTAGATTTGCCACAAACTCCCCATTCAGAACCCACCATTGTCAGAATCTAAAACAACTTGGATGGCTTGAACTCTAAAATCAACTATTATTTCAACAACTTACTATCACACACAAGATCTTATATCATCCTACTAATACTCCACTATTAACTAGTCATATCATCCCCTACAAAAATCTCTCAACCTTTTGCTCAGCCAATAGGTTACTAGTAACTATACATAAATACAACAATAAGGCTGGGAACGCACTGTTCTCTGCTCCCCAGGGAACACACTGTTCTCTGCTCCCCAGGGAACTCTCATCTCTCTCTTCTACATCTCTATTCAAAAAGCAACTTAAGGAATATCTCCTAACTCACTGGCTATGCCCTTGCACAAATCCTGACTAAAACTCTCCTCCTTCATTTTTTATGCCTAGATTTTCTTAATACTCTAATCCTATCTCCTACCAACCACTGTGAATATGTGATTTTCAGTCTACTAAAGTTACTACTAACACTGCCTTTCCTTAATCTGCTATTGAGCTTAATACTCACTTAGCATGTGCTCTTCTTGAGAAACAGAACTCTACCTTAGTTTAACCTGCCACAGAGCTTAAACTTACTTAGCAAGCGCTACCCTAGCTTCTTTTAAGAATTATTGCTTGTACACAATTGTAAACCATATTAGTACTATGATGTTATGTAACAATCTTGTTGTTCTACTTGTAATTATGTACTGTGACTTTAACTGTAGTGGAGCTTTTCTCCCCAGGTCTCTACTGAAAATGGACGCGTGTCCAGCTAGACTAGCCTGGTCAACAAATGTAAAATAATAAATAAATAAATAAATTATTGAGACCAGGGGAAAAGCATGCATCTAATTTAACTTGCCGACAGTACTCTAGCTATCCCAGTTCTTCCTCTATGTTAATAATATTTTGGTGTTACTCAATGCTTCTAATACTAAACATTTAAAGTTAGCTTTGCATTTACTTTCTTTATAGTGTTTACACATAGCATTCTTTTCATCTCCATTGGCAGTAGTGCAATTGCATACTTATGCTCATAAATTCTTCTGTTGAGCTCCCTGGTAGTTCTTCCCACATAAAAAGCATGACAATCCATGCACATTAATAAACTGTATTTTTACTCTTACATGAAAAACTTCTTGGTATTCTGACTACATAGTTTCCCACTTCAATATACAAATGATTGCACATGTTACAGTTGAACACTTATTCATTTCTTTTTTACCTTCAGCTTGTATTTTTCTATTTAGTTTACTCTGAAAGAAATCTTTGTAATTTTTAGCTCGCTTTTGTACAAACCTGGACCCTGTACCTATCTTTTTAATAATTTCATTATTAGCTTTGAAAATACCCCAATTTCTACTAATAATACTTTTTATAGCTTTAGAATCAACAGTATTTTGCACTGCTAGTGCTGTCTTATGCATATATTCTCTTCTTTTTGTGCTATCACATTTAGATACTTTTCTTTCATCTATTTGTTTCTCTAACAACTTATTCATATCCTTGTTAGGATACCCTCTACATTCCATTCTTTTACAGAAATTTTAAGCTTCTTCTACAAAAACATTATCATCTTTAGTAAGCTTATCCTTTTTAACTGGCCCTTAACAATGTTAGATTTTGTTTTCTTGGGATGGAGACTAGAATAATGTAAGTACATGTTGTTCTGAAAATCTTTCTTATAAATCTTCTATATCAACTTATTGTCGTCTTTATAAATTGTTGTTCTTCTTTCAGCTTTTCCCAGTTAGGGGTCGCCACAGCGGAACTCCGGTTCGCTAATGATTGGCAGTATTTTTTTTTTATTTTTTTTTTTACAAGTGCCGAGGTGCCATCTCGACGCCCAACTTCAACGAAGGCACGCCCATTCTACGTATTTCTTTCAAATGCCACTCAACCGCGGGGAGTACATGCAGACTCCACACAGAAGACGTTCCAGCTGAGAATCGAACGGGAGAACCTCTTGCTGTGAGGTAGTTCTGTGCATGTCATAATTATGAGTAAATTTAAGATATGAACATACATTATTAATGTATTTCAGGAAATCATTCAAGATATCAATAGGCCCTCTCCAAATTAAGAAGATATCGTCAATAAAGCAAACCATCTTTAATATATATTCATTATATTCACTATTGATGATGATAGCTGTCTCCCAGCCTTGCATAAATACATTGGCATAACTGGGAGCTAAAGCTGCTCCCATAGCCACTCCGTTGATTTGAACATACAATTGTTCATATAACTCCAAGTAGTTGTAACTTAATACCAGATCAATAATTTCCATAAGCAATCCTGCCATATCACAAGAGAACATTCTAGATCTTAAAAGTTCAATTCTGCTGTTTCCATACCATCTATATTAGGAATCATATATCCAGTGTAACTAACACATCAGTTTCATTCACAACTACAGTCTCAGTTTTACTCAGAAAGTCAAAGCTGTCTCTTATATATGTAATGTTTTTAGGTACCACTTTTTGTGACATTTTGTCCACAAAAATAGATAGCCCTTTAGTCTTACTTTTAGCACTTGCAACAGTAGGCCTTAGCAGGAGGTGGTCTAAGTTTTTGTGGATCTTTGGTATACCAAAGATCCTACTTACTTTTGGGTTAGTGTTAGATTCTTTCTTGTTGTTTCATCTGTTCTGCCAGTGAAGAACCATTCTTCTATACAAGAATCTATAACAGCGTATCCCTTTTTTACATCTGAAAATGTCACTTTTTTTATAGAATTTTTGTCTTTTAATAGCTCTCATTTTATACTCCTATTATCCCCTATCTATTACTACCAAAGATCCCCCTTTATCAGCCTTAAATATCAGTACTTCATTTTTATATAATTTCTCAAAACGTTCTTTCTCATTTTTAGTCAAGTTGTAATACTTATATCCAGCTCTATTGTCCAATGTTTCAATTATTTGTGCTTCACATACGTTTAAAAACATTTCAATTCCTTACATAATGGTGGGTTAAAGCAAATGGGCTTATAAAATTCACTTTTTACTTCATTGCGTTTGTTGAAACATTGTCAGAATTAAGTCTTCTAACCTAGTCTCTTAGTTCATTTACAGCAACTAATTTGTCTGCTATCTGAGCTGGAGCAAAATTCCAACCTTTGCGTAATACAAAACATTCCTCTCTAGATGATTCATAATTAGAGAAGTTAACTGTTTTAAAGTTTACAGTACCTAGCTCATCCTTGGTTAATTTGTTTTTTTCCCAGTGTCTCTTGTTGTGGTTCACTTGTACATATCTGTTTTTTTGATTGCTTGTTGTACTTTTTGAACCTTCCGTTTCTGCCGCTTGCTGTTACTTGAGCCCATGTTCTCTCCTAGTTATTAAAGCTCTGATATACTTCGACCACTTGTTTGCATTCGTCGTCGTGATTTCCTTAGTGTGAGCTGAGTTGTTGCAGGCATTTGTCCCCTTCACTTTAGGTCTGACTACTTGTTCAGCATTTTTTGTTGCTGAAACGTTTCTCACTCGCGTGTGCTGTCTCATTTGTGCTCGTAGCACCCTGATTTCCAGGCTTGCTATGTAGTCTCTCCGACCTTAGTGAATTTGCTTCCTCCACACTTTTTAGAGTAGCGTCTTCCGTCGTCATGCTAGCTCTATTTGCACTGTGCAGATGTTCTTCATTCCACATTGCTGCAGTCCTAACCATTGGGTAGTCCGCTGTCCAGTCGGCCCGAATACCAAAGTATATGGCTGACGCCGGTCAAGGCGCATTAGACTGACGTCAGGACGTCAGGGTACTAATGCGCATGACCGACGTCATATCCTCAGTCTTTTTTGCCACATGGTCCGATGCAGAAGCAGTTTTGCGAGTGCAGGTTTGCGTTCTGAAATTTTCTGAAGTCGGAGTTTCAGACCGAATCAAAGTTGGCTAAGTACCCCGTTGGGGAATATTTTGTTTTTTTCTTGCCTCAGTATTTAACCGGATGTCAGAAAAAGTGAATAACTGTATTTCTTGTGGGAAACAGATACCTCATAGGGATTACCATACCTTGTGTATACCTTGTTTAGGGCCTGAGCACGACGTTGTTGGATGCCGCTCTTGTGCTAGATTTAACAAACGCACTATTAAGAGAAGGTTAGACTGTGCCAGGTTAGTTTTGGGAAGCGTTGTAATTATAAAATGCCGCCGGATGCTCCGGCCGCTTCGTCAAAAGCGCAAGGACAAAGCAGCAAAGCCTAGAGTGGAAGAACCGGCAGTCCCGGACGTCGGTTCTTTAGAAGGCTCAGTGGAGCCGGAGGTTTTGCCAGGAGTTTCTTTGGAGTCTCAGGGAGAGACTTTACTGTTACAGGATGTGTCCTCTCAAGAGGTAGGCCAGGCTGAAGGGGCTTCTCAGGTGGCTGTTCTTCCCTCTCTTCCTAAGGTGGTTAGGGCCTCCCCTTCTGTTTCCAAGGCTTCTTTGAGAGGCAGGCCAGGTTTAACTTCAGTGGGGGTTTCTCCTAGCTCTTCAGGATCTTTGCCTAAGAAACATATGCTTAAAATGGCAGAGGATTTGATTACTATGATTAGAGGTTCTATGCCCCCTCCTGATAAGAGGCCTAGGGTGGAGCCTGAGTTTGAGAGTTTTGAGCAGTGTTCGGAGGCTTCTGAGTCTTCGGCTGAAGACTTGCAGGAGTATCCTCCTTATTCTGATTCTGATGTGGATGATTCTACTCCTTCAGCTTCTCCTCCTGAGGATTTTTCATTTTCAGAGACTCTGCATTCCATGAGGGAGCATTTTAAATGGGAAGGTCAAGATTTCTCTGATTCCAGGAAGAGGCTTAGGGAATTCTTGTTTTACCCCAGCATAGGCCTTTAGCTATACCTCCTGTTCTGAATGTGGTGGAAGATGTTTTTGCAGAGGCTTCCCTGAACCCTGATTCTTTGCCTCCTGCCCCAGTTAAACCGGATAGATACTATAGGGTGCCTGAAGCTCATAAGTATCTTTTTAAGAGTCCTAGGGCAGACCCAGAAACTGTCTCTCAGGGGCCTAAAGGTGTTAAGGCTTCTGTTGTTAAAAATCCTGTTCCTCCTGATAAAGAGGCAAGGGCTTTGGATAGATGGGGAAAGAAAGTGTATACTTCTTCCACTTTAGCCATGAGGGCGTTGAATTGCCAGTTTCACATGTTAAAATATCAAAATTATCTCCTTTCACAATTGAAGTCTAAGGTGGATGCTCTGGCGGAAGGTATTGAGTGTAAAGAGTTGCAGGATTTAGTTCATGTGTCTGAACAGGTGGGTAAGCATTCATTGCAATGTGGTTTTGATGCTGTGCAGGCCTCCTCGAGGGTGGCTGCCACTGGTTCTGTTCTTCGTAGGCACGCCTGGTTGAGGGATCAGAATTTAGCTGAGCATGTTAAGACAAGGATTTTGGATGCTCCTTTGCAGTCTGACGTGTTGTTTGGTTCGCCTGTGGAAGCAGTTTTAAAGAAAATGGAGGACAAGGCTAAGTCTATGCAAACTGTTAAAGATTTTTTGCAGGTGCAGCCTCCGAAGTTTAGTAGAAATTGGCCTACTAAGGGATGGACATATCCTGCTTATGATTCCCAGTCTAGGGGTAGGTCTAGACGTGGTAGGGGCAGAGCTCAAGGTTCTTTTAGGCCTAGAACAGGGAGTTCACCTGCTCAGACTTCTGGTGAGGGTGAGGGCAGGGGTCAGTCCTTTCGTAAACAGACCCAATGACCTGCCTTTTCAGCTGCCAGTACATTCTCGTCTGGCAGCACCTTTGGGAGGAAGGCTGGCTCTTTTCAAAGAAAATTGGGATTTAATTACCCAAGACAGATGGGTTTTGGATATCATTCACCACGGTTACAGGTTTTATTTCCATACCTTGCCTCCTTTCAAAGGCATGCCAGACATTCCTCCTCTGCAAAGAAAAGAGGCTCACAAGCAAATTTCTCTGTTACTCCAAATAGGGGCCATTCAGCCAGTCCCTGTGCCAGAAAGGGGCCTAGGATTTTATTCTCGCCTGTTCCTAGTACCAAAGAAGGGGACACGTGGAGACCAATTTTGGATTTATCTATCCTCAACACTTATCTGGACATTCCCAAGTTCAAAATGTTGACGTTACAACAGCTTTTACCTCTGCTGGGCAAAGATCACTGGATGGTAACTTTAGATCTCAAGGAGGCTTACCTTCATGTGCCTATCAGACTAAGTTGCAGGAAGTATCTGCGTTTTCGAGCTGGAAATTCATTATCAGTTCTCTGCATTGCCCTTTGGCTTATCTACTGCCCAGAGTATTCACAAAGGTTCTGGCTCCAGTGATAGCTTACTTCAGGCTAAAAGGAATTCAAATCTATCCTTACTTGGACGACTGCCTGATTCTGGCTCAAGAAAAGGAAGACCTTTTACAGCATTTGGAATATGTGATAGCAGTGCTAAGATGCCTAGGGTATTCTGTGAACGAAATAAAGTCCAGTCTAGTACCCTCTCAAGACATGTGCTTTCTGGGTGTGAGACTGAATACAGCAGCCCAGATGGCCTTTTTAACCCCGGACAAACAAAAGAATCTTTCCATTTACTTCCATCAACTATCTCTTCAGTCCGGGCTGACTGCAAGGACAGTCCTTCAAGCCTTAGGGTTCATGGCATCTTGTATTCTGGTGCTTCCCAATGCCAAACTGCATATGAGGAAGCTGCAATGGTATCTCAAAAATGTATGGACACAGCACTGCCTGGATTTGGACACTGTCATTCAAATAATACCTTGCATTCAACAGGAATTTTTGTGGTGGGCTCAGGAATGTCACCTAAACAAGGGACTCTCTGTGACCCGGCCAGAGGCGAGTCAGATTCTAACGACAGATGCCTCAGACATTGCTTGGGGAGCTCATCTAAATGGAAAGTGGATACAAGACAAGTGGCCTGCCAGACTACAGCATCTACATATCAACATGAAGGAGATGTTAGCAGTCCAGTTTGCATTAATGGCTTTCAAGGAGTTACTTCTTCCAGGGCAGGTGTTGATTCTAACAGACAACACAACTGTCATGTGGTACATCAACAAACAAGGGGGAACACATTCTTACCCGTTGTGCAGGCAAGCAATGATTTTATGGGAGACTGCGCTCAGCTTGCAACTAACTCTTCAGGCAAGGTTTCTGCCGGGAGCACAGAACTCCTTAGCAGATGTGTTAAGCAGACAAATCATGGATCCCCACGAGTGGAAACTGGATCTTCATGTATTTCGAAATTGACAGTGTCATGGGGAACTCCAGACATAGATCTGTTCGCTTCTCCACTAAACCACCAGCTGCCAAAGTTTTGCACAGAGAGGTTTCATCACACGGCTTGGAAAGTGGATGCTCTTTCTTTCAGTTGGAAAAATCTTCATGTGTATGCCTTTCCACCTCTGCCTCTTCTCCCAAAGGTGCTCCTAAAGGTCAGACAAGACAAGCCAAGGATGATTTTAATAGCTCCAGATTGGCCTCGCAACACTGGTACCCATTACTGAGGAGTCTGGTAAGGAAGCCTCCATGGCCTTTACCTTTGATTCCACACCTGTTGTCTCAGAGGGACGGTCACCTGCTCAATGTCAAGCTTCTCTCTCTTCATCTAACAGCCTGGCATATTCTGTTTTGAAACACAGCAGGTCTCAACTTCCTCAACAAGTTTTAAATGTGATTATGGAAGCCAGAAGACCTAGTACAAGGAAAGTGTACGAGAAAAATGGAAGAGATTTTTATTTTGGAGTGCAGCAAAGAATTTGGAGATTTCTGAGCCTAATTTGAGTGTGGCTCTTCAATATCTTACTGAGTTATTGGACAAAGGTTTGTCTTTCTCTTCCAGTAAGATTCATGCTGCAGCAATTTCAGCTCACTATGATTGTGACCCACCATTGTTTTCGCATCCTTTGTTCAAGCAATTTCTTAGAGGGGCAAAGAATATAAGACCCCACGTAGAGCTCCTACTCCTGCTTGGGATCTCAATTTTGTGTTGGAGAAACTTACTCTACAACCTTTTGAGCCTGCGGCTACTGCTGAATTGAAATACTTGTCATGGAAGACTGCTTTGTTGTTGGTCATTACTTATGCAGGAAGGGTTTCTGAATTCCAGGCCCTTATGGCGGTTCAGCCTTTTTGATTTTCCATAAGGATAGGGTATCATTACGTACTAATCCTTCTTTTATGCCTAAGGTGGTTTCTAGTGTGGCTTTAAACCAAACTATTCACTTGCCTACTTTCTATGCAGATCCCCAAAATAAGGGGGAAAAGATTTTGCACACTTTAGATGTACACAGGCAGTTGCGTTATTATTTAAGCAGGACTAAGGATTTTAGGCAGTCTCAGCAGTTGTTTGTTTCTTTTGCTTTGAGTTCTCAGGGCAAGCCTGTGTCAAAACAAACTATTTCTAAGTGGATTAGGTTTTGCATTGCATTTTGTTATTCCCATCATGGCAAGGAGATTCCAGCTGGGATTAGGCCTCATTCCACTAGGGCTACTGCCACTTCAACAGCATTTCTAAGGGGAGTGGCAACTAAGGATATTTTGGAGGCAGCTACTTGGAGTTCAGTGCATACTTTCTCTAAGCATTACCACCTTCCTCTCTACTCTAAATCTAGGGCTGGTTTTGCCACAGCTATTTTGCAAGGCATGTTGACAGCTCCTGCTTCCTTATGATTTGCCAGCCTCCCTTACCTCTGCTTTGGGATTCTACCCAATGGTTAGGACTGCAGCAATGTGGAATGAAGAACATAGTACAGTTTTGTACCTACCATAAATGTAGATGTTCGAGGATCCACATTGCTGCAGTCCAATTTACCCTCCCTCCTTCCCCTCTGTGTTTAGGGGTGGTTGTGTGGGTGAGGTTATACTCTTGTAATTTTGTATATATTGTACATATTTTTGGTGCAGGAGTGTTTGGTGTTTTTGGTTTTGGCCTTGTCTTTTTAGGGTCTTCTGACATCTGGGGCAAGAAAAGACTGAGGATATGACGTCGGTCATGCGCATTAGTACCCTGACGTCCTGACGTCAGTCTAATGCGCCTTGACCGGCGTCAGCCATATACTTTGGTATTCGGGCCGACTGGACAGCGGACTACCCAATGGTTAGGACTGCAGCAATGTGGATCCTCGAACATCTACATTTATGGTAGGTACAAAACTGTACTTTTCAACCCATATGCTGAGGCTACGCCCCCTGCATAATCATTCTTTTCTTGCAAAATTTTTTTAACTTTTCTTTGGCTTAAAGTATCATTGAGCTTGATTAAAGTATCTTGAAGTAAGTACATTTTGCTAGCAAAATTATCATTAGAAGTCACTTTAAGTCTCGCATAGTTCTTTTTCACGTTTTCAGTAATAGACTAAGTTTAGCATTATTAAACTCACGTAATAATTCCATGTATTGCAGACCAGCTCTTTGATTTATCTCACGCTATTTATCTTCCAGATTTTTAGGTAGATCATTGCCAGCAGGCAGTTTAATTACTCTAAGTCCCTTTGGGACCTGTTGATTCAGTAAGCAGTTTTCAAAAAATAAGTTGTCCCATTGCAAGCGTTTGAGTGACACAAGATCATTTTCCAAGTTCTTAAACAGTTCATCATGGTTGGGGATGAAGTTAGAGCTGTATATATCAGCTAGTAGATTTACTGTATCACTCTGGTCATTGAAGGTTGTGCCATTTACCACCAGTTCTGTAGACTTAGTGTTACCTTTAAGATTCCTGACGTACCTGAACAAGGTCTTGTGATTTGAGGCTATCCAGACCTTGTAATTGGCCTTGTTGGATTTTTATTTAGATCTCTTATTTTCTTGTTTACTTAAATCAGAGAGCTCTTGTTTCTGAGAGTTGCTGTTTCTGATTTTGGCTGTGACTTTTTTTTTTCTTTTGTTATATACCATGTTAAGGTAAGGATTCCACTGGTTGGGTTTGTTTTTGGTGTTAGATCTGTGCATACTTTGGGTAGGTACAGCAGCATCAATGCAGCCATTTACATGTTTGTACAGAGTTTCTGTAAATCTGCATAGGTGGCTGTGTTCTCAGGGTGTGGGCTGCCGTGAGTTTTGACAAGCTGTTGCTTAATAGGATATAGTTTGTTTAGAATAGTTCCTAACTGTTGAGTTTAGTTGGGATTTTTGGTTTGATTTTTATTTCGAGGGAGGCTTTTGTTTTCTGACCTCACCAATGAGGATGTGACATGGGGGTGCAGCAGTTTCCCATGTTGGTGAGTATTAAGTCCAATAAGTTGGAGCCTTTGGTTAGAATGCACACACAGAATTATGATAGTGTCATCAAGCATAGCCCTTTTTGTCTTCTCGAAATGGATACCAAGATTCACCTTTTGAGCTTTGCTGCTGTTGTGAATTTCCTGCCATCTGCTTCTCAAATACATAAGCTGGTTATGATTAGAGATGTAATCAGTGTCCTCTGTTATAAATGGAATGTCAAATTTCTATGAGGGAAATGAGGAAACATGGGTGCAAATGATTGTATATGAACATTATTGTTTTAGGAGAGAAAACATTGGCCTTCAGCTTCTATGATTTAGATTCAGTTTTTCTTGTGCCTAGATTTACTGATTTTCCTCATAAAATTAGACCCATTTAAGAGCATGTACATTTATTGGGTCTAGTACCGCAAGAACTTTTTGTCTTAAAATGGGAAGGCGGTGCTTTTGCTGATCCTCTGCTATGATTTTAAAAGTCAGAGTCATGATGTTTAATACTCAGGGACTGGTTTAGTAATGGATTATACACATGACAAAAATTGTTGCATATATGCAGGAGTTAAAGGAAATGGGTATGTGTACAAATTGCATTTTTGTGTTTGAAAAGCAGAACATGGTGTATCAAAAATATTATACCTGTAATTTATTCAGCATTTGAAAGTTGGTGTTTCAAACTGCTTCAAGATTTAAGTTTTTTTTTTTTTTTTTTTTTTTTTTTTTTTATATGCATTACTATGAGACTGCTGGCTAGGCTATTGTTGCAGCTAAGCAAGCAATGGGCTTAATTAAAAAAAAAAAAAAAAGTCATTGCCAAGAGCTGGAACTTGAAGATTACTTTGTAGGATGAATTAAATTCTTCATATTGTATCCATCCTTATTGCTACTGTGTATAGTTATTATTATTATTTTATGCTCATACAAAATGCATCGCTACACTTGATACATGAATAAATGTCAAGATGCAGAGAACAAGATTAATATTTTAGAATTAACATTTAACAAGAATGTCTCGATGTGCTTAAAAACAAAATGTAATATTTGACATCTGAGATTTGAAATGACATTTGATGTTTTGGCTTTGTGAAATATAAACTAAAGATAATTGCACATGATTTCTCAGATGGCATAGAATATTGTATGTTTGTCTTCAAGTAACAATCCGTTCTGTATAACAAAAAATGACAAAGGCAGGTTTATAAGTTAGATCTATCCCTCTTACTTGAATTTGTAAGGTTGTTTTGTTTGTAAACACATTTAATGGGGAATGTTAGAAATGACAAATGTTATTTTTTATCAATATATTACAGAAATAAGAAAACTACCACCACCAATTGTAGACTTTCAGTTCCAAAACAACCAGTACAATCCAGAACTGTATAAAACCAAGAAGGACCCAAAAGAGGCTGTAGATTCCAGTATAAAAGTCTTTAATGTAGAAAAGGCCACATAAAATCACATCCGCATGAGCGCTTTCATAGGTATGTATCCTGCTTCATCAGATGCTACTACAAACCACTACACCATTTTTATAGTTAAGTTCAAATTACTCACATGGCATAAAAATATCACCTGACATAAAAAAAAATCACCTGACCCAAACATTTAAAGCTGCATTTCACTACAATAAAAATGCACTTCACTTTACACAAAAATAAAATGCAATAAAAATATACTTATTATTAAAACAATGTACAACCATGTAATTAGAAGCATTGTTTATATGTCTAGCGTAAATTTTACCTAAAGAGAGGTCTCTTCTTCAGCATTGGCTTTAAGGGAACATGGTCATTGTTTTAATAATACGTTTATTTTTATTGCATTTTATTTTTGTGTAAAGTGAAGTGCATTTTTATTGAAGTGAAATGTGAAATGCAGCTTTAAATGTTTGGGTCAGATGATTTTTTATGTCAGGTGATATTTTTATCTCATGTGAGTAATTTGAACTTGCCTATAAAAATGGTGTAGTGGTTTGTAGTAGCATCTAATGAAGTGGGATACATACCTACGAAAGCGCTCATGTGGATGTGATTTTATGTGGCCTTTTCAATATTAAAGACTTTTATACTGGAATCTACAGCCTGTTTTGGGTCCTTCTTGGTTTTATACAATATCAATATATTTATCCGCGGTGGTGCAGCGGTAGCATTGTTGCCTCACAGCAAGAGGTTCTCCCGATAGATTCTCAGCTAGTGTGTGGGGAGTGCCTTCTTTGTGGAGTCTGCATGTCCTCCCCGCGTGATGTTACAAAAGACATGCATTAATGGGCGTGTCTTCGTTGAAGGTTGGGCGTCGAGCTGGCAACTCGGCACCTTGAAAGTCTACTGCCAATCATTAGCGGACCAGAGTTCCGCTGTGGTGACCCCTAACCGGGAAAAGCCGAAATACGACAACAATATATTATGTTTAGCTGTCTCTTTAAGTGTATTCTTGTTCTGGAATCTGAAATGATTTGTTAAAGCTGACTGCAGCTAGGCAAGATCCCTAAAATGTAAATGAGGGTGTTGTACAGAACAGCTTATGCTGTACATGATCAAGAACTGTGTCAAGAAAAAGAAAGCATCTTTTAGCTGACAAACAGTATTGTACTGAAAGAGGTACGTTGTACACTGGATTCCAACTACCTGAAAAATGTGGCAGGGAAATGTAAGAACTGCCTAGTAAGAGAGAGTAAATACACAAGGACCGTGGATTCCAACTACCTGAGAAATGTGACAGGGAAATGTAAGAACTGCCTAGTAAGAGAGAGGAATACACAAGGACTGTGGATTCCAACTACCTGAGAAATCTGGCAGGGAAATGTAAGAACTGCCTAGTAAGAGAGAGAAATACACAAGGACTGTGTAGGGGAGATGCTTTTAATTGTGGCACTGTTTTTTGGAAAAGAACTGCTAACTAAATATTAGATCTGGTAAACTGTCAGAAGAATTACCTCACTGTATATTTTTAGCTTAATATATAAGCAAGTAGAGTCATCTGTGCCTTGCATAACATTATAAATTTCCCGATTTCTTTTTTTGTAATTCGAGTGCGTCATTCTCCCTTTATACCCCCAATGCTATTTTAACAGTCTGTACAATATCAGTGAGGTAGGATTTCTTGCAGGAGGTTACATTTATTTTGAAATTAATGTCTTCTTTCATTAGCATCCCCTTGGAAGAAAATTGCTCTCCAAATCTCCATAGGAAGTGCTTAATTGGTTTGAGGGAAAGGCGTGCAGCATTTAGAAGTACACTATTTGTAATCAGTTTTCTTTGACCATAAGGATAATTAAGACCAAATATGTCTGCACTTGTATAAGAAAATTGTATCAACTCTGCCCTGTAGTGAAAATATGAACCCAGTTCTTCACCTTTAGTGTCAAGACCCACATTTGAGTCAGCCTCGAAGCTCCTGGAGTTCTGAACTACTAAACCACCACCAAAAGTGGTCAAGGATTTCTTCTTGGCTAGGTCTTTCAGTTAGACCAAAATCTGTGGAATCTCTTCTTAAGGTGCTAGTTTAGATTCAATCTCCGTTCATTTAGCTTGACATCCTGGGCCTCAGAAATAATTTTTATAATTTTATAATCAAAGCCTTCAGTGCTGAAGCAGTCTTCCTATTTTTTTTATTTCTGTTGCACCATGTTTGGCATAACTGTTCTCAAGGCCAAGGTAATGCCTTTCAGTGTCCTTTACTTTACTGCCTCCATAGAGGATAGATAATCCACTTCAGTTTTCTTCCTGAGACTCACAACAATTGAGCTGTTTTTATTGGTCCCACATTTCCTAGATCTGGTATAGAGAATGCTACCTATGACCCTAATGGTATTGGAGTCGATGCTGCATCCCATATCAGTGGTCAAGTCCTAGATGTCAATCTGTGCATCAATCATTTCAACTTTATTGCTTTTGTCCTCGACTCTGCAGTCTGTGTAGTGCTCCAAGTGTCCAGGCTTCCTGTTCCTGTGATGACATTAAACTTGGGCTGTCATTCCCCAGCCTCAGCAACGGCATTGTAAGAGTTGTCAGCCGCAATGCTAGAATTGTCACCTTCTGTCGTCTCAAGGCTGATTGAGACTTTGGCATCAGTCTTGGTACCAATAAAGCAGTTTTCATTGTTATGGTACTACACCCAATGCCATTCCTTACTTTTGATGCCAACATTGTCTACACCACTGGAAAAAAAATAACTGAGATGAAAGTCTTGCAAGTAGAGAAACAGACCCAGACCTTTATGCAGTTTCAGCCCAGAAGTGATCTTTCTCATATTTGGAGTCTGTCTCTCAAAGATCCCCAGGCATGTTGGTTCATTTACTGACTCATCAACTACTTATCTTGATGAGGAGGAAGATAAGTCTGCTGTGTCCCCCCTCCATGACCATAATATTAGGGAGGTAATGGAGATGACAAGTGAAAGTAGAGGATAGCCCACTGAACTCTAATAGCTTCCTTGGACTGGACTCTGCAAAAGGTCTTCTGGCTGGCTAGCAAATCACCTGGCCAAGTGTCTCCACTGGCACATAATTTGAAAGTACCTACCAGTATGATGTGGGGGTATCCAGATACAGCATCTCTCAAATTAAAAAAGTAGACAGTGTCTTACATCACAAAGACTGGAGTTTATGGTCAGAAACTCTTAAACTGGATACTTTGATTTCAGCAGCTCCTGTTGAGGGGAATCCAACACCACAGAGCCTAGTGGCTCACCCACCAAATATGGAATCCAGAGCAGAGGACCATCTTAGGGAAAGGTATGTATAGATCTTTCACCTTTCCTACGAAGGTGCTCAGTTACCTTGCCTCTATGATATATTTCTCAGAGATGTATCAGATGAAGAGTACCAGATCATTGCCCAGTTTTCAGACAGACCTGCTAAGGTCAGGTTGTTTTCCCATTTGACAGTCAGTGATGTCCAGCCTCATGATGCCCATCTTGAAGAGTGCAGCTGTGGAGGGTTCTGCCAAGGCAGTGCAGTCCAGCATAACTATCTACCAGCATGCTTGGTTTCATTTGATCAAATCTGCTGGGAGGACCAAAGTGATATTTACTAACTGTCCATTCCATAGTTTTAGCTTTCCTGGACTTGGAGTTAAAGCACATCTGAAGAATATGGAAAAGGAAGGGACAACTCTTGTGAATGTGGATGCTAAATTTCCGGATACCCCAGTTTTCTTCAGTTATGTTTTTGGAGAAAGCCATAAAAGCAGTTACAGCATATAAAGAACTCCAGTTCCCAGGTCAGTTGTCAGTGACATTGCACACCCAGATATAATCGTTCTCTGCAGTTAGCGAGCCAAAGACCAAGTATTTCCTGACCCCTCCCCCTTAAGGTAGTCAGCGGGAATCATCTCTCCCTCTAGCTGTCTACTTGGAAGTCCATAACCAAGGATAGATGGATCTTGATGGTCATATCCAGGAGATACAAAATTTATTGTCACATATTCCCCCTTTCCCCATTCCTGCTGTTGCTTAGACATCCTATCCTGTTAGAAACAAGCAGCAGAAAAAAGGTTTTAGACCTCCTTTCCAAAAGAGCCATTCACAAGGATCTTGATGTTACTCCAGGTTAAGTAGTCTAAATGCAGTCATCCACAAAAAAACTTTTGGATGACCTTGGTTCAGTGAGTCCTCCTTTGACTGTATTTGCTGTTTGAACTGGTTTAAGACTCCTTACTCCACATCAGAATTTGAGGAGTCATGGAAGTTTCTACACTTCTGAGTACAGGCTGTCATTACCAGTGTTGGACTATTCTGTTTGGTAACAGCTCAGTCTCTTCAGCATGCTCATCAAAAGTACATCTGTTAGTGGCTGTCTAGAAAGTGCACGAAATAAATGTGTTCCTTTAATTGTGTGATTGTTAGTCACTTCATTCAACATCTAGCAGTGGTGTGGGAGTCTGTTTTATTGTGATAAACATGATTTTGCCACATGCACTGTTAACACCTGCCCACTTTTATTGGCTGCAGTCCAGATTCCAAATCATGGGGAGCACGTTTTTCCCAAAAAAGGATTTGGTTTATTTTTTTCCTTCTAATTTTAACAAAAGCGTCAACCAATTTTGTTTGTGTGCTGGGTTTTTTGGTGATGGTCATTCCTATAGTCCCTCATGCCAGATACCACAGTAGACTTCCATAGTGCACCTTATAGTTCCAGTGATCATAGGTTTGCTTGTCCACTATTCCATCAGAACCACATCTCTTAAGCTTGCAAATATTAACGTACTGCAGAGGAAGCAGTTGCTTTGTCCCTGCAGTCCTTTCATGATTCACTTCCTCAAGGAGTTATTACCGTACAATCCAACAACATTTCAGTTACATCAGAAGACATAGGAAAGCATGACCAATACCCCCTTATGCCAGGAAGCTGAGTGCGTCTGGGGGTGGGCCATGTCCAGCCACTGCTTTCTGGTTGCAGATTAAATGTTTGGCTATTCCAACCCATTGGTGGACAGTTTGTCAGATGTGTTTTTTCTGCCCCTTGAATTGCTGCCTCAGTTTCATGGTAACTTTGAGAATTTTCCACCACTGATCGAAACCATGCTGTAACCACTTTGCCTTCCAGCCAGCACCAGGCACATCATGTTTTTTTTCCCTGTCATCAAATTATCCAAACACAAAGAGAATCCCCAAGAGACCGTCATTCTTACAATTATAATCCTGTGGGCCACTCCCTGTTTTTCCCGTCATTTCTTCTGATCAGATTTGTTTAGAAGACAAATCTTCATGAGCTGAAGGTGATTCTCATAGTTCTGTATTGGTTGTAACAGGTCTGGTTCCATGTGTTTCTGCCTTGCCTACTGGAGACTTCTCTGTTCCCGAAACCTGCAAGGAAAACAATGATGCAACATAAGGAAGGACCTACCCAAACATTTGCTGTTGGCATCTTGTTTCTTGACTTCTCTCGTTCTAGTAGTGGCTAATCATCCTTTTTCTGAATAGATACCTTAAGATTTTGCCATCCTTTCAGAAGTCTAGTACAAGAAAAATTTGCAAAGATGAATGGACACATTTTTCTACTTGAGCCACCGATGAGGCATTGGAGTCGTTCTCAAAACCTATTCCTGTAGGCTTGGAGTCGTTCTCAAAACCTATTCCTGTAGGCTTGGATTACCGCACTCATATTTTTTGAAAAGAGACATAGCTATTAATGTGAAGTTGTTCAATCTCGCCGTTTGTTCTTACACGTGGGTACGGAGCCGATCCATCATCTCCGAGTCAGCCACTTTACAAGCTCAAGATCTTTCAGTTGCTCGAGGCACAGTACCTATCCCATGATGCGTTCTGACTAACCCCCAGATCTAGTTTGCCGCTGCAACGGATCGCAAGTCTTCAGTGTGCTCGGGCAAGTGAAGGTTTATTAAAAAGTATTTTCTATAGCTAAGTTTACTTTTTATATCGGTCTGTTTTTCTACCAGTATTCCCTTGTTATACTGTTTTTTTTAGGACTTTGTCCCTGTTTAGTGTGTTTATTGCAGCGAGTTGCTCTTGGGCCTTGCCCTCTCTTCAGTTGGTTACATCCTTTGCTGTAGTTGTGCAGGGATTGGTCAATTTTCTTCCCTATTCCACTTTTTGGCAAGATTGTTATTAGGTTATTATTGGATTGTACTATTGTACTTGATATTATCAGGATCTGATAATTCTGCTTTCTCTTGGACATGATGGCTGAGCAAAAGTCCGGATTTAAAAGATGTGACTGTGGTCAAAAAATGTCAATCACAGATAACTACATTTCTTGTGTTTATTGTTTGGGACCTCTTTATTTGCAGGAAGATTGTTCCATCTGCCACTCTTTTAGTGGCAGAGTTTTGTTAGAGCGAAGTACGAAACTGATTGATCGAGGTCTCTTAACACCTGAGTTTCAGGAAGCTTTGGACAAGTCCGACCAGACCTCCAAGTCTTCGAAAGGGTCGAAGTCATCTCACGTGTCCTCGGAGCCTAAGTCTTCGGCTCCAAGCACCTCTGTTAAGGTGCGGTCACTGGTTCCTAGGTCTTCGGAACCGTGTGCCCAACAGATGATTCGGAGCCAACCTTCGGTTTTGGAGCCACCCTGACATCTTCAGTGCCGTCTGAAGAGTCTCGGATCCGACACTCTCTCGTCGGTTCCGGGGGGGGGGGGGTCGAACCAACGTGTCAGTTCCGATACTTCCCCTGGGGGCTTCGGCGCAGGTGAGCTCGGCTTAGTCCTCGGGTTTGGAGCCCTTGGCCTCAGCACCTGCGAGGCCTCCATCTCCCTCAGAACCGGTGGCCTCCTCGGGCCGAGACTCTGGGCCCTTTGATGCCATGAGGAGGTTGTCTGTTCAGACCCACACTACAGGTCTCTCCTCTTTCTCCCTGAAGAAACTGAGTTCTGCCTCTTCATCTAAAGCACCTACTAAGCGACGAGACCCAGAGCCTCAGGTATCCCGTTTGGGTGAACCCTGCTCTACTGAAACTTCACTAGCCGCCCCCACTGATGAGGTTCCCAGAAAGAGACTCTGCAAGAGGAAGCATTTGGATTCCCCTCAGGAATCCTTGACATCAGACACTGACTTGGAGGAATCGGAAGGGTCCCAACGGTCCCCTTCGGAGGATGTCTCCTTTGCGGACATCTTAGAAATACTTAAGCAGAGGGCTGACTGGCAATCCATTCGTCCTACTGAGGATGAGTCGGTGCTCCTGAAGGCCTTTGGGTCTCAGCCCTCCACCTCCTGGGTTACTCCGCCCTTCGAGGAACTTATGGATCTGGTCACTCAAAGGGCGTGGGAGTTCCCTGACATCATGGAACCAGTCCCTCGGAGGCCCAATAAATTCATCACTGCCCCTCAAGAGAAATCGTTCCTCACCAAAGGAGTCCCTGTTGATGCCATGGTGGTGGGGGCCACCAAGAAAGAGATGTCAGAGACTTCTTCTACTGTCCATCCTCCTAATAAGGATTCCAGGACGATGGACAGATACGGGAAATGCATTTTTAGTTCTGTGACATTTGCCATGAGATCGCTTAACTACTTGACCCATTTTACTTGCCTTCGATGAGATCTCCTTCAAGAATGAAAAAAGAAAAGGATACTCTAAAGGGTAACACAGATGAGGCTATTTCGGAAAAGGTTACAGCTCAGCTTTCTACCCTTAATTCCGTCATCAACTCATCCATGCGGCTCATTTCCTATGCAGCCGAGGGATCGAGTCGAGCAGCAGGTTCAGCGATTGCTCTGCGGATACAGTCCTGGATGCGCTTGTGCTCCTTTGCGGAAGCCTTCAAGTCTTCCTTTGTCAGTACCCCGTTTGATGGCTCTTAATTGTTTGGGCCTAAAGTCAAGGAGACCCTCACTAAGTGTGAGCAGGAAGGAAAGACTCTATCTGCCGTAGGAGTCCGTTTTTCCACCCCTACTAGACCATACCCCAAAAGGCAAAGAGGTGGAAAAATGTGGTTCATCCCAAGTAGCTTTCCAGAACACACGTAGTGACCCCCCCCTTCAGGAGCAGAGGAAGGGGCAATAATGGAAGATGCCGATTTGGAGGCAGAGGCGGTCCGCAAAACCAGGGTGACAGGGAGCAGTTTCCTGGCAAGCCCTATCAGCGCTCCTGAGAGGAGGCCTGACTGTCCTACTCTGGAGGCAGTCGGGGGGTTGCCTGGCTCAGATTCTTGGGTACAAAACATAGTTACCAGAGGTTACCTCATTCCCTTTGTAGAACCCCTGTTACTCACAAAAAGAATCCCAGATGTTCCACCCAGTCTGAGGAATCAAGCAGTCGCAGAAATTCAAAACTTGCTAAAAAAAAAAAAAAAAAGAATCATCCAGCCAGTCCCGGCGGACCAGATAGGATCCGGAACTTACTCCAGATTCTTTTTAGTTCCAAAGAAAACAGGGGACTGGAGGCCCATCTTAGACCTCAGCAAACTCAATACATTAGTAAAGAAGGCGAAGTTCCAGATGGTCATGCTCCAGTCGATACAACCGTTCCTGGGAACGAGCGCTTGGATGTGCTCTTTAGATCTCAAGGATGCGTACTACCACATCAAAATGGCCAGACCATCCAGAGGTCACCTGCATTTCCGGTTGGGGGGCCAGTCATTACCAATTTCGAGCTCTGCCCTTTGGTCTCACTACAGCCCCCAGAGTGTTCACCAAATGTATGGCAGTAGTTACGGCTCACCTGCGGCATCTAAGATTCCGGGTGTTTCCGTATCTAGACGACTGGTTCCTATCCGCCACTACTAGGCATCAACTCATTCAGTCCAGGGATCATGTGATCAATCTCTGTTCTCGGTTAGGAATAACCATAAAACCATTGCAGCATATCTCATTTATCGGAACAGACCTAGACACCACCACCGCCATGGTCAAACAACCTCTAGAAAGAGTCACCTCTCTAAGAATCGGGTGTCATGCTTGTTACAAGAATGCCTCTCAGGTTTTAAAACTCTTAGGCACAATAGCAGCTTCCCTCATAGCAGTACCTATTGGCCGGATGCACATGCGGATACTCAAATGGTTGCTTTTCACCCAGTGGTCCTACCAACAGCTTCCGATGTCATTCAAGATTCTGTTGACAGATGCTTGCAAGAGAGACCTTCTCTGGTGGTTGAACAGCCACCAGGTTGACAGTAGGTCGACAATTTATATTACCCCCTCCAGTAGCCATGGTGACCACGGACGCTTCTCTGATAGAGTGGGGGGGGGGGCTTTTTCAGTTAGACTGCCCAAGGCACCTGGTCAGAGATGGAATGTCATTTGCACATCAACGTCCTGGAGTTGAGAGCAGTGCTTTTAGTGTTGCAGCACTTTCACGACTCTCTACCTCAGGGGACTATTGCGATTCAGACAGGCAACATGTCAGTGGTCTGGTGCATCAACAAACAGAGGGGAACCAAATCTTACCCTTTATGCCAAGAAGCTTTGAGGATTTGGAAGTGGGCTGTGTCCACCGGGCACTTTCTATTAGCAACGCACATCCCGGGGAAATCCAACGTGATAGTGGACAAACTGAGCAGAGCAATTTTGTTACCCCACGAGTGGTCCCTTAAACAAAATATGGCGGAAATAATATTCCGCAGATGGGGCCAGCCTTGCTGTGACCTTTTTGCATCTCTGATGAATGCCAAATGCAGAAGCTACTTTGCTCTGAACCCTCCACTGGGGGAAATTCCCAGGGATTCACTTGTGCACGATTGGCCCTCTGGTCTCCTTTATGCCTTTCCTCCAACCCCACTGATTCCCAGATTCTTGCTGAAAGCAAAGGGCTCGGGAAGGACAATTATTCTGATAGCCCCTTTTTAGCCTCGGCAGATATGGTTCCCCTTTCTTCATCAATACCAACTGGAAGAACCTTGGTTTCTGGACCTAGTGCCAGACCTTCTGACACATTCGTCAGGAGTTCTTCACCCCTCTCTTCAGTCCCTCAAACTGACAGCTTGGCTGCTCCACTTCCCAACCTAGCCAGGTAATATAATCTGTCTTCAGAAGTACAACATATTCTGGTTTTCTCTCATAAAGTCTCCACTAGGAAACTATACTGTAGTAAATAGAAACGTTTTGTTTACTGGGCCTCTCAATGCGATATTGATCCCTATGTTGCCCCTCTTGATATGGTTCTGGAATTTCTCGCAACGATTTTTCAGGAAGGTGCTGCAGCGGCCACTGTTAGAGTTCAGTTGGCTGCTATATCTAATTTTCACTTGGGAATTGAAGGGTCTAATCTTATGTCACACAGATTATGCAAAGCCTTTTTGAAAGGGACTCATCACCTAAGGCCACCCATCAGACAACCAGTTGCACCATGGAACCTAAATTTAATATTATCACAGCTGATGCTTCCCCCCTTTGAGCCTGCATCCTCTTGCCCCTTGAAGTTCATATCTTGGAAAACATTATTTTTGGTGGCTATTACTTCAGCTCGTAGAGTTTCTGAACTTCAAGCTCTTTCTATTAGGCCCCCTTACTTGGTATTTTTTCCTGATAGTGTCTCAGGACAAATCCCACTTTTCTTCCGAAGGTCTGCTCCGAGACTAATCTGAATCAGTCTATTGAGTTGCCCACTTTTTTCTGACATCATTCTAATAAAATGAAGTATAAGCTACATAAACGTGATGTCCACAGACAGTTGAGATTTTACTTGGACAGAACAAAGGATTTTAGAAAATCTGAACAGTTTATGTTATGTTGTCTATCTCGCCTTCATTCCTGCTGGTTGGGTTCGGAGCTGATCCTCAGCTCCGACTCGGCCATCTTCAAAAGCTCGAGAGCTGTTTACTGGCTCGAGGCCTCCCCATATCCCATGATGCCTGGCGCTAGAAACCCAGATCTTGTTTGCCGCTTCTGCTGCGAGGTTGTCTTACTGGCTTAGGTCGTATATTTTTATTGTTTTATCTGTTTTTTGACAAAAAACTATTAGGGTTTTAGTGTAGTTTGTTAGTTGTAGTTGCAATCTTTCTATAGGATATCTTTGTTTACCTGAATTCCCCTCCCCTTCAGAAAACTCGTTTTAGTTAGAGAGTTTTCCCCTCCCCCCTCAATCTCTTCCTTAAGTAGCCATTTAAGTTAGAGGCTAACTCTTTATAAAAAAAAAAAAAAAAAATTTAATCAGTTTAGTCTTTCTTGTTTGTTGGTAACATAGGATATTGTGTCTGTTTCTTGGCTGTTTTTTAGGTGTGTTAACTTGTGTGTGTGATAGTTAGTATATCCTAAATTTTTTGTGTATTGTGTTTGGTGTTCCTTCCTTAGGTATGTCCAAGGATACCAAGGTGTCCGGATTCAAGAAGTGTGACTCATGCTGTCAGAAGATGTCTCTGACAGATGGTCACACTTCTTGTGTCTATTGTCTGGGCGCTGTGCACCTGCAGGACTCTTGTTCGGTTTGCCATGCGTTCAGCCCAAGAGTCCTACAGGAGCGTAGGAATAAGTTAATCTTACGGGGTTTACTTAAGCCCGAGGATTCACCAGCTAAGGCTCAGCCTGTGAAGTCCTCCAAGCCACCTAAATCTTCGGCTCCCAGTTCGGAGCCGTCGTTGGGTGAAGCTACTCCTTCTGCCTCGGTTCCGGCCAGAACCGATGTGCCTGCCTCCCAGTCGGTTCCGACACGCACTTCGGAGCCGTCTGGGAGTCGAAAGAGATCCAGTTCTCCCTCGCTGGAGTCGATATGTTTGGCTCCGAGGTCTCCTCTGCTCCAGTCGGAGCGCAGTCATCAGTCCTCCCACTCTTTTCGGTCGTCAAGGCTTTCAGATCACGACTTGGAGAGAGTGGTCAGTAGGCTGTTGAAATCGCAGGCCTTAGCAAAAATGTTGTCCAGCCCCCCTCATCAGGGTTCGGCTCCGTCCATGTCTGCAGTTATTCCTCCTCCGACTCCTCCCTTGAGTTCGGAGCCGGAGTTTGTTGGGGTTTGAGTCGTGGAACCGTCGGCACCGATACCTTCTCCTTCGGTTCCGTCGTCAGTTCCGATCACTTCCTTGGTACCGTTCTTGGAAGGATCTGGGCGCCGAGACTCCCTCATCGGCTCTGAGGGGGCGAGTGGCATCGGACCCTTGTCCGACCTCGCTCTCCCCCTCGGAGCTTCGGCGCAGGTGAGCTCGGCTCTTACATCGGCTTCGGAGCCGTCCTCCTCTGTGCAGAGAGGGATTCCGATCTCTTCGGAACCGGAGCATTCTCAGCATCTGAGCAGGGACACCTTCGAGGTCATGAGGAGTGTGCTGGCCCCTGAGTCAGCCCCACGATCATCCCCATCGGCTCCTCCCACTATGATGCCTGCGTCTGCCTCTGCCCCTCCTCCAGACCCCAAGCGTGGGGAACCAATGCTCCAGGGCACCCCTTTGGGTGTATCTTCCTCTTCCGAGGCCTCCCCTGATCATTCAGAGGAGCCACCTCGTAAGAGGAAGCATGTTGACACCCCTGAGTCTGTCACATCAGATACCGACTTAGAGGATTCGGAAGGGTCCCTTAGATCCCCCCTCTGAAGATGTCTCCTTCTCAGACATCCTTGAGATGCTTAGGCAGAGGGGGAACTGGACTACCCTGAGCCCTTCCGAGGATGTCTGTATTCCTGGATGCTTTTGGATTCCGACCTTCCACTTCCTGGGTGTCTCCGCCTTTCGACCCACTGATGTCTGTGGTGGCTTGGAAGGCGTGGTCAGCTCCAGACACAGTGGAACTGACCCCCAGAAGACACACTAAATTTATAACTGCACCACAGGATAAACAGTTTTTGACCAAAGGTGTTCCCGTTGATGCCATGGTGGTAACGGCGGCCACAAAGAAGGAGTTGGCTGAAACTTCTTCATCTGTCCATCCCTCTAACAAGGAGTCCAGGACAATGGACAGATATGGGAAACGGATGTTCTCTTCAGCGACCTTTTCCATGAGGTCTCTGAATTATTTGTGCCACTTTACCCGTCTTCAAAGGGATCTCCTTAAAGAGCTTGGAGATACCCTCCAAGATCCATCAGCTGAGGGGGCCCCAGGCTAAGGCAGTCACCCAGCTGGCGACTCGTAATTCAGTGGTGAACTCCTCCATGAGGCTCATTTCTTATGCAGCCGATGGTGCGAGTAGAGCCGCGGGCACAGGCGTTGCCCTAAGGAGGCATGCTTGGATGCAGCTATGTAACTTTGCAGAACCTTTCAGAGCGTCTTTCACCAACACCCCCTTTGATGGTTCCTCTCTTTTTGGATCACACGTAAAGGACACCCTTACCAGGTGTGAGCAGGAGGGCAAGAGTCTCTCTACCATGGGAGTCCATTTTTCCACTCCTTCCAGACCATATCCCAAAGGTCAGAAGAGTGGAAAGATGTGGTTTCGTAAATCCCAGGGAGCCTTGCCAGACACACATGGTGAGTTCCCATCCAGGGGCAGAGGAGGGAACAATAACAGATGCCGCCCTCGTGACAGAGGGGGGTCCGCAAAACCAGGGCAGCAGAGAATCCTTCTCTGACAAGCCCTTCCAGCATCCCTGAAGGGTTGCCCACCTCTGGAGGCAGTCGGGGGAAGATTATCGCTGTACTCAAGAGCTTGGCAAGATATAACACAAGACAAATGGGTATAGTCTGTTATATCCGGAGGCTACAGAATTCCCTTTGTTCGCACTCCCTTATTGTTAAACAAGTCCCTTCCAGATGTTCCACCCAATCTAAGGGATCAAGCAGTTCAAGAAGTTTCAAAACTGCTAAGAAAAAGGGCCATCCAGCAAGTCCCAGCAGACCAGCAAGGATCTGGAATTTACTCAAGGTTCTTTTTGGTACCAAAAAAGACAGGGGACTGGAGACCCATTCTGGATCTCAGCAGACTAAACAGGTCTGTACAAAGAACAAAGTTTCGGATGGTCACGCTACAGTCCATTTTACCCTTTCTGGGTCAGGATAATTGGATGTGCTCTATAGATCTTCAGGATGCGTACTACCACATCAAAATGGACAGGCGTTCCAGAAGATTCCTCTTCCGGCTGGGAGCCAGCCATTATCAGTTCAGAGCTCTGCCCTTTGGTCTCACCACAGCCCTCAGGGTGTTCACCAAATGTATGGCAGTAGTTACCGCTCACCTGAGATGGCAAGGATTCCAGGTGTTTCCATATCTAGACGACTGGCTCCTCACTGCTACCATCAGGCATCACCTTCTGTGAGCTAGAGAATACACTATCCAGACTTGCTCCAGACTACGTATCACAATAAATTTCAAAAAATCTGCATTGTCGCCCTGTCAGTCTATCACCTTTATAGGTGCAAATTTAAATACAAAAGACATGTCAGCCAGCCTTCCACCAGACAGGGTGTTAGTCATTCGTCAACATGTGCATGTCTTAATAGGATGCAAAAGAATTCAAGCCAGGTTCGTCCTCCAAACTCTGGGTCTCATGGCAGCAGCGATCATACTCGTTCCTCTAGCTCGTTTTCACATGAGGATTCTCCAGTGGCTTCTTTTCACCCAATGGTCCTTACAGCAACTTCCCATGTCTCACATGATTATGATCATGCAAGCATCCAGAAAGCACCTTGCGTGGTGGATGGTCTCCACATCGCTGCTCCAGGGCAGACCATTTGTACTCCCCCCTCCAGTTGCCACGGTGACCACAGATGCCTCCCTGATCGGGTGGGGGGGCATTATCAGGGCAGAACAGTCCAAGGCACCTGGCAACCTCACGAGTACCATCTGCATATAAACGTCTTGGAGATGAGGGCCGTGCTTTTAGCATTGCAAGCTCTTCAGGACTCCCTTCCTACCGGGACCATTGCAATTCAAACGGACAATATGTCAGTAGTGTGGTACATCAACAAGCAGGGCGGAACCAGGTCCTATCCCCTATGTCGAGAAGCACTCAGACTCTGGCAGTGGGCGATCTCTTCCCAACGGTTTCTGATCGTAACGCACATCCCTGGGAGATCCAACGTCATAGCAGACAGGCTGAGCAGAGCAATTCTCATGCCTCACGAGTGGTCTCTGAATCAGGTAGTGGCGGACCAAATCTTCCACAAATGGAGCCAAATTTGCTGCGACCTTTTTGCCACCCCCTTCAACAGCAAGTGCAGTAATTTCTTCTCTCTCCTTCCACTTCCCGGACATTCACCCAGAGACGCTCTAGTCCACTATTGGCCTCAGGGACTTCTGTATGCATTCCTTTCCTTTCCCCTAATCCCGAAGCTAATACAGAAAGCTACTGTATTGGGCTGCAAAATGATCCTCATTGCTCCTTACTGGCCTTGACAAATATGGTTCCCGTTCCTGCATCCTCATCATCTCGAGCAGCCTTGGACTCTGGACCCAGTTCCAGACCTTCTGATCCATCAGTCGGGCGGTCTGCACCAATCCCTGCAATCTCTCCAGCTCACTGCTTGGTTGCTCCACTTCCAACCTTAGCCAGGCTTTCTGATATCTCCCCCTCTGTGTGCAAAATTATTTCATCATCGCACAAGTCTACGACCAGAAAAACCTACGCTAGTAAGTGGAAATGTTTTTCTTCCTGGGCAGAGGCTAAGAGTATAGACCCCTTTTCTGCCCCTGTACACCACATTTTGGAATTTCTTGCAGAACTCTTTCATGCTGGGTCCGCTTCCGCTACAATTAGAGTTCAGTTAGCTGCAATTTCATATTTTCACATTGGCCTGTCGGAAAATATATCTCATAAGCTATGTAAACCCTTTCTCAAAGGAACCACTCTGCTCAGGCCCCCGGTGAGAGATCCTCCACCTCCGTGGGATCTAAATTTGATTCTAGCTTCTCTAATTTTGCCCCACTTCGAACCTGCAGCATCTTGTTCCTTGAAGTTTTTATCTTGGAAAACCCTCTTTCTGGTAGCGATTACTTAAGCCAGAAGAGTTTCGGAACTTCAGGCTCTTTGCATCCGTCCTCCGTACCTAGTGTTCCACAATGACAGGGTTGCTCTCAGGACTAATCCTTCCTTCCTTAGGTCTCTTCTGAGAATAACTTGAATCAGTCCATTGACCTTCCTGTGTTTTTTTCCCAACCACTCCAACAGGGCGGAATATAAATTGCATCAGTTAGATGTTCACAGGCAACTACGCTTCTATTTGCATAGAACTAAGGACATCAGAAAATCGGACCAGCTTTTCATTTCCTATGCTGAGGGTAAACAAGGTCTTCCAGTTTCGAAAGTAACCTTATCCAGGTGGTTGACTACTATCATCACATTCATCTATCAACTGAGGAATAAAGAATTGCCTGTTAAACCAAAAGGTCACTCCACCAGAGCTTTAGCCACTTCTGTGGCCTTTCAGGCTAGGTTGCCCATGGAATCTATTTGTGCTGCGGCTACGTGGGTCAAACCACATACTTTCATTTCGCATTATAAGTTGGATGTGGTTTCCAGGAGCAGAGCTGATTTTGGTTCCACTGTTCTCAAGAGTTTGTTCCGATGAGCCACCCAGGATTTTAGGTGCTAGGGACACTGTCCCAACCAGCAAGAATGAAGGCGAGATAGACAACTTAACATAAAGAAGTTATGTACCTACCAATAACGTTCCATGTTCGTTCTTGCGTCCCACCCTCCATCCCCCTATCCTAGTAGACCGAGAAGAGTTCCTTATGGTTTTTCACTGGCTGAGTCTTCTCTGGCTATTCCTCTCTGCCTAGTAGCCTCTCTGGTAGGGTTTATGCATTATAGGATAGGATTCCTTCCTTTTTATGTCTGCAGTTAGACTTACCAAACGAGATCTGGGTTTCTAGTGCCAGGCATTATGGGATATGGGGAGGCCTTGAGCCAGTAAATAGCTCTCAAGCTTTTGAAGATGGCCGAGTCGGAGCCGAGGATTGGCTCCGAACTCAACCAGCAAGAAAGAAGGCGAAAAGAAGACAACTAACATGGAACGTTATGGTAGGTACATAACTTCTTTTTTGTCTCTTACGCTGATAACAAAAAAAGGGCCATCTGTATCTAAAGTTACCTTGTCTAAATGGTTATCATATTGCATAAAGTTTGTATACTCTTCAACTAATCAGTCCTTAGAATACAAGGTGAAAGCTCATTCCACTAGGGTGGTATCCACATCTCTAGCTCACGAAGCTTGTTTGCCTTTGTACACCATTTGTGCAGCCGCCACTTGGTCAAAACCACATACGCTTATCACTCATTACAAAGTGGACAGGGCCTCCAGGGACAGAGCTTACTTTGGTTCCACTGTTCTCAGGAATGTACTCCCGTGAGCCACCCAGGGTTTGGGTGCTTGGGACGCTACCAACGTGTAAGAACAAATGGTGAGATTGAACAACTTCGCATAAAGAAGTTATGTTCTTACCATAACGTTCCATGTGAGTTGTTCATCTCGCCTTTGTTCTTACATTTCCCCTCTCCATCCCCCTCTGGGTTCTTGAAGACCGGTTACGACTCGAGGTCTGGTTTGGTTCGTCTACTGTCCTTTACTTCTACCAGACTTTCTTCCTGTGGTTAACTGTATATATATATGTTTTTATATATATATACACATATTGACATATAGGGGACCAGACAACATCCCAGGCTGCATTCTACATGAACTACAGAATGAACTGGCACCCCACCCAAGTACCATGTTCAGTCATAGCCTCACCTCAGGCTTTGTGCATGCTGAATGGTGCACAGCAACGGTTATCCCATTCCACAAAGGGGGAGCCACCACGGACCCCGGGAACTACTGCCCCATTAGCCTTATGAGCCTGGTCTGCAAGGCCATGGAACGTATCATCATGGAACTTATAAACAAAGATATTGGTAATCTCCAAACTTTGGATCCCACCTAGTTCGGGTTTGTAAAAGGCAGATCATGTCTCCTAAACCTGACAGATTTCTTTGAAGCAGTCACCAAAGCCATAGACAAGGGTAAGGTGGTTCACACAGCCTATCTAGATCTTGCCAAGGCTTTTGACACCATCCCCCACTCTGGAATTTTAGATAAACTCACTAAACTAGGTATAAATCCCTGTGTCACAAGATGGGTTGCCAACTGGCTCACTGACAGAACCCACACTGTGAAAGGAGCAGACTCCAAATCAGACTTCAGACCAGTGACAAGTGGAGTACCACAGGGTTCAGTCCTGGGTCCTCTCCTGTTTGGTATCTACTTCTCTGAAGTACAGGCTAACACAGAAGGTCTTTGGCTAATGAAGTTCGCAGATGACTTTAAACTAGGAGCCATAATCGAAACTCCTAACGATGTGGACATCCTACAAAAGGGCCACACTGAGACAGATGCCTGGTGTCAAAGCCATGGCCTCAAGCTCAGTGCCAAAAAGTGCATTGTCATCCCCTTTGGTAAAAACTCTGTGCCCATGAACTACAACATAGGCGGTAGTATACTTAACACTGAAAGTGTGATAAGAGACCTTGGGACACAGGTGGACAGTAGTCTCTCCTTTGATAATCACATCGCCACAGTAGTCAGGAAATCCTTCTACGTGGAACACCTCATCACAGAAGGTTTGTCATCCAGAAAAAGAGAGGTCATTGTTCCCCTCTACTCATCACTCAGACCCATTATAGAGTTCAGTGCCCCTTTTGGTATGTACCTCACAAGACATCTACAACAACTGGAAAGGCCGCAGAAATACCTCACAAAGAAGATTACCGGCCTCAAACAGATGCCCTACGCAGACCGTCTCAAAAATCTCCAGCTTTACTCCGTCGCATATTGCCTACTCAGAGGTGATCTCTGCCTAACATACAAAGCTATGTCAAACCCAGAGCTGTTGGACATGCTCCACTTAAAGAAATCCCAATCCCTCCGAGCTACACGCTGTAGGGACCTTAACCTTGTCACCACATTAAACAGAACATGCCGGAGGGATAGATTCCTGTCCCAGAGACTTCCCATACTCTGGAATAAACTACCTATCTATATGAAACAAAGCTCCTCATTACCACTCTTCAAGAAAAATCTTGATGATTGGATGGGAAATATGAAATTCATCCCGGGGATCACCTCTGTGGCTCTGCTCGACAGTGGCACAGGAAAATAATTTTCTTCGGTGGCAAAAGCCAAGGTACCTTTTTGGCTGGGCTTGTATAGGCCCCAGGGCCGATAGCCTAGTACCTACCTTTGAACCTATGTTAGGCTGTTCCTTTGTTGCTGGATTCAACAAACTAGATCTGAGGGTTAGGCAGAGAGCATCATGGGATAGATACTGTGCCTCGAGCTACTGAAAGATCTTGAGCTTGGAAAGCAGCCTACTCAGAGCTGATGGATCGGCTGCATACCCACGTGTAAGAACAAAGGTGAGATGAACAACTCACATGGGACGTTATGGTAAGAACATAACGTCTTTTTCTGTTAAACTCCTTTATCTGCCATTTCTATTTTAAATGAGGTCCTTGGCTAGAGTTTTTTATGCAAAGCCTTTATCAAAGCTACCTTCTTTGCTGATGCCTCTACTTCAAGAGTCTATCTCTTTGGTACTTTCATGTTGTTGTGTTGTGTCTTTCGACTTTTCCCGGTTAGGGGTCGCCACAGCGGATCTCCGGTCCGCTAATGATTGGCAGTAGATTTTTTACGTGCCGAGTTGTCAGCTCTAACGCACAACCTTCAACAAAGGTACGTCCAGTCATGCATGTCTCCACACATAAGACGCTCTAACTGAGAATCGAACAAGACAGCGTCGTACTGTGAGGCAACAATGCTACAGCAGCACCACCACCGCAGTTTGTACAGTGGGTATAAAAAGTTTACACACCCCTGTTAAAGTGCAAGGTTTTTGTGATATAAAAAAATGAGACCACAATAAATCATTTCAAAACTCTTCCCACCTTTAATGTGACCTATAACTTGTACAGTTCAATTGAAAAACAAATCCATTAGGGGAAGAAATATAAAAAGTAAAAAACGTACTATACGCTGGTTGCATAAGTGTGCACACTCTGAAACTAATACTTTGTTGTGTGCACACCCTTAAACTAATACTTTGTTGAAGCACCTTTTGATTTAATTACAGCATTCGGTCTTCTTGGGTACACACCAGCCATCAATTAGAGAGACTGATTAACCCCAAATAAAGTTCAGCTGTCCTAGTAGGATTTTCCTGACATTTTCTCAGTTGCTTGCTACAGCAAAAGCCATGGTTCACAGAGAGCATACAAAGCATCAAAGGGATCTCATTGTTGAAAGGTATCAGTCAGGAGAAGGATACAAAAAAATTTCCACAGCATGGATATATCATAGAACACAGTGAAGACAGTCATAAAAAAGTGGAGAAAATATGGGACAACAGTGACATTGCAAAGAACTGGACGTCCTTCCAAAATTGATGAAAAGACAAGACGAAAACTGGACAGAGAGGCTGCCAAGAGACCTTCAGCAACACTTTAGGAGCTGCAGGAATTTCTGGCAAGTAGTGTTTATGTACTACATGTGACAATCTCCCGTATTATCCATATGTCTGGGCAATGGGTAAGATTGCAAGACTGAATCCTTTTCTCACACGGAAAAACGTCCAGGCCCGGCTAAAATTTGCAAAACAATACATCAAGTCTCCCAAAAGCTTGTGGGAAAATGTGTTATGGTCTGATGAGATCAAGGTTGAACTTTTTGGCCACCATTCCAAAAGGTACGTTTGGTGCAAAACAATACTGCACATCACCAAAAGAATACCATCCCCATGGTGAAGCATGGTGGTGGCAGTATCATGCTTTGGGGTTGCTTTTCTTCAGCTGGAACTGGGGCTTTATTCAAGGTGGAGGGAATTATGAACATTTCCAAATACCAGTCATGTTTGGCCCAAAGCCTTCAGGTGTCTACTAGAAAGCTGAAGATGAAGGGGAATTTCACTTTTCAACCTCGCAATTACCCCAAGCATACATCCAAATTAACAAAAGAATGGCTTCACCAGAAGAAAATTAAAGTTTTGGAATGGCCCAGCCAGAGCCCAGACCTAAATCCAATAGAAAATCTGTGGGGTGACCTGAAGAGAGCTGTGCACAAGAGATGCCCTCGCAATCTGACAGATTTGGAGCACTTTTGTAAGGAAGAGCGGGCAAATATTGTCAAGTCAAGCTGTGCCATGCTGATAGACTCCTACCCAAGAAGACTGAATGCTGTAACTAAATCAAAAGGTGCTTCAACAAAGTATTAGTTTAAGTGTGTGCACACTTATGCAACCAGCGTATTGTACGTTTTTTATTTTTTATATTTTTTCCCCTAACAGATTTGTTTGTTTTTCAATTGAATTGTACAGGTTATAGGTCACATTAAAGGTGGGAAAAGTTTTGAAATTATTTATTGTGGTGTCTTTTTTTTACATCACAAAAACCTGGCATTTTAACAGGGGTGTGTAAACTTTTTATATCCACTGTAAGAGAAGTTAACATAGTCTGTCTGAGCCGCCTGATTCAGCACACTTAAAATTTCTTAAAAGGAGAACTGTTTTCTTGTTAACAATGTCAGTTAGGAGAGGATTTCTGAAATAGTCATTTTTTGTGGAGTTCTGCTGTTTGGTATTCCATAATGATAGTATATCTACATACACTAACCATTAATTTATAGGTAGATGGATACTAGGCTATCTGCCCTAGGGCATTTATAAGCCTAGCCAGAGTGTATTTGGCTTCCGCCTCCCTATTAGATTAGCCTACTGTGCCTCTGTAAAGTAGGTCACAGAAGGTACCCTTTTAAGATTAGTTTATTGTGCCTCTGTCTAGCAGGGACACAGGAGCGATCCCATTGGTGAATTTGCGATTTCCCATCCACGCCTCCAAATTTTCCTTATGAGGTTGCCATCAAGTCATGTAAGCTGTGCATTCAATTACTAGTGTAATTTCCATTTGATTGAAATTCTACAGAATCTCTCACACATGCAGAACCATGCTCTGCCAATTGATGTATTATATTACAAACATACCTGTACACAGAAACAGTCAACATTTGTCTCTTACACAAACAAAAAAAGTTTTTTAGGGTCATTCATGTTAAATTGAATCCAGTGTGTGTCAAGTTCTATCTGAAATGCAATAGATCTCTTTTAGCAATTAAGGCTTAATCTACTAGAACTTTAGGTACTTCATTAGCACTTTTTAAAAACTGCAGCCCCAGTGATATTTGTGCATCAGCTTTACCTGGTCTTCTACCTGTACCTTTGCTAAGCACTATAAGCTGGGTATCCTGTGGGGACATCCTCTGGTATTGCCATTATCAAGGGTCAGTAGGACTACTTGGTCTATTCTCGGTATAGACCTCCTGTTAACAGATATGAAATGGCATACGTACCATAACATTAGATCTGGAAGAGCAGGGCCATCCTTGGCAACACTTCAGCCCACCTTCCTCACTCTTCATTGAAGAAGGCTCCATGTGGTTTTGTTTTATTTTTCACTTCATATGGCTAACTTCAGATTTGGAGAGGCTAAGCACTGAGATGAGTTGTGGAATAAAGGTGGGCTCCAGTCAGTCTGGGAAGGCTTTATCTGCTAAGCAGTCCTAATGAGGAGGAGATTATGTAGAAGAACTGAAAGCTAAATGACAGAATAGTAAGTCAGCTGGATTGGTGGAGGTGGGAAGTTGCTGATGTTAAGGGATGTGTCTGTATTAATGAGAACAATGGTGCTACCACAGATGATTTGTTTGAGACTTATGACTCCACTAAGAGATAAAATGAATAGAAAAGTGCAGGAAGTTTGTGACAGGTTTGTGTGAAAAAGGAAAGGAAATAATTGAGAGCAGGCAAAGTGGTAGGGGCTGTGGGAATATTGGATTTCAGTAGTTTGCTGTGGCTGTTAATACAGGGTGGTAAATAAAGATGGGAGAGAAGGTTCAGATGGACAAAATAGAGAAAGAGAAGAAAAGCTGGAGATTCCTATAATGCAAGGCAAAAATACCCAGCTGGATCCTTTCAAAATGTTGGGCGTTTAACCAGACTTTACAAGAATAAAAGGTTAAGATAAATTAACAAGAGTTAGACTGGTTGGAAATTGAGGGCAGGTGATTGAAAGATGGCTTAGTAAGGAATGCTGAGTGTAAAGCATATATGCAGAGAAGGAAGAGGTTTTAAGCCCTGCAGTAAACTAAATGATGAGTTTAAGCTGAGCCTTGTTAGAATATGAAGGTCTGAAAAGGTTGGTCACTGCAAAAAGGAATGAAAAGAAAGAGGACATTAAATGGTTGGTTGAAGTTAGGGTTTCAGTTTGAGATATGGCTAGAAAAAGATAAGGAGAAAGCAGACCACATTTATAGATCACTGGGTGACTGAATGGCAGCAAAGAGGTTTGACAAACAGGAAAAGTTGGAAACAAGCATAATGTATAAGGGAAAAGAACAATGGTGTGGTTTGTCTGCTTTATGCAAGGGTCTGTGCAGAAAACCCAGTTTTGATCTGTAAATAAAGCTGTTACGCGAGTAAGACACCTAACAGACTGAAGAAGGGAGAACTTTACATAGAATGCCAACTGCTGAAGGTGTGGTGAGGGGCAGGCAGAAAACCCCAGACATGTTGTAAAGGCACTGAGGATTTAATCGCCTTCCAAGAAGGCTGGCCAGGGTCTTGGAAGGATGTTAATGGCAGAGCAGGAGGGATAATGTGACATTTGTTTTTGTTAGAGCAGTAGAGAAGAGAATAGCTCAAGGAGGAGAGAGTAGAACTAATGTATGACTGCTTCAGACTTCACCAGTCCAGTCAACCATCGGAAGGCTGAGTGTAAAGAAGTTGACACTGAGAAATTTATGAATTAATAAAGTTGAAGTAATGTTTATAGAGAGAAATGGACAGAAAATCTGAGCGACGGATCAGGTAGAGAGTGATGAAGAAAGGGAGTAGTTATGCTGCTTGGCTATAAAAGGAGCCAGGAAGTGCTACTGGGGAAAAATGTTGAAAATGATAAGTCCTAAAGAAACCATAGGAGGTAAAATGAGGTGTTGTAGTGGCAGCTCTTCATTTATACCATGATGATATCTAAATAATTTTGGTTATCAAAAATTAATCTGTGTATCAGTGATTCCCACAAGAAAAACTTTTTGTATGCGTCCCTTTTGAAATTTTGGATAGCAACTGTGAACTCATTCACAGAAGAAGATTGTTACGAAACACAAAATATTCTTTTGATCCTGAATCAATGAAACGTGAGACTCATTTTCAGTACTGTTCCCCCAAGCCCCATGTTCTTGATAAGCATCTATTCACTGATTAGGCTACTAAGCAAGAATGAAACATACATACTCGGTAGTTGCATAATATGCAGTTCAACAGAAATACCAAGAAATATTTTACTTTTTTTTTTTTTTTCCAGTTTTCTAGGCCCATGACTCAAACCCATTGCTTAATAGCAATGATTTGTGGTAGCATGATTGAGATTACTGGATAGGATTAAGGAATAAGACCTCTAATAACCTCACCTCTGCCATGGATTATTATAGTAATAAACCATGGTGAAGAAATATCTAGTGATTAGACATGTGATTTATTGATGTGTAACATGTAGACTATTTACTGTGCGCTCAGTGGGGTCTATATGACTAGACCGAAATATCACAACAGCGAATGTATGTACATCGACGCATTTATGTCGATGTACATACTGAGCGAAACACCTAAACGGCGAAAATCGGAACGCCGAAAGTGTTTCATCATCATACTGCACCACACAGGTAGGTAAAATTTAAACTAAGATATTAAATTAATTAGCTTTTGCAGGGGGGCAAGCCCCCTTGCACCCCCTACTTAAATATACCAACTCCGAGGCCGCAATACAGTGGGGAAAAGGATATATTTCCTTATCCCCACCACCGTGCTGCTGGCTATGAAACACGTTCACCGTTTAGGTGTTTCGCTCAGTATGTACATCGACGTAAATGTGTCGATGTGCATACATTCGCTGTTGTGATCTTTCGGTCTAGTCATATAGACCCAGCTCAGTGAGTGTTCTGTATTAAAAGCCATAAAAAAAGCATAGAAGAAATCTAGAATGCCCAGTTCACTTGAGTGAAAGGGAAAATGAAGATGATTGTATAGAGCATACACCTTCACTGTACTACATTTGGGTATTAGTCGATTCAGCTTGACACAGGAAGAAACATTTTAGCCAAGCCATTCTTACCGGGTGAGGTACCATACAATCTGATGTAATTTTCATCCATTCCCCAACTGATGGGTTTTGGGTCCAGCTCAGCTGCTTTTTCCAGATCCCCAGAGCCAACTCTCAGGCTCCTCCCTTTATCCATAATGGCCAGTCAGCCTAACATACCATAGAAGTCATTTGCCGCCACATCTCTACAGACGCGGATCCCCTCTCTCTAAAGCTATCAGGTGAAATTTACTTAAAACAGTGAGTTTCAGGTAATTTTTTTCATCAAGCTATCCTCCCTTAATTCAGAGGTTTCAGATTTTTCATCTACATGTTGGGTCTTCCTTTCACTTCTACCAAACCTTTAGTTTTTCTTTCTAGTACACATTGTTGGTACTTTGTCTTTCCTTTTTCTCCCTCCCCCCTTGTCCCTTTCTACCGATTTCAGGGTACTTCTTGCTAACAGTAGATGTTATGTAGTCCAATCTCTCCTACATTCTTACCCGTGGGTTCAGAGCCAAACCTCGGCTCCGACTCGGCCATACTCTAGTTCGAAGTCTTTCAATTGGCTAGGCTAAGAGTTATCTCATGCTGCACTGCTCCCTTTCCCCAGATCTCGTTTGCCGTTCGTAAAGCTCATACGTGGTCTCGCTCTTGGCTGTGGCTAAGTATAACTTTTCTTCTTTTTTATTAATTTTTTATTTAATTTTTTCCAAATTGTTGCTCCAAAAGCTATTTTCATAGCTAGGTGCGCGTGTTTTTGGTTTGTAGAAGCTGTTTTTGTGTGGTCTTTCGTGGCCTTTGACTTGGCATCCCATTAGCTTTCTCCCAACGGGCTAGGCCCGTTTCAGTTAGAGGACCTAGTCCTCCCTCCATTTATCATCTGTTACCCTTCTGTGTTTGTTTTTTTTCGGTACCCTATCCCTCCGGGCTAGGGCCGTTTAAGTTAGATGACCTAGTCCTACCCTTGTTTCCTGTCTGGGCTGTTTAAGTTAGAGGTCCTTGTATGGTGTCTGCAGTTTATTTAGTGTCTAGTTCCCGCGCTTTGTTGCTGGTGTCGGGTTTGTCATTTGTGTTGTGTCTAGTGTCCTACCGATCATGTCCAAGGATACAAAAGAACACAAGCCTTCAGGCTTCAAAAAATGTAGTTGTTGTGACTTTCGGCTTTTCCCGGTTAGGGGTCGCCACAATGGAACTCCGGTCCGCTAATGATTGGCAGTTGATTTTTACGTACCGAGTTGCCAGCCCTGACGCACAACCTTTAACGAAGGTACGCCCATTAACGCATGTCTCCACGCAGAAGACGCTCTGAGTGTCAAACCGGACAGCGTCTTACTGTGAGGCGACAACACTACCGCAGCGCTACCATAAGATGTCTATTACTGATGGGCACTCTGTGTGCGTTTATTGTTTGGGGGCTATCCACCTTCAGGAATCTTGTGCGTTCTGTCACGCATTCAGCCCTTGTGTTCTTCAAGAAAGGAAGAACAAACTAATTCTGAAAGTATTACTGAAACCCACCATCGAGGAAGATCTGGAGAGGTCTTTTAGTGCCAAGTCCTCTCCCTCTAAAAGAGACAAAACCTCCAAAGCAAAAAAAATGCTCTCCGGCTCCGTCAGTCTTATTGGAGCCTCCGGAGAAAGTTACTAAGTCTATTGTGGCATCCTCTGCTCCACTGGCTTCAGTGCAGAAGGAAGTTGGTGAATCGACAGAACCTACATCGGCTACCAGCCTCTCGGAGCCGGTGACGGAGATACTTGTTTGGAGCCGGTCTCCAGTTTTTAGACCGGTTTCTCCTCCTCGCAGGTCTCCTTCTGAGAGGAGGTCTAGATCTCCTACCTTATCCTCTAGGTCCTCCAGGACTCTCTCTGATGTGGATAGAGTGGTGCAGAGACTGCTCCAATCACTGGTGCTGGCTAAATTGCTTTCGGCTCCAGCCTATTCTGCCCCGGAGCCCATCACCCATCCATCATCGATAGATCCTCCGAGCAAATCTCAGCCTTCGGAGCCAGAGTTGTCGGTGCCATCTGATGCTTCTAGGTTGGCTGCGGTAGCCCATCCTTGCTTCTCAGCTCCGACCTCGTCTGCTCTGTCCACGGGGTCCAGGACTCATGGTTCCTTGGTCGGACCTGAGGGGGGAGTTTCGGGACGCTCTTCGGCTCCTAGCCTCCCTCTCGGTGCTTCGGCTCTGGTGAGCCTAACCCTTGCTTCAGACCTTGTCCCTTCTGCTCTGAGGGCTTCCATGGTTGGTCGATCTTCGGAGCCGAGGGGACCAGCTTTCGAGGTCATGCGGAGCATGCTGGCCAGGTCCTCAGCTGCATCATACAGCACTGACACTCTACCCCCTCCAGCTCTGATATCAATCTCTGATCGCCCCTTATCCTTGGACAGCAGAGACCCAAGGCCTCAGGATACCTCCATGAGTGGTCCCCAACTTTGAGGGCCCCCCAGAGTTTTTGCTTGAGGAGCCACCCAGAAAAAGAACGTGCAAGAGGAAGCACATCGACTCCCAGGAGGAGTCTTTCACGTCTGACACTGACCTTGAGGAATCAGAGGGGTCCCCCAAGTCGTCCTCTGAGGATATCTCTTTCACTGATATCCTAGAGATCTTGAAGTAGAGAGGCGACTGGCCCTCTAAATCCCCCTCTGAGGAGGAGTTGGTGTTCCTGAAGGCCTTTGGGGCTCAAACCTCTGCCTCCTGGGTTTCTCCCCCCTTCGACGAACTCCTGGATCTGGTTTGTCGAAGGGTGTGGGAAACCCCTGACACTGTGGAACCAGTCCCCAGGAGACCCAACAAATTTCTGTCCGCCCCTGCTGATAGAGTTTCTCACGAAGGGCGTTCCAGTAGATGCCATGGTGGTGGCAGCGGCCAAAAAGAAGGAAATGGCTGAGACTTCACTACCATCCATCCCCCTAACAAGAAGTCTAGGACCATGGACCGGTATGGGAAGCGTATGTTTTCTTCGGCAGCCTTTACTCTGCGGTCGTTGAATTATTTGTCACATTTTACACGGCTCCAAAGAGATCTCCTGAAAGAGCTTGGAGATTCTCTGCAGGCTAAAGTTTCTGACGCAGTGGCTCAGAAAGTCAACACTCAGATGTCTACCCTAAATTCTATTGCTAACTCCTCCATGAGGCTGATCTCTTACGCAGCCGAAGGAGCAAGTAGGGCAGCGAGTTCCGGAGTTTCTCTCAGGAGGCACTCCTGGATGTGCCTCTGTAATTTCGCGGAGGCCTTCAAGTCTACATTCTCCAACGCCCCGTTTGATGGTTCATCGTTCGGAACCAAGGTGAAGGACACTCTCACTAGGTGCGAGCAAGTGGGAAAAACTCTGTCTGCCATGGGAGTCCATTTTTCCATGCCTTCTAGACCTTATCCCAAGGGCCAGAAGAGTGGGAAAATGTGGTTCAAGAAATCACAGAGGTTTTTTCATGATGCACAGAGTGATTCCCCCTCCAGAGGCAGGGGAGGGGGTGGTAACTCAGGTAGACGCCGCCCAAGAGGCAGAGGAGGCCCGCGTAACCAGAGAGACTGTAACTCCTTTCGTGGTTCTCCCTAACAGCGCTTCTGATGGGTGGCCCGACTGCGCATCTCCAGAGGCAGTCGGGGGTCGCATTTCACGAAACCCAGAAGCCTGGCAACACATCACCCAGGACCAGTGGGTATTAAAAATAGTTTCCGGAGGATATCACATTCCCTTCTCCTCCCCCACGATCAAAAGAATCCCAGATGTTCCACCCAATCAAAGGGATTCAGCAGCTTCAGAATTTCTAAAGCTGCTAGAAAAAGGAGCCATCCAGCATGTCCCGTCAGACCAGATCAGATTAGGGACCTACTCCAGATTCTTTTTGGTGCCGAAAAGAACAGGGGACCCGAGACCCATCTTGGATCTCAGCCACTTGAACCTCCACGTGAAGAAGTCCAAGTTCTGAATGGTCACATTGCAATCTATTCTCCCATTGTTGGGAAAAGAAGTGTGGATGTGCTCCATCGACCTCAAGGATGCTTACTACCATATAAAGATGGACAGGGCATCCAGAAGTCATCTACGCTTTTGGCTGAAAGTCAGTCATTTTGAATTTCGTGCCCTGCCCTTTGGTCTCACCGCAGCCCCCAGGGTGTTCACCAAATGTATGGCAGTGGTGACGGCTCACTTGAGACGTCAGGGATTCCAAGTGTTTCCGTACCTGGATGACTGGCTCATTTCTGCCACCACCAGACATCTGCTACTACAGACCAGAGATGCCACTATCAAGCTGTGTCAACAATTGGGTATCACTCTAAACTGGGAAAAGTCTGCCTTGTTGCCCTCGCAGCGTGTCAACTTTATAGGCGCCGAGTTAGACATCATGCTCATGAGGGCGTTTTTACCGCAAGAAAGGATTCAGGGTTTGCAACAACAGGTATAAGCGTTGCTCCCTCTGAAAAAAGTAAAGGCAAAAACGGTCCTCAAATTGTTAGGGATGATGGCTGCAACAATTATGCTGGTTCCTCTTGCGAGGCTACACATGAGGCTCCTTCAGTGGCTGCTCTTTGCCCAGTGGTCTCTACAACACCTTCCGCTTTCTCATCTTATAATGATCACAGACAAGTGCAAGCAAGATCTATGCTGGTGGCTTCACACCAGCAACCTCAGTGTGGGAAAGCCCTTCGTCCCACCCCCTCCTGTTGCCACAGTGACCATGGATGCCTCTCAGATTGGGTGGGGGGGGGCATTATCTCAGCAGGACAGTCCAAGGCACGTGGCAGGAACACGAGATACATTTGCATATCAATATCATGGAGATGAGAGCAGTGCTACTAGCGTTGCAAGCACTTCAGAGCTTTCTTCCTGTCGAGACAATTGCGATCCACTCAGACAATATGTCGGTGGTATGGTATCTGAACAAACAGGGAGGAACCAAGTCGTACCCCCTTTGCAGAGAGGCCATTCGAGTGTGGCAGTGGGCAGTGTCTTCCCAACGTTTTCTTGTAGCAACGCACATTCCGGGGAAGTCCAACGTGATTGCCGACAGGTTGAGCAGAGCTATTCTGATGCCTCACGAGTGGTCCCTGAACAGTCAGGTTGCGGAGCAGATTTTCCGCAGATGGGGTCAGCCTTGCTGCGACCTATTTGCCAGTCCCCTCAATACCAAGTGCAGCAGCTACTTCACCCTTATCCCCCTTCAGGGAGAGTCAACCAGGGACGCTCTAGTTCACGATTGGCCCTCCAGTCTACTTTATGCCTTCCCACCTGTTCCTCTGCTGACAAAGGTTATTCAGAAAGTGCAATCCTTGGGAAGCAGAATGATTCTGATTGCTCCACACTGGCCTCGTCAAATTTGGTTCCCCTTTCTCCATCCCTATCTCATGGACTACCCCTGGATGCTGGACCCACAGCCAGATCTACTGACTCATATGTCGGGGCAGTTCCATCCCTCTCTTCAGACCCTCCGGTTGACAGCTTGGCTACTCCAGTTCTATCACTAGTCAGGCTTCATCATTTTTCTCCGGAAGTGGTTCATATTCTGTCTTCTTCCCATAAGCCTTCGACCAGAAAGATCTATTCCAGTAAATGGAAAAGATTCTCCATCTGGGCTCATGCAAGACAAATTGATCCTTATACAGCTCCAATTTCTTCAGTTCTGGAATTTCACTCCGTGCTTTTCAATCAGGGATCAACAGCCGCAACCATTAAAGTCCAGTTGGCGGCTATTTCCACTTTTCACGTCGCTAATGAACCCAGTCTAATGACGCATAGACTTTGTAAGGCATTCTTGAAGGGCACTATGCTGCTTCGCCCTCCAGTTTTTGACCCGGTCATGCCTTGGGACCTAAATTTTGTGCTACAGTGTCTCACGTCGTTCCTCTTTGAGCCTGCAGCTACTTGTGAACTGAAATATATGACTTGGAAGACTATCTTTTTGGTAGCCATCACTTCAGCTAGACGTGTGTCTGAGCTCCAAGCTTTGTCAATCAGACCGCCTTACTTGATATTTCACAAGGACAGGGTTTCCCTCAGACCAAACCCTTCTTTTATGCCGAAGGTGGCTTCGGTTATTAATCTCAACCAATCCTTTGAACTGCCCGTATTTTTCCTAGAGTTTTCTAAGGCAGAATTTAAATTTCACCAGCTGGATGTTCATAGACAGTTGCATTTTTATTTGCATAGAACGAAGGATCTTAGAAAATCGGATCAGCTATTTGTCTCATTTTCAGACAATAAGATTGGGTCTCCTGTTTCCAAAGTGACCTTGTCTAGATGGATCTCTAGTTGTATTTCCTTCATTTATGCCTCAGGTGGTAAGGAGTTACCATTTAGAGTGAAGGCTCATTCTACCCGATCGATGTCTACCTCTACAGCATTTCAGGCCAGGATGTCTATGGATGATATTTGTGCTGCGGCTACATGGCCATCTCCTCACACCTTTATTACTCACTACAAATTGGATTTGATATCCAGAGGCAAATTTTCCTTTGGTTCCACAGTGCGCAGGAGTATTTTCCATTGATCCTCCCAGGGTTCAGGTGCTGGGGACGCTAACCCATGGGTAAGAATGTAGGCGAGATTGGACTACATAACATCAAGAAGTTATGTACTCACCATAACATTCGATGTATGTAGTCCCTCTCACCTCACATTCTTACTTACCCCCCCCCCCGCATTACCCCTCCTGGAGGGCCTAGAGGTTAGTTCTGATTTCAGTATTCCTTTTGTTATTGGGTTGATTTTCCTTCTCTTTGTGTTATGTGTATGGAAGGTGAGTGATTGAGCTTGCAGCAAACAAGATCTGGGGAAAGGGAGCAGTGCAGCATGGGATGCCTCTTAGCCCAGCCAATTGAAAGACTTTGAGGTAGAGTATGGCCGAGTCGGAGCCGAGGTTCGGCTCCGAACCCACGGGTAAGAATGTGAGGCGAGATGGACTACATACATCGAACGTTATGGTGAGTACATAACTTCTTGTTTTCTTGTAAAAAAAATAAATAAATAAAACTTTTTCCTTTTGCTTTTCTTTTTGGACTAGAACTCCTTGGTCTCTATAATGGCAGACAAGCCAACTGGTTTCAAAAACTGCATTTCTTGTGGACACAAAATACCCAATTCAGATGCCCACAAGGAATGCATCTATTGCTTGGGCACTAGTCATTAAGATTCAGGATGTTCCATCTGTGCTGGCTTTAACACCAGAGCACTTACTGATAGAACAAATTAGCTTTGAAGGGCTGTCTTCCTCCTTCAGTTTCAACTGAGGCTCAAACCCCCTCCAAGAAATCAAAGGAAAGCCTGACTCAGCTTCCAAAGACAAAGATCCTGGGAAGAGATCACTAGACCCATCGACATCTTTGGTTCCATCCTTAGAACCACCATCAAAAATTTCAAAGAAATCAGATCGGATTACCATGGATCCTACTACTACAAAAACAAAATCTCTTGGATCCAGTCACCTTGTTGTTTGTGGGATACAATACCTTCTCAACTACCATCCCTATTTTTTGCAGGAGTCTCAATGTAAGCCTTCCAGGCCACCATCTACTAACTCCACATTTAGGTCATCCAGGAGCTTGTCCAAGGCCAAAGTGCATAGAATGATGAGGAAATTCCTCAAAGCTCAGATCCAGATAATGGTACTTTCATCTCTGTCTACCATCAGATCCATGAGCCTGCCCATTACAAGTCCTTCTCTAGATTCTCCTTCACCGATCAGACCTGCGGTTTCAAAGTAGTCAGATCCAAAGGCAGGTCATTCTTCAACTCCGATCACTTCACTGAGCTGTCCAGCTCTGAACATTTCAGAGTATGAAGACTCTTGGAGCTGACGCATCTACACTGGCTCAAGATGACTGGGGTCTACTCTGAAATTATCCAGGCATTCCTCGCCCATGGGGAGCTTCAGCACTGGAAACCTCTGATCCAACTCCATCCTCGGGTGGAGGGCCTAGAGAGATTCAGGGAACAGTGCATGAAATATTGGCTCTGACACCTCTAGCTTCAGTTTCCCTTAGGCACTCTGCTTTCAAGATTGTGGAGAGGAACTTCCCTTTAGCTAAACAAATGATATCCCTAGCTCCCTTGGATCACGTATCTTTATCACTTTCAGGTCTTTGCTCTGAGCCTCATCCTTCTAATCCACTGGGACAGCAGGCCCGTTCCAAGTCTCTAGTCAGTCCCTCAGGACTTCCCTATCACTTCCATACAGACCATCCCGCTGATGAGGTTCCTCCAAAGAGAACATGCAAAAGGAGATACTTAGATTCCCCTCAAAAATCTCTCACTGAAAACACTGATTTCGCTGAAGGGGAGAGGGCCCAGATCTCCACCTGAAGGCATCTCCTTTGGAGACTTAGTTTTACCCGTAAAGCAAAAGGTGGTTGGTCTTCCGACCCCGTACCCCCACACACACACACACACACACACACACACACACACGTTGATGAGCTTATAGACCTCATATCTTGCCGGGTATGGAAGGAGCCACATACTGTGGAGTCCATCCCTAACTGTCCAGATAAATGTTTAGCCCCTACCCCCAAACGACAGAACACACTGGAGCAAGGGGGTCCCAGTTGATACCATGGCTTTGGCAGCAGCTACTAAGAAAGCGGTTGCAGAGCTCTTCTGTCCATCCTTCTAATAGGGAAATTCAGGGCCTTAGATAGATTCAGTAAGCGAGTTTATGCTTTAGCAACCACTGTGGTCATTGCATTACATGGCGCATTTCATGAGATTGCAATGAGATTTGACTAACGAGTTCTCCAAATCACTTTCTGGCTCCATGTCTGCTGAGGACAAAAAGAGAGCCTCCTCACAACTGGCCACCTTTCAGTCAATGGTGAATGCATCCATTAGGTTAATATCCATCCTGCAAAGGGTACCTCAGAGGTGGCCTGTTCAGGCATAGCCATTTGGATACATGCGTAGATGCTTCTGTGTGATTTTGCAGAGTCCTTCAAGTCTTCATCCATCAGTCCTCCATTTGATAGATCTTCCCTATTTGGCCCAAAAGTAAAAGTGCTGTCCAGGAGTGATCATGAAAGAAAGACCCTGTCTACCATGGGGATCCATTTTTCTGCTCCTCAAAGATCTTTTTACCCAGAATCAGGGAAGATGTAGAAAGATGAGGTTCTGCAAATGCCAAAGTCCTTTCCAAGACTCACAAGGAGATAGTTCTTCCAGAGGCAGAGGGGAGAGCTGTAGTTGAAGCCGCCTACCCCATTGCAGAGGTGACTCACAGAGCCAGGCTTTCCGGAATCCCTTCTTAGAGAAAACCCTACCAGCACTCCTGAAAGGTTGCCCCACTGTTGCCATCTGGAGGCAGTCAGGAGACATTTGTCTTTGCACCAAAAAGCCTGTGCATCCATCACAAAATATTCTTGGGTGCAGAGAATTATATCCAGAGGGTATATCATACCATTTTCCCAAATTTCCTCTGCAAGAATGAAAAGAATCCTCAGTGCTCCACCCAATCAGAGGAAGATGACAGCATTAGAAAAGTGACTCAAAAAAATTCATCCAGAAGCCCCCTGCAGACCAGATAGGATCTGGAACCTACTCAAGATTCATATTGCCAAAGAATACAGAGGACTTGGAGACTCATCCTGGATTTCAGCAGACTAAACCAATATGTAAAATATTCAAAGTTCCGGATGGTCACAGTTCAGTCCATTTTGCCCCTGCTGTGAAAAGACGACTGGATGTGCTCGATAGATCTTCATGATGTGTATTGTCACATCAAAATGAACAGGCACTCCAGAAGATGCCTGTGCTTCTGGCTGGGAGCCAGTCATCACCAGTTTATAGCACAGCACCCAGGGTGTTCACTAAATCCATGGCAGCAGTAACAGCTCACCTGAGACTGCTAGGATTCAAAGTGTTTCTGTACCCAGACAACTGGCTTCTAACTACCCCATCCAGGCATTTACTTCTACAGGCAAGGGATTTGCTGCAATTGTGTCTTCATCTAAGCATTATGGTCAGTTTGAAATCACAACTCACACCTACGCAGTATCTGGAGTTCATAGGTGCTAGCCTAGACAGTCACTCACAGTCTCTCTTCCTCAAACACAAATTCATATGTTCAGATCCCAAGTCAGGAAAATTATCTTTATGTCCTTCACTTCTAGCATGACTAATATTACAAGCCTTGGGATCCATGGCAGCAGCTATCACCCTAGTCCAGAGGTTCCCAAAGTATGTGTGACATCTGGCCAGAAGGCTTTAGCATTAAAAGTCTTACAGCTTTTCCCGGTTAGGGGTCACCACAGCGGAACTTCGGTCTGCTCATGATTGGCAGTGGATGATTTTTACAGTGCCAAGTTGCCAGCCCGACGCCCAACCTTCAAAGAAGGCACGCCCATTCACGCTCGCACCTACCTGCATGTCTTTAGCGTCACTCGACTACAGGGAGGATATGCAGACTCCACACAGAAGGCACTCCAGCTGGGAATCGAACGGGAGAACCTCTTGCTGTGAGGCGACAATGCTAACCGCTGCACCACCGCGGCCTACAGGCTTTAGCATTAAAAAAAAAAATACTTAACACTGTGGTGGGTGGTGTCTTCTCCTTTAAGGAGGACTATGCTTGCATCGTGCAATACTTGCACACACCAATGTGGATGTAAACCCATTCTGCATTCGCACACAGAATTAAAGCTAGCCGTTCTGTTTATAGAGGAGGTAAATGCGTGTTTGTGTGTATAATTTAAACTAGCAGTTCTATTTTTTTACTGTATGGAAGAGAAAGTGTATGTTTGTCTTTTCGGCTTTTCCCAGTTAGGGGTTACCACAGCGGAACTCTGGTCCGCTAATGCTTGGCAGTAGATTTTTTTATGGTGTTGAGTTGCCAGCCCGACGCCCAACCTTCAGCGAAGGCACACCCATTCACGAATGTCTTTCGGTGGCCACTCGACCGCGGGGAGGACATGCATACTCCACACAGAAGGCACTCCAGCCGTGAATCGAACAGGAGAACCTCTTGCTGTGAGGCAACAGTGCTACCGCTGTACCAAAGCGGCTTCCTGGAAGAGAAAGTGTATGTATGCAATTTAAACTAGCCATTCTGCTCATATGAGAGAGAGTGTATAGTGTGTATTGCTGTAAGAGAGAGAAGGTGCGTGTGTGTTGCTACGAGAGAGTAAGTGTGTGTATCTGTGTGTTCCTATGAGAGAGTAGGTGTGTGTATATGTGTGTTGCTGTGAGAGAGCAGAGAGGGTAGGCATGTATGTGAGAGAGCAGAGAGGGGTAGGTATGTGTGTCTGAGAGAGCAGAGAGAAAGGGGTGTGTGTGTGTTTGTGTAAGCAAAGAGAAAGTAGAGGTGGGTGTGTAAGCAAAGTAGGGGTGGGTGTGTAAGCAAAGAGAAAGTAGGGGTGGGTGTGTGCGAGAGAGAGCAGAGAGAATGCAAGAGTGAGAGACCAGCAGGAAGATAGGTATAGGGTGTCTGGTGTGTGTATTTAACATACCTCTGAACTGTCTAGATTTAGCCTCACAGTTTTCGTCTGTTTCTCAAAATTTGTAGTTTTGTGGCAAATCAGAGGACTGAAATCACTTGGCCACCCAAGGGACTATAGTAAACTGGTCAACATACGGATGTGGTCAACATAAGGAACTAGGCCTACTGTACTGATACATACATGTACTTTACTTTCTTGTACAGCTTTTATTAGAGAATATCGTACAAAATCATACATACAGTATTATACAAAATCAAAAACTGTTTTCTCATGGTTTAATCATTCTTTCTGAAAAAAAGTGTCAGTCTTGGTCTGTTTCTTATTCCCATTACAAAGGTAAATGGTGGAAGCACTCTCAACTCTAGCTACACAATTCAGCATTTTTCCACAGCACATGACTTCAACTGCATTATCAGATGCCTGACATCCTCTTCTTCTGGATTCTCTGCAATTTCTGTGTTATCCTCACTTGCTTCTTCCACTTTATCAGCTGCTTCATGCACTTTTATGCTGGTCTGTACTTCAGTCAGTATCACTTGGAAAATTGCTTCAGGGTCAAGTTCATTACAGGTTACCACCTCATCATCCATTGCAGCAAAACCTTCAAAGTCTACTCCTTAGAATTCTGTCATGGAAGATGGACTGTCTGGTGGGGCCAAAACATCGGGCTCTTTAGAGAGCAACCAGTGAATTAACTGATGCAGTTGATGACGTTGCTTCCACAGGCAGACCACAGGTTTGTGTTTTAGTAAAGACCCACTCCAGGAGCTGGGCTCGGTAGTACATTTTAAATGTTTTGATGATGCCTTGGTCAGGAGGTTGGATTTTTGAGGTCGTGATTCACTTGCAGATGGCCAGGACAGTTGTCTGTCCTACTTCGTTTCTCAGTCGATACCCCTTATCCACTCCTCAAATAGGGCACCAGTCATCCATGCGCATTTGTGTGATCTCCAAGTGACTGGGAGCATTTGTTAATTTCATGACAAAGGCTCCTGTCGGGCATCGCATTGAAAAAGACTCCACATTTATCAGTGTTAAGGATGTTGTTGTCTTTGAAGCCTCTGGCGAAGTCTAGGAACTTTTTGATGAACTCTTCCACAACTTCTACTTGAAACCTCATTGGATTCACCACACACGACTTTCTGGGAGGTGTCATGTCGCAGTTTAAATTTCTCAAGCCAGCCACTTGATACTTGTAAATCTGCCACCCCAAATTCCCGTGCAAATTTTTTAGCAACTTCTTGGATCATGAGCCCGGAGATTCGGGCATTAACTGCCCTCATATGTTTGAACCAGCTTAATGCGGCTTTATTGACTTCATCGAGGGAAGTTTTCCTCCTTTTCCACTGTAGGTCTCTGCTTTCCTTACCATATCTTTCCAAGTACTCATGTTTACATTTTTGGATGTTGCTGATTATGGTCTTGCTATCACCAGAATGTTCTGCCGTCTTTCTTTGGCTGCTACTTTCCAGAAAATGTAGATCAACCTTTTCCTTCAATATCAGCTCTCTGAGTTCTTTCATTTGGGCCATCATGACTCGATTAACTGTAAAATTTTTCAGTAATTATAGGATATATTTAAAATTCAGACCAGTCCTTCATGGTGAAAACATCTTCAGCAACACGTGATAAATACTAGGACGTTAGGCCTAATCCAACACATGGTAATAAAACATGAAAAAAAGAACTTGTACTAAAGTAAAAATAATACAACTAAGGGGCAAAGCCTCCACATCTTTTACCCCTTGGTGTAGAGTGGACTCAATTGGTCAAGTTACAGAGGGTAAATTAATAGTGTGTTACAGTCCAAGTGGTCAAGATACAAGTTACAGAGGTGGCCAATATAGAGAGGTCGTTCTTCCATTGAGTACATGTGGTGCATGCCCGGTCTATGAAAATTAGGTCAACTTCAGGAGGTGGTCAATGTGTAGGGAGGTGGTCAACTGTGGATGTTCTACTGTATGAGTTTCAGACTTCATAACCTTCATAAAATGCATGCCAAGACAAATGGTGTTACTCTAGCATCTTTCCAAGTCTATAAGAGCAGTATTTATAATCTGCCCCCCCCCCCCATTCTTTTAGGCTTTGCCCAGATTTCTTGTGCTAAGAGTTTGAGAGGTAGGGAGGCATGGTATGTAATGCACTAGTTGCCAATTGTTCGGTGCATTTTAAGGGGGGATAGGGTTTCTACATTGCTGTGTATCCACCTTTGTATAAGATGCCTAGTAGCTATGGACTTGTTAGTTTGTCAGTCATTCCCTATTGCAGTATTACCAGCTTACCAATGTTTCTTTAATGTAATGTAGGCAATTAATTCTTCAAGGGCAGAAGGCACTGAATTTATAGCTGAAGCATTGAAATGTAAAGTTGTTTGCCAGTAGCAGCCTTTTCATTAGTTATAAATATCCATACATTTTCTTTTATTGCTTACTGGAAAAATGTTCAAAACTACAAATTTAAAACAATCTAACAAGTGGTGATGTATTATACAAGGAATATCATTTAATACAGTCAGGAAGGGGAATTAAAGAATATTCATGTATGCATGTCCCTAAAAATGTGTGCAAGGAGGCTATGGTTTGAAAATAGCCCAAACGTAAACTTAATTCTCCACTGGCCAGATGCATTTTATTTGAATGTGGGTTTCAATGGTAGAGAAGTTTACTGCTCATGCTAAGTCTGTTTCCATTCTGATTGGTTGTTTAGCAAATAGCTATCAGTGTTTGTGCATTTTATTTCAATATCTGTAATAATTGTAGAAGTAAATAAGAAAACAGTATGAACAGTGTTAGGTTTAAACAGTGTTCATGGTAACTGGGGAGAAATAGCCAGGTAATGGAACACTGGTATGGCTGGGGAAGGGGTCTGCTGCAGGAGAGGCTGCCCCAATCTATTACCCTGCCTAGGGCCTCGTTTGACCATGATCGGCTCTGCTAATAATTAAATTATGAGAATAGTTTACTTGGCCCCTTTAAATCCCCAAAAAACACTCCATGGTGGCATTAACTTTTCCTTTTAAGGAGGACCATACATGCTTCATATACGCACACACCGACACGAGTAGTAGTTCGCAAAAAAAATTACCATTTTGTAAAGTGGGTCTCTCCCTATAAAAGTTTGGGAACCACTGCAGTAGTCCCTTTAGCCAGGCTTCACATGCAGATTCTGCAATGGACTGTGTACAGTGATCTATTCTTTAGCAACTTTTATTTGTCCCAGTCAAGATCATACAGTCTTGCAAAAAATATCTTCTTTGGTGGCTTCACTCGGATGAAGTTTCCTAGGGCTGTCCATTTGTTCTCCCACAGTGACCCCGGATGCCTCTCACCTGGGGGACCACTACTTGGGAAGGACAGTACAAGGTATGTGGTCCCAGAAGAGGTCAAGATACATCTCAGTGTCCTAAATGAAAGCAGGCCTTTAAAGACATTCTCCCTTCCAGGACAGTTACTATTCATATGGATAATGTCTGTAGTCTGATACATCAATAAACTAGGAGGAACCAGATCTTGCCCACTATGTCAGGAAGCAGTGAAGTGTGACAATGTGTGATCTCTTCCGGCCGCTTCCACGTAGCAATGCACATAAGGGTGGATAGCCAACGTTATTGCAGACAAATTAAGCATGTCCATTCTGATGCCTCATGAGTGGTCTCTCAATGTCAAAGTGGCGGAGAGAATTTTCCATTGATGGTTTAGCCCTGTTGCACGTTTTCTGCTTCTCCTTTCAACTATTGCAGCAGGTTTTCTGCTTCTATTAGAAAGATTTACAGAATTAAATGGAAGAGATTTGCTTTCTAGGCTCTTAAGAGAGATCCGGACCCTTTTTCTGCCCCAGTACCAGCTGTACTTTTTTTAGTTTCAATTTTCACTGAAGAGGCTAAGTTTTCCTCCTCGTAAGGTTCAGCTGGCTGCCATTTCAAACTTCCATCTAGGTGAAAATAATTCCTCCTTAGCTTCTTCTAGATTATGCAAAGCTTTTCTCAAAGGAGCATTTTTACTTAGACCTCAGTAAAGGATCGTACTTCTCCTTGGGATTTAATTATACTCAAGTTCTTACCCAAGGCCCCTTTGAGCCTTCAGACAAATCAGACCTTAAGTTTTTGTCTTGGAAAAAACATTTTTTCTAGTTTCTGTTACATCAGCTAGATGGGTATCCAAACTCCAGCCTCTCTTTTCCAAGCCTCCTTACCTGGTTTTCCACAAAGTCAAGGATTCCTTGTGGACTACCCAGTATTTTTTAAGGTAGCTTTTGAGTCTAATATTAAGCAGGTCATTTACCTCCCAGTTTTCTTTCCAAATTTTTCAAATAAGGGAGAGTACATGCCCCATTTTCTGGGTGTGCATAGACAACTTTGATTTTATCACCTTTGGACCAAAGATTTCTGGAAGGCTGACCAGTTGTTTGTATCTTTCTGACCTAACAGATTGTGCATGCCAGTTTCTGAAGTTACTCAGGCCAAATGGTTAACTGATTGCATATCCTTTGTAGTAAGAGGGTTGCCCTTTCCTAAACTGTCTAGAGGTTATTCCACAAGGTCTATGGATGTAGCCTCAGCTTTTTGGTCAAAAGCTGCCATAGATGGCATTTGTGCATCTGCCACTTGGTCCACTCCTCATATCTTTATTGCTCATTACAAATTGGATTCTGTTTTTAGGAACAGAGCTGCTTTTGGCTCCGTGGTACTCTGAAATATCCTTCCATGACCTGTCCCATCGGTTAAGGAATGAATGAAGATGACATCAGATAAAAAAGGTTAGGTACTTACCATAATGTTACATCTGTGTTGGCCATTTTCATTCTTCTTCAGCTTTCTTCTTCAGCTTCCCACCCTACTAAGCACCTTCCCTTTGCTCCTGGAGAATCCTAAGGGATATCACTTTGGGAACTATTGTTCCTTGTATGAGTTCCATTTCTGTTGGTTTAACCTATACCTTTTTAAGTTCTCTTAAGGTATTTATTGTATACTAAGGGCAGCAAACTCGATCTGAGGTGTGTTAGTTTGGTAGGCCATTGTGGGTAAAGGGAGAAGCTCAAGAGTTGGATCAGAGGATCTGGAAAAAGTGGCCAAGTCTGATCCGAAACCCCTCAGCTGAGGAAGATTGAAAATGGACAAGTACATAACTTTTTTATATCATAAGACTTGCAGGATGTTCTGTTAAAGTTCAATGGATTATGGAGTGCTTTCTGTTTGTTGTTTAAAGTGAGTTTTCACATAACTGTACATTTTCCCATTTGCTTTCTGACTTAATGTTGAGTAGTAGCTTTGTTTGTTATCAGTAATCTAGAGCTACAGGTCACAAAGTATATATCTGAAATTATGCTTAACTTCTTAGTTAGGGGTCTTTAATGAAACAGGAAAGTTCCAGTCTGATTTAGAAGTCAGGTTTGTAATAACTGATTTAACACCAACATAAACACCATTTGCAGATCAGTCATAATCTTGTGACCTCGGTAGGCACATATCTGCTTTTAAGGTGTAAATGTAGGCATTGTTTTGACAAAAAGATCTTTTACTGTTAGAAGATGTTGCCTAGACTTTTTGACTGAACAGGCACATAATCTAAGTGATGTGTTTTTTGAAATGCTTTGAATCTTATTTATTTTTGTTCCCCTGTTAGGTTAAACATTTCCTTGGAAGACGAGCTTTAATAATGTATTTATTTGACAAGGTAAGTGTAAAATATACATTGCTAAAAAAGTAATTTGTAGCTTATTTAGCTTAGTGTGCTGTTAAAAGCAGGTTTTAAACTTCCCCCAAAGCAGCATATTTGCTGAATGGCAGCATTTTTCCTTTTTTATTGCTGTAGTATCGACAAGAACAACATAATTAGCAGATGAGATGTCAGTGGAATTTAAGGATATTGTCCACAGTGTTTTAGAACTCCTCCCTCCCCACCCACCCACAGAAGTTTTCAGTTTTTTGGTGGAGCATGTTTGTGTTCTGTCACCCTGAGTTACATGCTGAATACATGTAGGTAATACGGTTTAACATTTGAGCAGTTGAACATTCCTGCATTTGCTGTACCTTATTTTGCTTTTTTCAGGAGTAGGAGCTTGCATTACATGTTTAATGTGTGCGAGTACAATTGATAACATTTCCACAAGTAATCTTTTGCATCATTCATTTAAATCAAAATTGACAGGTGACCCAATTCTGTGGCATAAGGTATGGAGTCCTGACTATGACCTGGATGTAATTATTGTCCAGGGTGTTGGAAGATCTAACAGGAGGGGGTGGAAGTGAATGACTTTCATCACCTTGATCATCCCAGAGGAGAAGGAACTAAGGGGTCTACTTGCAAATAAGGCATACCTCACAGGAGACCAGAGCAATCTGGAAGAAAGATACCCAGGTAGTTCCAATAGTTGTAGGAGTAACGGGGTCTTATAAAAAGAGTCTACAATCCTATTTAAATATGCTACCAACACATGTAACTCCATACGAATTGTAGGAGTCATTTACTGGGCGCATTGCGGGTGCTGCGAAGAGCATTTTTGGCTGACATCAAAGAGTGAAACGGTACTAATGTCATGAACTTTAATTGTACTTTGACTTAGGAATGGGGTCCATTCCCATCATGGTATTAGAAATCCAAAAGATTTGGAGAAATTAAAAACGGGAGAGACCAAGATGTGTTTCTTTTGACTGCTGTTGAGTAGGGGGTGGAGGGGAGCATGATTCCTTTGACATTTTGTTCACCCTGCATTTAGAGTACCCTTCCTGCATATTCTAAAAGCTAAACTCCCCCTCCCAGAAGAGTGTATATGATGCCAATCTCCAGGTGTTCACCCATCATAAAGGGCCATTCTCTCTCCCTAAAGAGGGGGATTCACAGGGATTACTGTAGGGTTCACACAGACCCCTTCTGTACCTGAGTAGGAGGGAAGCAATTGGGCTAATGCAGAAGGGGGTAAATGTTAGTGTTAATGGATGAGGGGCGAAAAATTGATAGGCCTATTTTATGCTTTATGAACTGTTTTCTTTTACAACTTGGTTAATTTGTATACACTGTAGTATTAGTAGTAGCCCTCCCAAGCCTTGACTATCGAAGCATCTGCCTACCAATGACACTCTGTTCTATGGAAGGGCCAGTTCAACAGTTAGTCTTAATGTGCATACATTTGCTCACTTTGTATGTCTTGGGTTCATAGGTAGTTACTATGGAGGCAGTGCTTTTGACCATTGAGGAGCTTAATCCAGTGTCCCAGTTGCCTCAAAGCACTTCTACTTTATTGACCTGCTCAGAATCGCACAGTAGTCAAATGGAGGTTGAGGAAATTGAACCCGGGTCTACAGGAAGCAACTTGTTAACCACTCATAACATTAGTTCTGTGTGTGTGTGTAACTGCCAGACAAAGGAATGATGTGAGCCTGTAGTACTCAAACCTGCATACCTTGCCTTATTAGTAGTACAGAGCCAGTATACCATGGCTGAAAAGAATTTCTTCCCACCAGTGGCAAATAACCTCTGAGAAACCAGAGCTGGTCTGGCATCCTCCTTAAGGTAGTAAAAGGCATGAGGCACTTGTTATATGATTTGTGTTATTTCTTGTTTTCCGCTGTTCTTTATTGCTTTTTGTGTTGTTGTCCACCCCTTAGTCAAGCTAGAAGTGTTGCTCTCTAGTCCATTATTTTTGTACTCTCTTTTTCATTCATCTTAAAATTTTGATTGTCTGCTCTTCAGTATGATTGAAATATAGTGTTTCACAAATTTTGCAAGTATTATGTCTGGTGGTTAGCCTTGAAGGATCATTGCATTCAGAGATCCTTAATCCCTGAACATAGTTATTGGGACCTTTGTGCTTTATTTAGACCATATAATAAGCAGGTTAGGTCAGGTAGCTTAATGTCTGTCTAGTCAAAAAAGCTTGTTAACCCTGTGAGAGAAAGCAGCTCTGATGAAGTAGAGGTATAAACCTCTAGACTATGACTCGGGCAGTGCACGTGCTTTTAGCAGTTCTGTAGCTTGATGAAGGGTAATGGGTCTGCCTGTGCTGGGGCAAAGTGTGGTGGAGCTGGCCATGTACCTTCAGATGAAAGGTGGCAATGCAGATGAGGCAAAAATCTAGACATTCTGTGAAATTCTGGACAGTTGAGAGGTTTGCCATTAGATGAAAGGTTACATTTGTGATTGGACAAGAGCAGAATCTGGGTCACAGAAACTGGAGGCACTGTGGGAGTTAGGTTGTAAGAACATTAAAAAGAAAAGAAAAACGTAGTGGAACTGCATAGGAAAAATTTAATGTCTTCATATTCATTGCGTAATTCCACTATACTCTCCACAAGATGCTGGCCTGTTTTCATTCTCTGGCCTTTCACAAAAATATTTGAAAAGATTGTGTGACTAGCTCTCGGAACATATTCAGAAATATGGCCTGCTCTTGGTATGAATTAATTGCAAGCCATAACACACTTCTGCCTTTTACTTAATCACTGACAAAATTTACTTATCCTTGGGAAAGAGATGTTTAATAGGTGGTACTTTTTATCAGTCACGGTAGAATCTTTGAGACGTTAGACCATTCTTTTCTCCTCCAGAAATGTAACATCTTATGATTCAGTCCTAGCTGTCTCTCCTTGATTAAAACATAGCTTTGTCAAAGAGTCTTTAATGTCCAGACTGGGGCTTGCGTATCTGACCTCATATCTTATACAGCTGGAATATTGTATGGATCATCATTACACACAGCACTGTTCAGAATTTATCAATGATATTACCACATTCATCTTTCTTCTGCAGTTACTGTGTATGCTGATGATATGCTACAGCTTAAATCGGGACTAATAAGTACTAACACTGAAAACTAGCTACAAGATAGACCAACATATATCATTGGTTTTCAACTAATAGATTAAACTTAAACACAATATCACAAAAAACAACATTCATGGTATTCAGAGCCAATCAAAAGCTAAGTCATGGTAACTTGCTCAGTGTCCAAGACACAGACAGTAACAAGGTTGCATAAATGCAATAGTATAAATACTTAAAGCTACTAATGGACCTCTTCTTATCATTTAAGACCCATACCATACAGATTATAGACAAAGTCAGAATAACTATTTATCTTAAGGCAAGTGTTTACATGATTCAGTCCATTCATTTTATTCACAGGACCGTCAGATACAGGCAATAGTTGTTTGGCACTTTTAAGGCTCTCGGGCTCTGAAACTCCTCTCTTTACTGTCATAACATATCTCGTCCTCTGGTCTCAAGATTGTGTTTACCACTTGAAAATTGCATTTTCAGACACACTCAGGCTCATGACATGAATGCATTTAATCCTGTTTGATGTTTTTTCAACAAATTTAGTCTGCATTTATAGGTTAGACTTTACATTTTAATTTTTGTTTTTGACAGCTATTAGGCAAATTTTGCTATTAATTTCTTCTGCGCCTGAACTCTTTCCATCATTTTAGATTTTTAGGGTTTTACTTGGGTTGGTTTTGTGAGTTTCTTTGTAAGTTACTTCTTAATTTGCCATATTTGATTGTTTTTCTTGTAAGGATTGTGGTTATTTTGTGTGTATTTTTGATGTGACACAAGTGTGCACTGGTTAGCTTTTTTAGTATTTACTGTTAGTCGAACTGTACTCCATTTGTCGTTTAGATTTCAGTCTCCTTATTGATGAGGATAACTCTTCAGGATTCAGGACAGTGCATACGCAGAGTTGGAGCCATCACACGGGTCTTTATAGGGTGCCGTCTGAACAGAGATACCAATCTACAGAATTATGTACATCATCTGAGACCCACACACCTTACAGCAAAATTGGGCCTAAAGGTGTTAGGACTAAAGGCAGCTACAATATTTCCGATACCCTACACAAAGTATATGATGGTTCCTCACTGGATGCTAAGGGTTCAGTAGAATCAGAATTTAGACCCCATATCAACAGTAACACTATCCATATCTTGTCAGCATCTTGAGTAGTGACTATACCATAACAAGCTTGTTTAAGGCTGCTCATAAGTCCAGGAAGCAAACAGGGCAAGACTAAGGGGATACCCCCCTTTATTTGGCCTCTCTACAGAAGTGCTTTTGTCAGAGTTCTCAGAAGTCCATTTTCTCATCCTTTTGAGTAGCCTCACCCAGATCCCCTCTTTCCCTAATGTCCTGGGACCCACCTTACACAGATAAGGTGGTCCAAGTCCTTTCTGCTTCTCAGAAACCAATCACTAGAAATTCCTGTTGTAACATATGTACAGAGTTTACTATGTGGGCCAATAACTTAGGTGTAGACCCCTGTTCTGCTCTTGTCCCAATTGTGCTATAGATCTTGGCTAATACATTTGATCAGGACTCTGGTTATTCTGCTGTCAAAGTAGTCATAGCTTCCATTTTGAGCTTTTACCAGGAAATTAACTCATACCTGTCATCACTAAAGCTTTGTAAGGCATTTCTCTGCGGTGCATTGATGTTCTTCATTCCACATTGCTGCAGTCCTAACCATTGGGTAGTCCGCTGTCCAGTCGGCCCGAATACCAAAGTATATGGCTGACGTCGGTCAAGACGCATTAGACTGATGTCAGGACGTCAGGGTACTAATGCGCATGACCGACGTCATATCCTCAGTCTTTTTTGCCGCATGGTCCGATGCAGAAGCAGTTTTGCGAGTGCAGGTTGGCGTTCTGAAAAATTTCCGAAGTCGGAGTTTCAGACCGAATCAAAGTTGGCTAAGTACCCCGTTGGGGAACATTTTGGTTTTTTCTTGCCTCAGTATTTAACCGGATGTCAGAAAAAGTGAATAACTGTATTTCTTGTGGGAAGCAGATACCTCATAGGGATTACCATACTTTGTGTATACCTTGTTTAGGGCCTGAGCACGACGTTGTTGGTTGCCGCTCTTGTGCTAGATTTAACAAACGCACAATTAAGAGAAGGTTAGACTGTGCCAGGTTAGTGTTTGGGAAGCGTTGTAATTATAAAATGCCGTCGGATGCTCCGACGCCCGCTTCGTCCAAAAAGTGCAAAGACAAAACAGCAAAGCCTAGGGTTGATGAACCGGCAGTCCCGGACGTCGGTTCTTTAGAAGGCTCAGTGGAGCCAGAGGTTTTGCCAGGAGTTTCTTTGGAGTCTCAGGCAGAGACTTTACTGTTACAGGATGTGCCCTCTCAGGAGGTAGGCCAGGCTGAGGGGGCTTCTCAGGTAACTGTTCTTCCCTCTCTTCCCAAGGTAGTTAGAGCCTCTCCTTCTGTTTCCAAAACTTCTTTGAGAGGTAGGCCAAGTTTAGCTTCAGTGGGGGCTTCTCCTAGCACTTCAGGTTCTGTGCCTAAGAAACATATGCTTAAAATGGCAGAAGATTTAATTACTATGATTAGAGGCTCTATGCCCTCCTGATAAGAGGCCTAGGGTGGAACCTGAGTTTGAGAGTTTTGAACAGTGTTCAGAGGCTTCTGAGTCTTCTCTGGGAAGACTTGCAGGAGTATCCTCCTTATTCTGATTCTGATGTGGATGATTCCACTCCTACAGCTTCTCCTCCTGAGGATTTCTCATTTTCAGAGACTCTGCATTCCATGAGGGAGCACTTTAAATGGGAAGGCCAAGATTACTCTGATTCCAGGAAAAGGCTTAGGGAATTCTTATTTTTACCCCAGCATAGGCCCTTAGCTATACCTCCTGTGTTGAATGTGGTGGAAGATGTTTTTGCAGAGGCCTCCCTGAACCCTGATTCTTTGCCTCCTGCGCCTGTTAAACCTGATAGGTACTATAGGGTGCCTGAAGCTCATAAGTATCTGTTTAAGAGTCCTAGGGCAGACCCGAAACTATTTCTCAGGGGCCTAAAGGTGTTAAGGCCTCTGTTGTTAAAATCCTGTTCCCACTGATAAAGAGGCAAGGGCTTTGGATAGGTGGGGAAAGAAAGTGTATACTTCTTCCACTTTAGCCATGAGAGCGTTGAATTGTCAGTTTCTCATGCTAAAATATCAAAATTATCTCCTTTCACAATTGAAATCTAAGGTGGATGCTTTGGCGGAAGGTATAGAGTGTAAAGAGTTGCTGGATTTAGTTCATGTGTCTGAACAAGTGGGTAAGCATTCTTTGCAATGTGGTTTTGATGCTGTGCAGGCCTCCTCGAGGGTGGCTGCCACTAGTTCTGTTCTTCGCAGGCATGCCTGGTTGAGGATCAGAATTTAGCAGAGCATGTTAAGACTAGGATTTTGGATGCTCCTTTACAGTCTGATGTGTTATTTGGTTCGCCTGTGGAAGCAGTTTTAAAGAAAATGGAGGACAAAGCTAAGTCTATGCAAACTGTTAAAGATTTTTTGCAGGTGCAGCCACCGTTTAGTAGAAATTGGCCTACTAAGGGATGGACATATCCTGCTTATGATTCTCAGTCTAGGGGTAGGTCTAGGCATGGTAGGGGCAGAGCTCAAGGTTCTTTTAGGCCTAGAACAGGGGGTTCACCTGCTCAGACTTCTGGTGAGGGCAGGGGTCAGTCCTTTCGTAAACAGACCCAATGACCTGCCTTTTCAGCTGCCAGTAGATTCTCGTCTGGCAGCTCCTTTGGGAGGAAGACTGTCTCTTTTCAAAGAAAATTGGGATTTAATCACTCAAGACAGATGGGTGTTGGATATCATTCACCACGGTTACAGGTTTTATTTCCATACATTGCCCCCTTTCAAAGGCATGCCAGACGTTCCCTCCACAAAGGAAAGAGGCTCACAAGCAAATTTCTCTGTTACTCCAAATAGGAGCCATTCAGCCAGTCCCTGTACCAGAAAGGGGCCTAGGATTTTACTCTCGCCTGTTCCTAGTACCAAAGAAGGGGAACACGTGGAGACCAATTTTGGATTTATCTATCCTCAACACTTATCTGGACATTCCCAAGTTCAAGATGTTGACGTTACAACAGCTTTTACCTCTGCTGGGCAAAGATCATTGGATGGTAACTTTAGATCTCAAGGAAGCTTACCTTCATGTGCCTATAAGACTAAGTTGCAGGAAGTATCTGCGTTTTCGAGCTGGAAATTCTCATTATCAGTTCTCTGCGTTGCCCTTTGGCTTATCTACTGCCCAGAGTATTCACAAAGGTTCTGGCTCCAGTGATAGCTTACTTCAGGCTAAAAGGAATTCAAATCTATCCTTACTTGGACGACTGCCTGATTCTGGCTCAAGAAAAGGAAGACTTTCTACAGCATCTGGAATATGTCATAGCAGTGCTAAGATGCCTAGGGTATTCTGTGAACGAAATAAAGTCCAGTCTAGTACCCTCTCAAGACATGTGCTTTCTGGGTGTGAGACTGAATACAGCAGCCCAGATGGCCTTTTTAACCCCGGACAAGCAACAGAATCTTTCCAGTTACTTCCATCAACTATCTCTTCAGTCCGGGCTGACTGCAAGGACAGTCCTTCAAGCCTTAGGGTTCATGGCATCTTGTATTCTGGTGCTTCCCAATGCCAAACTGCATATGAGGAAGCTGCAATGGTATCTCAAAATGTGTGGACACAGCACTGCCAGGATTTGGACACTGTCATTCAAATAATACCTTGCATTCAAAAGAATTTTTGTGGTGGGCTCAGGAATGTCACCTAAACAAGGGACTCTCTGTGACCCGGCCAGAGGCGAGTCAGATTTTAACGACAGATGCCTCGGACATTGCTTGGGGAGCTCATCTAAATGGAAAGTGGATACAAGACAAGTGGCCTGCCAGACTACAGCATCTACATATCAACATGAAAGAGATGTTAGCAGTCCAGTTTGCATTAATGGCTTTCAAGGAGTTACTTCTTCCTGGGCAGGTGTTGATTCTAACAGACAACACAACTGTCATGTGGTACATCAACAAACAAGGGGAACACATTCTTATCCTCTATGCAGGCAAGCAATGATTTTATGGGAGACTGCGCTCAGCTTGCAACTAACTCTTCAGGCAAGGTTTCTGCCGGAGCACAGAACTCCTTAGCAGATGTGTTAAGCAGGCAAATCATGGATCCCCACAGTGGAAACTGGATCTTCATGTATTTCAGAAATTGACAGTGTCATGGGGAACTCCAGACATAGATCTGTTCGCTTCTCCACTGAACCACCAGCTGCCAAAGTTTTGCACAAAGGGGTTTCATCATACAGCTTGGAAAGTGGATGCTCTTTCTTTCAGTTGGAAAAATCTTCATGTGTATGCCTTTCCACCTCTGCCTCTTCTCCCAAAGGTGCTCCTAAAGGTCAGACAAGACAAGCCAAGGATGATTTTAATAGCTCCAGATTGGCCTCGGCAACACTGGTACCCACTACTAAGGAGTCTGGTAAGGAAGCCTCCATGGCCTTTACCTTTGATTCCACACCTGTTATCTCAGAAGGACGGTCACCTGCTCAATGTCAAGCTTCACTCTCTTCATCTAACAGCATGGCATATTCTGTTTTGAAACACAGCAGGTCTCAACTTCCTCAACAAGTTTTAAATGTGATTATGGAAGCCAGAAGACCTAGTACAAGGAAAGTGTGCAGAAAAATGGAAGAGATTTTTATTTTGGAGTGCAGCAAAGAATTTGGAGATTTCTGAGCCTAATTTGAGTGTGGCTCTTCAATATCTTACTGAGTTATTGGACAAAGGTTTGTCCTTCTCTTCCATTAAGATTCATGCTGCAGCAATTTCAGCTCACTATGATTGTGACCCTCCATTGTTTTCGCATCCTTTGTTCAAGCAGTTTCTTAGAGGGGCAAAGAATATAAGACCCCCATTAGAGCTCCTACTCCTGCTTGGGATCTCAATTTTGTGTTGGAAAAACTTACTCTACAACCTTTTGAGCCTGCGGCTACTGCTGAATTGAAATGCTTGTCATGGAAGACTGCTTTTTTGTTGGCTATTACTTCTGCAAGAAGGGTTTCTGAGTTGCAGGCCCTTATGGCAGTAGAGCCCTTTTGATTTTCCATAAGGATAGGGTATCATTACGTACTAATCCTTCCTTTATGCCTAAGGTGGTTTCTAGTGTGGCTTTAAACCAAACTATTCATTTGCCTACTTTCTATGCAGATCCCCAAAATAAGGGAGAAAAGATTTTGCACACTTTAGATGTACATAGGCAGTTACGTTATTATTTAAGCAGGACTAAGGATTTCAGGCAGTCTCAGCAGTTGTTTGTTTCTTTTGCTTTGAGTTCTCAGGGCAAGCCTGTGTCTAAGCAAACTATTTCTAAGTGGATTGGGTTTTGCATTTCATTTTGTTATTCCCATCATGGCAAGGAGATTCCAGCTGGGATTAGGCCTCATTCCACTAGGGCTACTGCCACTTCTACAGCATTTCTAAGTGGGGTGGCAACTAAGGATATTTTGGAGGCAGCTACTTGGAGTTCAGTACATACTTTCTCTAAGCATTACCACCTTCCTCTCTACTCTAAATCTAGGGCTGGTTTTGCCACAGCTATTTTGCAAGGCATGTTGACAGCTCCTGCTTCCTTATGATTTGCCAGCCTCCCTTACCTCTGCTTTGGGATTCTACCCAATGGTTAGGACTGCAGCAATGTGGAATGAAGAACATAGTACAGTTTTGTACCTACCATAAATGTAGATGTTCGAGGATCCACATTGCTGCAGTCCAATTTACCCTCCCTCCTTCCCTCTGTGTTTAGGGGTGGTGGTGTGGGTTAGGCTATATTCTTGTAAATTTGTATATATTGTATATATGTTTGGTGCAGGGTTTTTTGGTGTTTTTGGTTTAGGCCTTGTCTTTTTAGGGTCTTCTGACATCTGGGGCAAGAAAAGACTGAGGATATGACGTCGGTCATGCGCATTAGTACCCTGACGTCCTGACATCAGTCTAATGCGCCTTGACCGACGTCAGCCATATACTTTGGTATTCGGGCCGACTGGACAGCGGACTACCCAATGGTTAGGACTGCAGCAATGTGGATCCTCGAACATCTACATTTATGGTAGGTACAAAACTGTACTTTTTGTTTCCTCTGCTGAGAAAACTCGCTCTAACTTTAGTACCCAAATTTAATGTAGCCTCCTTTCAAAAACCAGTGCTAAAGCAGCTCTGAAATATGTATTGTGGGAAAAGCCTTTTCTTGGTGGCAGTCATTTTTATGTATTACTGTCATTTACATCCATCCGGGCAACAGTACAGTTATACTGGAAGATATCCTGCACTCTGTATATACATAATTCCACAAGAAAAAATACTACTAGGTGATGTGAATATCAACTGATTGGACATAAACTCTAACTCCCCTACATCTATTGTGAGCTTATTTGATTTCACACAACTAATTAATAGCTCCACACATTATATTCCCTATTAAACTGGATCCTAGTAATAGACCCTAGCAAATACACCACCAAAGGTAAAATGTCTGACTGTCTTGGTGATCATCTCCCAATCTATGCAACCAGAGAGCTCACACACACTCTTAAACAGCATGTTTATAAAACAACATGCAGCCTTTCCAAGTTTAACCCAGAGACGTTCATTACTTCCCTGTCATCTGTTAACTGGAACTTCCTAAAAATGCTCCCCTTAGATGATGCTGTAAACAAATTTAGTACAGCTTTCCTGAATAACCTAAATAATTTTGCACCTCCGAGAAGGAAGATGCTATAAAACAAATAATGGAATTTGGCTGTCCAAAAAAGAGTAGGATGCTAATGTAGGATAGAGAAAAACCATGGAAAGGCAAAAATATAAAATGCCACAATATCTTAAGTTTCAGAGTGCTTCGCAATCATACTGAAAAGCAAATGAAGATAAAAAAACATTCAGAATAGTAGTAAATACAACCCCCAAAAATTCTGAAGAGCTATTAAGGAAATGTTGCATCCTGACCAAAGAATGCATCCCTAACCCCTCTCCCAATAACTCACCACTCGAAACAGCAATACAGTTCAACTCTTATTCCATAGATAACATAGCATCTCTAACCAGGGATTCCCCAGCATCTAATCCCAACCCTGCCCAACAGCCATGTATCACCACATCCACTTTCACCTTCAAACATGTGCCACTTCCTATATAAAACTACTCTTAAATTCAAACCATGCTGTACTTCATCTGATGACCTTCCAAGTGAGTACCTTGAAATATCAGCCGACCGCATTGCCTATCCTGTCTCGATCCTTATAAATAGGTCAGTCCAGGAATCCCACATTCCTTCTCGCTGAAAAATGTCATGCATTTATCCCTCTTTGCAAAAAAGGAAATTCATGAGACATTACTGATTTTGACCTACAGCTGTCTTATCCACACTCTCCAAAATACTTGAAAAATGTATTCAAAAACAATTGCTAAACATTGTGCACAGTGACTTGCTTATTAGGATTTGATTTAAGCAAGTTTATATCTTTGCTATATGGTGGTCTTGCCTTTAGTCCTGTTTTTAACGTTTTGACTGTTATTTCCCATTGAGATCAGTTTTTAAACCATTTTTAAACATTTTTATAATACATTGTATAGAATACTAATTTTTGAAAATGTATTTAAACATTTCACATACACTAGTTCTTTTTGTAAAGAACTGTGTTCACCTTTAATGATTTTACCCTTCATTACTGGTGGATTTATGTTTTTAAAAAGAGAAAGGGACATGTATTTATGTGATTTGTCACGCAAACTTGGGTAATGCATTAGTACTTTAAAAACCCGATTGTGGGTTAATCAATTGATTAACTGAACCATTTGTTTTTAAATCTAATTAATTTAATTCAATTAAGTTAAGCTTTCACAATTGATATGAGTATTTAAACTGTGGCACATCATGCATACTTTTGTCTTGATAAAGCCTGATATTGATCAGGCGAAAGCGCTTGATTTTATTATTCTTGGAGTGTTTCGTGTGAAATAAAGAAGAGGATTATTTGGTTTCCGTTTTGGTCGTGGATTATTACTTCTTGGTTTATTCTTCTTGTTTTGGCTTCTTTAATTGCTAAACTATCTACTACAGGAAGAACTCTCATTCCACACATAACAATGCTTGCATCCTTCTCATAGTACTAACACTGCACTTCTAGCCTATGTAGATACTGTCAGTAAAGCTAGAGATAACAAACTAGTTTCCTCCTTATTTCTAGACTTGTCTAAAGCCTTCGACACAGCAAACTTCTACTTCAAATGTCCTCATTAGGTCTCTCTCAGCCCACCCTTCTATGGTTCAAAAGCTCTACCTATCAATAGGCATCAGTCAGTGATGGCACTCCCACCTGGTCTCTGTACCTCCCAGTTACCACTGGTGAAACACAAGGCTGTATCCTTGGTCCCCTCATCTTTTCTCCTTTTTTCTTAAAATATTTTAAGATTTTTGAGAATAATTACAATTTTGACAAGTTTGAAATGTTATATAATATCGAAATAATTTTTTAAAGAAAAACTGAATTATGACTATTTACAATATGTACATTAAGCCTGAGACCATAGAACTAATAAATAAAACAAGGCAAATATAAGAAGTCTTAACAATCTGAAATGGTTAAATAGATGAAGACGATTCCGTAAGGACCAAAACCTTCAACCAAGGATTGTTCATTAGCTTGTTAGGCTAGATTCTTTAACTGCTGTGCCTTTTAAAAGGATCAGAAAGTCTTTAAATTCATTTTCCAGTTTCTTGTCCTGGCCACAGCTAGTATAGTCCAAGTTAGATAAGAGAAGTCTTTTTTGTATTTCAGTTTCCAAAATATTAGAGAAGCATTTATTTTGTTAAAACGAAGGCATCATTCTGTAAAGCTTTAAAAAAAAGTCTTGAACTTTTCCCAGAAATTATGTTCAATAAGGCAGTCATAAAACATATGTGAAGAATTAGCGTTAATATGTTTGTTACTTCTCCAGCATTTGATAGTACTTTCCTTCCTCATTTTAGCAACCCTTACTGGAGTTGAAAAAAAAAGCTCTGAACAAAAGTTTCCAAGTAAATATACTCCAGTAAAAGGGTCCAAGATATGTTTTTTAACAGAGGAGAGGAGGTATTTTCTTCAGTAAAAACTGTACGATACTATTTAGAAAAAAGTTCCAAAAGTTATTAAAGTTAGAATCATCTTTTGCTAACATTAATGTATTTTTGAGAATAAATTGTCGATGCTTATAAATAATTTCAAACAAAATTTGTATCCACTGTGGAAATTCACCATGACTAGAGTTGGATAAGAGTGAGAACTTAAGTTTGAAATGATATTAAAATTAGCTGTAAATAAATTACCTCATTAGTATTGATATTAAATTAACAGCCATGGTAGTGCAACGGTAGCGTTGTTGCCTCACAGCAAGAGGTTCTCCCGTTCGATTCTCGGCTGGAGTGCAGGGAGTGCCTTTGTGTGGAGTCTACTTGTCCTCCCCGCGGTTGGGTGGCGTTCGAAAGACATGCGTAAATGGGCGTGCCGTCGTTGAAGGTTGGACGTCGAGCTGGCACCTCGGCGTTTCTGAAAATCTA